>NC_089790.1:20082500-20122500 GCF_040412425.1 Macrobrachium rosenbergii
GGAGGGTGGGTGTCTCCCGTACCATTTCACTCCCCTACCTACCCTGCCCCCACGCGGGGCGGACAAACAGGTCTGCATGAGGAGGGTGGATGTCTCCCATTCCCCTACCTACCCCGCCCCCGTCCTAGGGGGACAAGCAGGTTTGCATAAAGAGGGTGGATGTCTCCCCTACCCTCCCATTCCCCTACCTACCCCGCCCCCACCCTGGGGGGGACAAACAGTTTGCAGGAGGGGGTGGATGTCTCCCCTACCCTCCCATTCCCCTACCTACCCCGTCCCCACTTAGAGCGAGCACACTGTTTTGCAGAGGGTGGGTGGCTGTGTCATGTCTCCCCAACTGTCAACCGGGTGAAGACAAACAAGATTAAACCCTCTCATATTTTATTATTATAGATTACAGTTAATTATTTATTTGTAAATACAGGGGATAATTATTAATTACAGAATTTTTTTTGTAATTACAGAAGATATTTGTTGATTTGAAGTTGCAGATGATTATTTATTTGTAATTATAGAAGATAATTGTTCGTTTCTAAATACAGAATACAATTATTTATTACGGTATGTGTATTACAGAAGATAATTAAGTACTACTTGTCATTACAAATGATGATTATTTATTTTTAATTGCAGAAGAAAGTTATTTTTTGTAATTACAAAAGATAATTGTTTGTAATTGCAGAAGATTATTGTTTATATTTAACTACCGAAGATAAGTACTAATTTTAATTTCAGAATGTATTATTAATTAATTATTTATAATAACAGAAAATTATTTATTTGTAATTATAGAGGATAATTATTTATTATTCGCATTTACATAAGATTATTATTTGATATTTGTGACAATGAATAAAACAAGTAAAAAATGCACCGAAGTTTCTTCTGCCCCATCGAGTTTTCTGTGCAGCCGCTACAGCATAAAAGCAAGGCCACGGAAAACACATCTATCTTTCGGTTGTCTCAGTATAATGCTGTATGAGCCGCGGCCCATGAAACTTTCAGCCACCGCATGTCCTATAGCGTTGCCAGACGCATGATCATTACTGAATTTAACCTTAAATAAAATAAAAACTACTGAGGCTAGAGGGCTGCAATTTGGTATGTTTAATGATCGGAGGGTGGATGATCAGCATACCAAATTACAGCCCTCTAGCCTCTGTAGTTTTTAAGATCCAAGGGCGGACAGAAAAGTGCGGACGGACAGACAAAGCCATCTCAATAATTTTCTTTTACAGAAAACCGAAAAGATAAAGGTAAAAATGAAATTTATTTCAAGCCTTCAATGAACTCATAATCCACAAAAAGCGAACTTCAGGACAAATCTGGGAATCTTCGCAGACATGTCAGAGGAATTTAGTGTCAGGAGGCAATTCCCTTCCCAGTTTCAAGTTCCCTGGGTCCTCCTACAATCTTCCATCTTTTCAGGTGGAGATTTTCTCTTTCCTCGGGTTCAGCATCCTTGCTTACCTTGCATTTCCCCCCCCCCACCTCACTTTTTTTTTGTAAAGTCTGTAAGAATTACCTGGCTAGGAGGCACGTGTGTGCCTTTTATTCGACCTGGTGGTGGAAGATTAAGTTTAAATGTCTATCTATGGAAGCAAAAACTAAAACGCAGATTTTTTATCTTTAAACAAAAGTAGGCTTTGGGGAGGCATGGGGAAAAATATAGTTGAAAAATGCCACAGTAATTGGACGTTGGATTAATTTTATTTTGCTTTTTGTATCTTATTTCCGTAAATTTGGATAAATTTAACATAATTTTATGTATATATACATGTATATATGCGTGTGTGTGTGTATAATGTTATTCAGTGCAAAATATGTTGCAGAATATAAATAAGGCTGAAGCACATGCGAATGATATTGGACCAAGGATGATTAGAGACTCGAAGGAAACATTAACCATATAATTTGCATATACCAAATTAACAAAGATCCCTATAAGCAACAAATCATTCTGGTTGACAAACAAAAAAAAATGTTTACAAACAGAACGAGATCTGGAAGAAAGCATGACAAAGAATGCAGAGGAATGTTATACGCAGGGAGTTGCAAACGCCCCCTCCCCCACCTCACGTTAATTTCATGACAATAGCGGCAGTCGGAGAGAGCCTCCGAGTTCACTTGGTGTGATAAGGTAGGGGGAGGGAGGATCCACAGCTTTGTGTGTATGTGTGTGTGAGAGAGAGAGAGAGAGAGAGAGAGAGAGAGAGAGAGAGAGAGAGAGAGAGAGAGAGAGAGAGAGAGAGGACCCTCCGCTTTGTGTCTGTGATGTAAAGGCTTCTAGACAGGCGGTGGGACTGCGTGCGTATGTAGCCTATTCCTATGAGAAGCTAAACCATCTCACAGCAGTTGGACTGTCCCTTCTGGAGTTCATGTTACAATGCTTAAGTGTTAACTCGGCAGCCACTCCCCTCCCCTCACTTCCCCGCCCCCCTTTCCTTTCCCTCCCTTCCTCTCCCCCTGTACACACACACACACATACATACATACAAACACAAGTAAAGATATCACTTAAGATATCCCAAAGCAGATTCTTTAGCTGATATCCCACAGCAGATTCTTCAGCTTATACCCCAAAACAGATTCTTTAACTTATATCCCAAAGCAGATACTTCAACTGATATCCCAAAGCAGATTCTTTAACTTATATCCCTCAGCAGATTCTTTAGCTGATATGCCAAAGCAGATTCTTCAACTTATATCCCAAAGCAGACACTTTAACTTGTATCCCAAAGCAGATACTTCAACTGATATCCCAAAGAAGATTCTTTAACTTATATCCCTCAGCAGATTCTTTAGCTGATATCCCAAAGCAGAATTTTCAACTTATACCCCAAAACAGTATCCCAATGCAGACACTTTAACTTATATCCCAAAGCAGATACTTCAACGTTCAACTATATCCCAAAGCAGATACTTCAACTGTTATCCCAAAGCGGATTCTTTAACTTATATCCCTCAGCAGATTCTTTAGCTGATATGCCAGAGCAGATTCTTCAACATATATCCCAAAGCAGACATTTTAACTTATATCCCAAAGCAGATACTTCAACTGATATCCCAAAGCAGGTACTTTAACTGATATTCCAAAGCAGATACTTCAACAAATATCCCAAAGCAGATTCTTCAGCTTATATGCCAAAGTAGATTCTTCAACTTATATCCCAAAGCAGATACTTTAACTTATATCCCAAAGCAGATTCTTTAACTTATATCCCAAAGCAGATTCTTTAACTTATATCCCAAAGCAGATTCTTTAACTTATATCCCAAAGCAGATACTTCAACTAGAAAAAGAGAGGAGTAGTAGGGTGATGTAATGTCTAGCAAGGTTATTTTTCTTTTTGGGGGTCTTTGACCTTGAAAAAATCTTCAATTTCGGAGATGAGGGCTTTGCAACTGACAGTGCAATAGGACCGTGATGGAGACACGGAAGTTTGAGTCCTTCATACATTACTTACTGTAGATACAACCCACTTCCGCTTACCTTTTAGGAAAAAAAAATTATTATTATTATTATTATTATTATTATTATTATTATTATTATTATTATTTAATGGTGAAATCTATCTATTTTACTCAACATTCCCTAAACGTAACTGGAATTTAATTAAGATTAGATGTCACCCACTTCCCCTTACCTTTTAAGAAAAAAAAAATTATTATTATTATTATTATTATTATTATTATTATTATTATTATTATTATTATTTAATAGTGAAATCAATCTATTTTATTCAACACTCTCTAAACGTAATTGGATTTTAATTCATATTGTATGTCACCCACTTCCGCTTACCTTTTAAGAAACAATAATAATAATAATAATAATAATAATAATAATAATAATAATAATAATAATAATAATAATTATTATTATTATTATTATTATTATTATTATTATTATTATTATTATTATTATTATTATTATTTAATGGTGAAATATATCTATTTTACTCAACACTCCCTAAACGTAATTGGGTTTTAATTCAGATTATATGGACGTCAAAAATGTCATTGTGTACGTAAAGCAGTATATTTTACTGTCTGTAAGTTAACTTGAGAGCATTTCATATTCGCTATTCTATTATGATACAGTTAGTTGAATAGAAACAAAGGATTCAGAAAATTATTCTCATATTTTTTCTGCAATTAGATAAGAGTTTCTCAGAAAAGTTTGTCATTTTGTATATGAAAGATTGTGCAATATAATAATAATTTATTATTATTATTATTATTATTATTATTATTATTATTATTATTCAGTAAGCCTTATCCCCGTAAAAAGATTGTCAATCCTTTTATTAAGAATGATTATTGTGTAATACAATGTAATCCATTCCCAGGTATAATTATAGAAGACAGTAATATAGTTATGTGTATGAGAAGAAAATAATATTTTGTTAGCTGTAGACTAATGTGAAAGAAATATTAACCTAAAAGACTTGCTTTACTTGGAAGCAAGTTCGTAAAAAAACTGAAGTCATCAAAAAGCTTTTCCCAACATTTTAAACCCAGGTAAATGTTATTGGGAAAAGTTGTGGTTTGACTGAAGGACAGTTGCTGTGTTTATGCTTGGTTTTGATCAATAAAGGTTCAGCAGTTACTGGGAAACAAATTATGCCCCATTCCCATGTGTAATTATAGAAGACAATAATATAATTATGTGTATGAGAAGAAAATAAGTATAACTAATATTTTGTTAGCTGTAGACTAATGTGAAAAAATATTAATTCAAAAGACTTGCTTGGTAGCAAGATAGTAAATAACTGCAAAGTCGTCAAAAAGCTTCTCCCAGTATTTGAAACTCAGTTAAATGTTATTGGAAAAAAGTTGTGGCTTGACTGAAGGACAGCTGCTGCCTTTATGCGTTGTTTTTTTTATCAATAAAGGTTCAGCAGTTACTAAGAAACATATTGTGCAATGTGAAACGTGGACGAGTAGGCCTAGTTTCTTCTGGAAAGAACGCCCCCGCATTTGTCACTCGTTTCCCTGATGTTCGTCCAGCGGCTTTCGGGCAGCTTCAATGGAGGTACTTACTACACCATGGAGGACAGATTACCGCAGGGGGACGACGCGGCTGAACACGCCCCAGACTCTGGCCACGGGTCGCCTGAAGGGCCTCTGGACCAAGGTCCGGATGCCGTCGTAGGGGCGGAGAGTCGCCCCGGAAGCGATGGAGACCACGAAGAACAACTCTCGAGAGGAAGGAAAGCAACGTGGGAGGAAAAACAACTCGAGTATGATGACGATGACGGCGGTTGGCAGATAAAGCAGAAGCGCAAGAAGAAGAAGAAGGAAAAGCAGATGGCGTCTCCTCCACCGGCGGCGGGAGAGACGTCGAGCTTCAGTAGAATCAAGTCGAAGCTGAGGGGGAAGAAATACGGAGTAGGCAAGAAGAAGGAAGGGAGGACCTTCACCCTGGAAAGGGTGGAGGAGGAACAGACGCTACGCGCCGAGGAAGGGGAGCAGGAAATCGTGGAGGTGCGAGTGATTTCCAGAGAAGACCAGGAGAATCGCCCTCCCGCGGAGCCCAAGGTCCTCCCAAATAAAGAGAAACTCTCTCCCCTGAGGGAAATGTTCCTCAAGGTAGTGGAGGACAAGGCACCCGTCAAGGAGAGGAGTAGGAGGTCATCTCTCCAACTTGGAAAATCAAAGAAGAAGGAGAAGAGAGAAGAGAGGGTCGAAATTCACTTCGACACCAAGAAGTCGGAGTCGGAGCCTTGTCTCTTGCTAAAGGCCGCTGCGCAGATAGAAGAAGAGGGCGACTGCGCACAGCGGAACGTCAAAAAAGGAGAGATAGCTGATGAGAGCTGGGTATTTCATCAGGCTAAACCGAATGAGAGACGTTTTGATGATGACAATCTTGATTATGCTGATGCAGTTGAGGTATGTTTTGGATGCTGTTTCCGTTTATCTAAAGGTAAAAAAAAGAACTATATATCGTAATTGTAGGTAATGGGATATAATAGATACTAAGTGGTAGAGGAAAACCTACTCAAATTGCCGGTTCCCTGTCGAATTCTGCTTTCCATATTTATAAGTTCTGTAAGCATATTCATGCGAATGGGGAAAGTTGCGGGAAATAGCAGTGAGTGTAATGAAGAGCCCTCATTCATGCATGCAAGAAATGTTGGCAAGCGGTTGGTGTCTTTTGTCTCTAGTGATATTCTTAATTATCTTGTTGTAAGATAAACTGACCAACGCAAAAGGAAAACTCCTTTTAAGGAAGAAGTGCCGATATGCTTAAGAAACAGAAAAGGATATCCCACAGTTTTTGAGATATATTTTCCCAGATGGTTTCCGGTCCGCAGATAGAGTGATTGAGCACGCTTAAAAAAATTAGAGAATAAAACAAAACAGAAAACTTTATAACAAATCAGTAACCATTACAAATCGTTGAGAATTTATAGGACCAAATTCAGAGGGACAACTATATAACAACAGTAATTCTTACTGAAGTGGTCGACTTTTCATGAAGTGTTGTTCTCTGGTTTTAATTTTCGTATACTTTTCAGATTGACAAAGTAATGCGGCATTTGCGCAAATAGCTTGGTCATTCTTCTCTGCATGGTTACTAGAATAGAATGCATATTTGCATTGTTTTCATCCTAATGCACTTAAAGTTATGGTATTCAAACCTACTGATTTCTCTTGCATGCACTCCGCTTTCACTCACTGCAGGATGAGGACCTGCCGTTTTGACAGCTGCGGAGCCTGTCAACCCAAGGGTCCTGTTCTATAAACACAGACCGGTCAGATTTATTCTCTCCCATTCCTTGTTGCACTTTACTCTATATTTTTTTAATTATTTGTGTTACCGTTTTTATTGCATTTTTGGCTTTTGTCAGCTTCCCAGTTTTAATTCTTCTGATTTCACGGATTTTATGTGAGTCATCGCATGGGCATCGAAGTCTTCTTCTTTGTCTTCAGCTTTACCCATTTGTATATGGAGTCGCTGTTTCCTATCAGCTGTCTCTGCCTTCTTCATTTGCTATTTTATCCTTCCATCCTTTATCCACTGGCCTTCCTCTTCTTCTCCTCCTTCCGTCAACCTCCATGCCCATAACCCTTTTACACACATATGATCTCTTTGAGCATCGAAGTACTTCATGATTTATTTTGTGCGTTTTCTGTTATATTTCTAAATGTTGGCATAAGGCGGTCATCAGGCAGTGCCGGTCGGTTGCTTTGAACAAGACATCATCTTTTTATGGTCACATAAGGCATGAACTAAACAAAGGAGGTACTTGGTGGGAGGCTACTGCTAGCATCAGATGGTCAAGATACCAGATACGTGAGTGGGATCACTCGTTCGTTATTCATGAAACAGCTAATCGCCCCTTGAGAGCTCTGGGCGCTTAATATGCTCCTCAGAAGATGCCTCAGCGCTGTTCGTGTGTTCTTAGTTCCCGGTAATAAAAAAAAAACATATTATTTGCAACCATCTGGGTCACTGAGACAGAAAATGCGGATCTTCACTGAGATATAATCGTAGGTTCCTGTGATCTTTATCTAACCGAGCTTGAAGTATATATACAAGAAATAATTATCTGTGACCATCTGGTTCACTGAGACAGAAAATGCGGATCTTCACTGGGATGTATAATCATAGCTTTCTTTCATCACTGTCTAACTGAGCATTTAAGTTCGTAGTAATCAGCTGTTAACTTTACGAGTTGCTGTGTTGACAGACAAACAATAACAAAGGGTAAGAGTGCAATTATACCCGCTGCGTTGGAGAGTATTGAAATAATTCGCATGTTCTTGCTATATTTAGGACAGACTGCCTGAGAAAATAAACAGAAAAATAAAAACAATATAAAAAAAAACAAACGATGACAACTTGTATTATCTCTCTCTCTCTCTCTCTCTCTCTCTCTCTCTCTCTCTCTCTCTCTCTGTTAACCTCATCAAGAGAGTAGGACCCCCGGAGGATGATGATTCTGGGAACCTAAGCTTCGCTCAGCTGGCCGAATCGATTCAAAATGCGCCATGTTTTATGTAGAGCACATTCCCACCTCTACAATAACTGCTGGTAACCGAAGAACTCATAAACAGAGAAGCATTTGCGTTCAGGAACCCGTATCTCATTTCAGTGGCTCTAAGAAGCATGTCAGATTAAAGACATTTCAGTGGCTCTAAGAAGCTTGCCAGATTGCAGAGAGAGGGACTGACACGGACAGGAACCTGTATTCCATTTTAGTGGTTCTCGGAAGCATTTCAGATTGCAGAGAGAGGGACTAGCACAGACAAGAACCTGTATTTCATTTCAGTGGTTTTCAGAAGCATGTCAGATTGCAGAGAGAGGGACAGACGCAGAAAGCAACCCGTATTTCATTTCAGTGGTTCTCAGAAGCATGTCAGATTCCAGAGAGAGGGACAGACGCAGACAGGAACCCGTATTTCATTTTAGTGGTTCTCAGAAGCATGTCAGATTCCAGAGAGAGGGACAGACGCAGACAGGAACCCGTATTTCATTCCAGCGGTTCTCAGAAGCATGTCAGATTGTAGAGAGAGGGACAGACACAGACAGGAACCTGTATTTCATTTCAGTGGCTCTAAGAAGCATGTCAGATTGCAGAGAGAGGGACTGACACGGACAGGAACCTGTATTCCATTTTAGTGGTTCTCGGAAGCATTTCAGATTGCAGAGAGAGGGACTAGCACAGACAAGAACATGTATTTCATTTCAGTGGTTTTCAGAAGCATGTCAGATTGCAGAGAGAGGGACAGATGCAGAAAGCAACCCGTATTTCATTTCAGTGGTTCTCAGAAGCATGTCAGATTGCAGAGAGAGGGATAGACACAGACAGGAACCCGTATTTCATTCCAGTGGTTCTCAGAAGCATGTCAGATTGCAGAGAGGGATAGACACAGACAGGAACCCGTATTTCATTCCAGTGGTTCTCAGAAGCATGTCAGATTGCAGAGAGAGGGATAGACACAGACAGGAACCTGTATTTCATTTCAGTGGTTCTCAGAAGCATGTCAGATTGTAGAAAGAGGGATAGACACAGACAGGAACCTGTATTTCATTTCAGTGGCTCTAAGAAGCATGTCAGATTGCAGAGAAAGTGACAGACAGGAATCTGTATTTCATTTCAGTGGCTCTAAGAAGCATGTCAGATTTCAGAGAAAGTGACAGACAGGAACCTGTATTTCATTTCAGTGGCTCTAAGAAGCATGTCAGATTTCAGAGAAAATGACAGACAGGAACCTGTATTTCATTTCAGTGGCTCTAAGAAGCATGTCAGATTTCAGAGAAAGTGACAGACAGGAATCTGTATTTCATTTCAGTGGCTCTAAGAAGCATGTCAGATTTCAGAGAAAGTGACAGACAGGAATCTGTATTTCATTTCAGTGGCTCTAAGAAGCATGTCAGATTTCAGAGAAAGTGACAGACAGGAACCTGTATTTCATTTCAGTGGCTCTAAGAAGCATGTCAGATTTCAGAGAAAGTGACAGACAGGAATCTGTATTTCATTTCAGTGGCTCTAAGAAGCATGTCAGATTTCAGAGAAAGTGACAGACAGGAACCTGTATTTCATTTCAGTGGCTCTAAGAAGCATGTCAGATTTCAGAGAAAGTGACAGACAGGAACCTGTATTTCATTTCAGTGGCTCTAAGAAGCATGTCAGATTGCAGAGAAAGTGACAGACAGGAATCTGTATTTCATTTCAGTGGCTCTAAGAAGCATGTCAGATTTCAGAGAAAGTGACAGACAGGAACCTGTATTTCATTTCAGTGGCTCTAAGAAGCATGTCAGATTTCAGAGAAAATGACAGACAGGAACCTGTATTTCATTTCAGTGGCTCTAAGAAGCATGTCAGATTTCAGAGAAAGTGACAGACAGGAATCTGTATTTCATTTCAGTGGCTCTAAGAAGCATGTCAGATTTCAGAGAAAGTGACAGACAGGAACCTGTATTTCATTCCAGTGGCTCTAAGAAGCATGTCAGATTTCAGAGAAAGTGACAGACAGGAACCTGTATTTCATTTCAGTGGCTCTAAGAAGCATGTCAGATTTCAGAGAAAGTGACAGACAGGAACCTGTATTTCATTTCAGTGGCTCTAAGAAGCATGTCAGATTGCAGAGAGAGGGCAGACTCAGACAGGAAACTTGTATTTCATTTCAGTGGCTCTAAGAAGCATGTCAGATTGCAGAGAAAGTGACAGACAGGAAACCTGTATTTCATTTCACTGTCTCTAAGGAGCATGTCAGATTGCAGAGAAAGTGACAGACAGGAAACCTTTATTTCATTTCACTGTCTCTAAGGAGCATGTCAGATTGCAGAGAGAGGGACAAACACAGACAGGAAACCTGTATTTCATTTCACTGTCTCTAAGGAGCATGTCAGATTGCAGAGAAAGTGACAGACAGGAAACCTTTATTTCATTTCACTGTCTCTAAGGAGCATGTCAGATTGCAGAGAGAGGGACAGACACAGACAGGAAACCTGTATTTCATTTCACTGTCTCTAAGGAACATGTCCGATTGCAGAGAAAGTGACAGACAGGAAACCTGTATTTCATTTCACTGTCTCTAAGGAGCATGTCAGATTGCAGAGAAAGTGACAGACAGGAAACCTGTATTTCATTTCACTGTCTCTAAGGAGCATGTCCGATTGCAGAGAAAGTGACAGACAGGAAACCTGTATTTCATTTCACTGTCTCTAAGGAGCATGTCAGATTGCAGAGAAAGTGACAGACAGGAAACCTGTATTTCATTTCACTGTCTCTAAGGAGCATGTCAGATTGCAGAGAAAGTGACAGACAGGAAACCTGTATTTCATTTCACTGTCTCTAAGGAGCATGTCAGATTGCAGAGAGAGGGACAAACACAGACAGGAAACCTGTATTTCATTTCGGTGGCTCTAAGAAGCATGTCAGATTGCAGAGAAAGTGACAGATAGGAAACCTGTATTTCATTTCGGTGGCTCTAAGAAGCATGTCAGATTGCAGAGAGGGGGACAGACACAGACAGACAGAGGTTTTTATTAGAGTGTTTAGGGCCACTAATTTTGGATGAAATACACCTAGGAGTTTGACTTAAAATATCCACAGTATTCCAAACCATAGGAAACCCATGTGCACTCATGCAGTAAGGTTAATTGCCTTCATTATTGACAGTTATGATAAAAATATGTCCATCATATACGCAAATATGAAACCAGTTTTAACGCATTTTTCTATAATAAACATGAATGTATGGCGAGCCAGACGACCTTTGGAAAATGGGCGTAATTCTCTTCGCTTCTTCTGTTGTGTCTTACACAGCATCCCTGATTCCAGAAAGTTGAATTTTCCGTCGTAATTTGCAATGATTAGTTTCCCCTCTTGACTCAGCTGTTTTCCCTAGAAGTTGTTTAATAGTCTGATTTGAATTGTAGGTGGCATTTCTTCCGTGACGTCAGTTAAGAACCGGGTCTTTTTCTTTGTTATTTTATCAGTGTTTTTTCCTTGTAAATGAAGTTGCTGTTGGTGCTGACTGTTTTCACATGTAGTTATCCCCGTAGGGGGGGTAGGATCGTCTGAGCATCTCGTGCATTACTTAAGGTTCTTTGCAGCGTCCCTTCAGCCCCTAGCTGCAACCCTTTTCATTCCTTTTACTGTACCTCCGTTCATAGTCTCTTTCTTCCATCTTACTTCCCACCCTCATCTAACAATTGTTTCATAGTGCAACAGCGAGGTTTTCCTCCTGTTACACGTTTCAGACCTTTTACTGTCAATTTCCGTTTCAGCGCTGAGTGACCTCTTAGGTCCCAGTGCTTGGCCTTTGGCATAAATTCTATATTCAGTTCATATGTAATTGTCATTTATTCGAATTTTAATGTTTTATAACGAAATTATTCTCTTTCAGTTTTATTTATTTTTTTCTACTTTACAATATGTTATTTTGCGGCAAATATTTTAATAGCTATTTAATTATGTTTCAAGAAAGGCAAGATAAAGACAAAATTTTTATTTTTACATGTCTCTGCCCCAAAGTAAGCCTTTGGGTCTAGACTGACCGCAAAAAATATGAGAGCTACATTAGGAATATCAGATTCCTAAACTGATACAAGCAGAATAGCCTGTTTACAATTTTCAGCCGCTACGGGACATGGAAATTGACGACCAAGCGATTTTGAAGATTGTATTCTTCTCTGTCATTCTTAGGAGGGATCCTGAAGGCGTAGTTCATGTCCAGCGTGGCTTTCGTAAATTCGTTATCCTTGGCATAGAGGGCGTCGTCTTCTGTGGCTCTGTAGATCACTTTAGGATTCTTGGGGTAGCTGTTGACAGAAATATTTACTGTTTGAAACAAGTAATTAGGGTTAAGTACTAAAGGATTTTTTTGAACTTCCTTGTGTTATTTTTTCAGTGTTAAATTCATCACAACGAATTTAACACGTGAACTTAGACTTCTAGATACTGAAATGCAAATTGATCACGGAATTAATAGTAAAAGCGTCCAAGTAGTTAGACCTTAAGACACTTTTCCAAAATGCTTTATTGTAAATTACTGTACATCTCTTTCAATGTAGTTCCGTCACCCTCTGTAGTACATACAAACTAGGAACATTGAATTCCAAAAGATATCAGTCACCTTCTTGTATGAAAGCACACAGAGGAATAAAAGACAACCAGCAGAACATTGCAGTCAATGTGACAATCCCAATTCAATCCAGGTTAACGACCTCCCCAGTATTTCATACCAAATCCTCTTTTTGTAGCCAGATAAAAAGCCCCTTGTTCAACTCTGAACAGAAGTTCCTTGAGTAGATATAAATTTGTACTTACCAGTATGGCGAGTGAGGACAGGCAATCACAAAAACTTGATTTCCATAAAATGAGAAAGTTGTCATCAAGTTGTAGCTTTCGTGTGGGTCTCGATCGTTGATGCCAAGGCACTGGTCAAGGAAAATAGAAGATTTTCTTGGTCATATTCCATCAACATTCTCTGATGCATTTCTGTTCGCATATGTTTCCTTTAAAGGGTATATTTACTTGGTTTATAATTTTGTTTTTTTACTTTGATGACTCTGAGGAAGTGGGAAAGAAAACGTAGCTGTTCATGGGTTCATTTCTAGGGCAAGGGCTATTCTGTTTCTTAAAGTTTATAGAATTCAACAGCCAGTATAGAATTCAAGAAGCAGACTTTAAAGGCAGAAGACTTCAGAAAGTTTAAGACTCTTAAATCATTAGCAAGACTAAAAACATTGCCAGGTGACTTAAGGAGTTTCCATGAGCAAAGAATACGAATCCCTAAAGGGTTATATTTAAAAAGGCACACACTGACAACAGAGACAGAAGCCACCTTGTGGCAGAGACAGAGAGGAGGACCAGAGATGAAACACCTTAAACATAGGAGTAATATTCTCAAAAGGGATTAATACAGCGTACTTAAGCTTTTACAAACGGAACGAGGGTTCGAAAGAGTTCACGATATGTAAACAAAACACCTTCATTTCTTGCAAATGGACTCAAGTAACGTAAACACCTTTATGATAATAGAAACGAGGGAGTATTTTATGTGTGTTCATGTTACAGTACTTGCCTAAGTTTGTGTGGCATAATACTTTAAAATAATAATATGGTGATCAATGATGAGCTTATTTTGCTGTATTATCAAACTGTAAATTAAATAGCACAAGTATTATTACCGTTTTACGTTAATGCAACACGAATTTTACGGTATATTTTGTTTAAAATTCTTAGTTGAAACACATGTAGTGAATATAGAACTGAATATAGAATTTGGGCCAAAGGCCAAGCACTGAAACGGAAATTGACAGCAAAAGGTTTGCAAGGTGTAACAGGAGGGAAACCTCGCAGTTGCACTTTCAGTCAATTGTTAGGAGAGGGTGGAAAGTAAGAGGGAAGAAAGAGAATATGAAAGGAGGTACAGTAAAAGGAGCGAAAGGAGTTGCAGCCAGGGGCCGAAGGCACTTTGCAAAGAACCTTAAGTTATGGCTGCAGTGCACCGCACGAGGTGCACTGACGGCACTAATTCCCCACGGGGTATCACGTCTATGGTACCTTGCATAGAGTCCACTGGAAATAGTGCCAAAAACAGGGCATTTGAAAGCTCATAATCCATTTGTACTTACAAGAGAGATAACGTAATGAGAGTGATGCTCTCGTCCTTCTCCTGGCTGGTGTACGTAGATGGCGTAGCTGTCGCCTGTCTGGGTGTAAAAGAAAATGGGAAACCAGAAAGAAAAATGACACGGTGGTATTTCGTGATTCTTTTGGAAACAAAGGAAGAATAAAGACAAATATTTCAGTATTCCAATGCGTAGGTTTTCTAAGTTGAAATATATTCTTCAAAATCCTTAAAGGCCTTTGAGGGAATCATGGAAAATGTTCACCAAGTGACGAACAAAGCATGTAGGCTCGGAAAACGTGTGTTTTCCCGCGCTGCGTTTTATAATCGGTTGACAGCTAAGGTCGCAGGAGAGTTCAGACTTAACGGGAGTGCTTAATTTATTACAATGACATTTCACTCATGTTTTTTAATATACAGGAATATTGACTATTTACATAATGCGGTTCCTGCGCAGCTGTGAATTTTTATATGTAAACAAAACGCGATATGATATATATATATATATATATATATATATATATATATATATATATATATATATATATATATATATATATATATATATATATATATATATATATCCATTCCACATATTATCTCAGGTGGAAAAATGAGAGACGGGGTGTAGACCCTGTCCGGTTTCGACTTCACTTCCAAACCATTGGTGAAAGCTGATGTCAGTGGCTTGAAAATAAAGTCGATGCAGTTGTGGTAAGAGCAACCTATTTCACCATTTGCTAAAACAAACACTTTCTTGTGTATTCAGACTTGCAAACTTTTATTAGTCTTACCTTGTTCGTTGGGACGGGCAGAACGTCACAGGGGTGGTGGATGATTTGAACTTCTGTAGCTCTTGCTAAGTCTTGTCGGAGATTGAAATCGTACAGATCTTTTGTCATGCTAAGTGAGACACAGGACGGTCGGAAAAAGTTTAGAAATACATTTGCGTATAAACGTGGGTCGGTAGTTACTGCCCAAAAGTAAGACATTATGAGATATAACACATTTTAAATGGTGTTAGTAAACATCTATGGTTAATTTGTGGCCGAGTATGATTCCAGTGTTAAGCATAAGACAGTTTCAGATCTAGAGAATTTAAACAGTATTAGTAAACATTTATGGTTAGTATGGGGACAAGTATGACTTCGGGGTGAACCCAGTGTATTTCATAATTCACTCTTTCTTGTTAATTTAGCTCCAGAACATGTAAATGGCATCAGTAAACACCTGTGGCTAATATGTGGCGACGTGTGATTAAGTGTTAACGCAGTACATTCTACAATCAACTCTTTCTTCCTGAAATTAAGGCCATGCCATTAAATCCTTCATCTTTTGCCTTCATTCTTACCAAGGCCCTTCAAATATACTTAGAGTATATTTGAAAGGCCTTGATTCTTACCTGCTGGTGTTCATTTCGACGTAGGACAAATTATTGAGCGGCTGCGCAGAGAACAGAATTTGATCATAACCGGAGATGTGCACCCCGCCCCCTCCCATATGCCTGGTCCTGGGGACTTCTGGGACGATCATGTCCTTGGAGCCCATAAGGTGGGCTCGGATCCACCAGTCCCAGGCGGCGCCGCTCTTCAAGGGGAGAAAGGAGGACCTTTAGTTTTCTTGTGGGGGATAGGAGGGGTTTCTTTCGTTTTTAAAGGGTTGGGGTGACTCATATTTTTTCTTTAATTGAGGATTTTTCTTTTTACTGTAAATATGGAACTGATGTTAATTTAAGCACTTGTGTTTACGTGTTATATATATATATATATATATATATATATATATATATATATATATATATATATATATATATATATATATATATATATATATATATATATATATATATATAGAGAGAGAGAGAGAGAGAGAGAGAGAGAGAGAGAGAGAGAGACTTTTGTCATAATTCACACATGAATTACTTTATACTAAAAAATTAGACTACAAATACCTCTTGACATCGAAGTCCATTTTCCTTAGGAATAACTTTCACCCAAGGGAATTATCCTATATAAGTACATCTGACTCGTTATTTCTTGATAGTTTAGTGGGGAAGTCATCTGCCTACCTTTCACACAAAGAAACCAATTGTCTACCTTTCACCCAAAGAAAGCAATTATCAACCTTTCACCCAAAGAAAGTAACTGTCTACCTTCACCCAAAGAAAGCAACTGTCTACGTTTCACTTAAAGAAAGTTTTCTGGCGTCTGTCAACATCCTTATGCCAAAACTTTGCTTTTGTGACGTCACGTTATCCGAGAACCCTGTTCTAGTGACCCACAGAGAATCGTTTTTAATACTCTCAAAATTTTAGAAACGAGATTTTAGAATTATGGTTGAATATGCTTTTTTCGACCATCTAGAAATAGGACCCCCTGCTCCCTATTGCCTTCTTTACATTGTTAGTAGGCGCCCAGATGCCCAACATTTCTCGAGCAGCCCTCCGAGAGGTGATCCACCCATAGCCTGGGATTCCGTGGCCCCGGTAGAGTCTTCCCGGGTCGTGTGCTGTGTGGGAATATGAGTTGTAGTTGAAGGCATTTATGAATGACAGGCTCGGATCCTTGAGCAGGAGAGGTCCCACCTGACGAAAATACCTGTAGGGACGATATTAAGATTTGGAAGGATGAATGTATACGAATGTGCTCATAAGGTGTAAGTGTACACATTATCTGTTTGCGTAAATGTACACAAAAGTTGAAGACATTCTTAGGAGTAAATAAAAGACCCCACTCCCCCCAAAATTAGGAAAATATGCCGAGAGCATAAAGTTATTTTTATTCAGAAATAAAGTAATGATTTAAAAAAAAATCATCTTCCTAATTTGCCCACCAGAATGATAAGAAGTTGAATGATAAGCTGTGAGACCGAGACACTCACGAAATGAAATCCGGTGCCAGTTCGAGGTCGTCCTCGAGTATGATCGCCAGGTTGACCTTAGGAGGACTTCGTCTGAATATTTGTTCCAAAGAGAACTTGACTTGGCTGTTTATTCTCTGCGTTGAACCTGCCGAGTATAGGGAAGGTGAAGGAAGGGTTTGGTCATGTTTGAAGCTATCCAATATATATATATATATATATATATATATATATATATATGAGTATATATATATATAGATATATATATATATATATATATATATATATATATATATATATATATATATATATATATATATATATATATATATATATATATATATATATATATGAGAGAGAGAGAGAGAGAGAGAGAGAGAGAGAGAGAGAGAGAGAGAGAGAGAGAGAGAGAGAGAGAGAGAGAGAGGGGGTGCAAATTATGTTTACTGTAATAACTCAAAGCCAAAGGAGAGAGAGAGAGAGAGAGAGAGATATGGGTGTAATGAAGTTTACTGTGTTAATAACTTAAAGACGAATGAGAGAGAGAGAGAGAGAGAGAGAGAGTGGGCGGGGGTTGCAAATTATGTTTACTTTAATAATAACTCAAAGATGAGAGAGAGAGATGGGTGCAATGATGTTTACTGCATTAATAACTTAAAACCAAATGAGAGAGAGAGAGAGAGAGAGAGAGAGAGAGAGAGAGAGAGAGAGAGAGAGAGAGAGAGAGAGAGTAATACACGGAATCCCCCTCACCAGCGGGTGCAGAATTATTATGCTCCACGACTGGGACGTTTAACACTTTCCCAAGGTCTTGCGCCTCTGGGCTGTGACCATCCACGAAAAGTGTGATGGGGGTGTCCTTGCCTCCCAAATTCCTCCTGATTTGCTCCACTTGGCGTACTACCTGCCACAGGCGCTTAGCTGTGACTATAGCGACGGGGATGGAGTCTTTCCCATAGGTTATCTAAGGTGTAAGGCAAGGAAGTCGGATTAGAGACGAAGAATGGAAATGATGACATTTTGTTTTTAAAGATCTGTCTATAACTCACTCGGAAGGGAATGTAGGCCTAACCGTGAGGATGAAGCAATTCTGTTTTCATAGGCAGTTATTTATTGACGTTTGTGGTGAAATATTAAAATGGAGAAGAGATTTAACGGTGTTTTTTCCCATCGCGTCGAGAAATATTTGGACTTTTGACGAAATGCCCCTTTGGCTGTAGTTTGCCAATCAAGGTTTTATCCGCACTTACTTAAGAGTAATAACTTAAAAACAGACAATTCCTAAAACATTTTGGGAAAGACTTCGGATACAGTCCCTGTGGTCTGTTGACTACCATATCGATAAATGCATCAGCCAGATTCCATATTTTATTTAAACTATATTTAAACTAATTAGTTTTGATATAATTTGAAAAAGTGCTTAGGTAACATCTTACCATTTTGTGACGATCCACGCCCTCTGAAGTGTTCTCGCATGAGCAAAAATCTCCGTAACCGTCGTATTTCTCGCAGAACTCCGCTCTCTGGTTCATAGCACTGCTTGAGTACCAGCTACAGGCCTCGTCTGCTGCGATGATACAAGAAAACAAGTATTCACATAGGCCTAGTAAATAGGTAGCTGTAGGCCTAGCATAATTATTTGTTAGAGCAGTGAAAAGCAAACAGCAGGAAAAGAGCAATTTTATCATATTCATGAAGACCTGTGTAGTTAACTGAAGGCTTAACGTAGTTAGCTGCAGGCCTAGCAGAGTTAGCTGTAGGCCTTACATAGTTTGCTGTAGGCGTAGCATAGTTAGCTGTTAGAACAGCGGAAAGCAAAGTGCAGGAAAAGCGCAATTTCACCACATTTATGTAGGCCAAGTGTAGTTAGCTGTAGGCCTAGCATAGTTAGCTATAGACTTAGCATATTAAAAGCAGGTCTATCATAGTTAGCTGTAGGCCTAGCATAGTTGGTTGTAGACTTAGCATGTCAGAAGTAGGTCTGTCGTAGTTAGCTGTAGGCCTAGCATAGTTGGTTGTAGGCTTAGCATGTTAGAAGTAGGTCTGTCCTAGTTAGCTGTAGGCCTAGCATAGTTGGTTGTAGACTTAGCATGTTAGAAATAGGTCTGTCGTAGTTAGCTGTAGGCCTAGCATAGTTGGTTATAGACTTAGCATGTTAGAAGTAGGTCTGTCATAGATAGCTGTAGGCCTATCATAGTTGGTTGTCAGAGCAGTGTAAAGCAAACACAGCAGGAAAAGTGCAATTTTACCATCAGAGAGTGGAATGACCAGATGAGTGTAAAGAGGAGGCACATCCCGTTCATTTAACTTGTTGACGGACTCGGCCGTTACAAGAAGTTCTTGCAGTGCGAGTCCGCCCTTCCATCCCACCCAGCACCATACGTCGTACATGGCGAATCCTTTCACGTACTGAGACCCGAAGTGCTCGAGCTTCTCCGAGACCCTTTTTCTCAGGAACTGAGTGAATTCTGGCTAGGGTAAGAAAGATGATCACGTCTGAGTGAGCTTTGCGTTTGCGTGAGCACATTTCGATCATATTTTTGTTGATTTTTTTTCTTTTCACCTAATTTAGAAGTTGGTTCATGTGAATGAGCACATTTTATTCTCGCTATTTTTTTTTCTCTTTTTTTGCGTTTTTGCCTATTTAGAAGTTAAGTCATGTGAAATATTATACTGACTTTCATTGTTTATCGTATGAACCAACATTTTTAGGTCCAGCAGTACTTCAAAAACCAAAGGATAAGATACAATATGTTTGTGCCCTCAAATGACAAAATATGAGGTAATTCCCGAAGATAAAGATAAAGTTTGATACTCACTACACCTAGCAGTACAACCAGCCTCCCTGTTCTGACATCGTCTAGTGCCATTGACAATTGCTTGTCGATTTCCGGCTGCCAAGTGTAAAAATTCCGCGTTCTCATCACTGCCCCTGATTTTTGGTGCAAAACGAGCAGGTGAACCCCTGCGTGGAAACGTGCTGTTGTTTCACCCCAGGGATGTGTCTTGTTCAGCATTTTGTATACCTTTCAAAGAAAGACGTTACTGTGTATATTAAAAGATTGTTCAGAGAATTTATCATTGTGAGATCAGTTTTTTTTAGTTCAATAAAATACATAATTACTTTCGAAGTGATTCAGGGAGAATTCTTATTTGTTATCGTCTGACATCTTTTGGTTGTGGTAACTATTTTTTTTACAGTTATGCCGTGCAGTTTGAAGTAAAAAGTCAATACATCTGTTGAATTTTAGAATATTGGTTTATCAGCGGAAATAATCATATAATACAGTTGTAGCAGGAAGGAATAATTAATTATGTTCTCGTGATTAATTATAATTCTAGCGTCCCGTAAATGATCGACCAGAAAGGGCTTACCTCCGTGTCATCTACTTTGACCGTGATTCCTTCGAAACTCAGAGAAGCCTCGAGCGTCACTGTGGCTTTGTCTAGAATGCTTCGCTCGACTCTGCTCTTAATCATTCCGGGGGCGTTCCTCTCTGTGTTGTCGGGGCTTAATGAGCTTCTCCTCTTTGGATACCGTTTTAAATCTGTGAAGCAGAAAAGTACAACTTTGTATTTTTTAGGATTTGGCTCTAAAACTAGGGATTTTTAGTGTCTCTGACGCTTCAGATAACAAAAAAAGTAGCGGATTAAACCAGTAGCATTACTCGTGGGTTTTCCTATGAACCTCCTCTACCATGTCATCACTTTTGGGGCGAATTACCCGTTCTTTGGTCGTCGCCCTCCCCTCAAGAACGCTGGTTCTCCATCGCTAAAGAGGGGTGAGTGGTTGTGGGGTGGGGAACGGGGGGAGACGATATGACACGAAGACCAGGGTGTGAGTGTGGGGGAGGCGGGGTGTAAAGGGAGGGGGTTTGGTATTATTCCTCCAAGGAGAGGGGACAAAAAACCAGTTCGCGCGAACAAAATCGGCCAAAAAAACGCGCCAATCTTGAGATAAGCTGATGGGAAAAGAGTTGGTCGGGTGAGTGAAAGAGTGTTGTTTTGTGCAGTTTAAAACTTATATATACATAATATTATATATATATATATATATATATATATATATATATATATATATATATATATATATATTTCTTGTGGTTTCTATAAATGAATTAGGCTGAAATTTATTCTTAAGCTGTATCAATGTGAATGCGTTCCCAAAATATGCCTTAGACTTTGGCTTAGAGTAATATAGGCTTAATTTGTAGTTTTAAGTATGACTTAAAAAAAGTGGAACACTTCAAACACGCCTGTTTTTCAATGGTAGATTAGCCATTTCAATCATCATATTTTAATATTGGTAGAAGAGAACTTATACTCTTAAGTTTTCATTAATATTCTTCCGTATCTATTTGTTATTGCGTAAAGTATACGCCGCATAAGGAAATAAAAAAAATGCACTAAAACCAAAAGTTGAGGTCTAGACATTGTGGTCAAGGAAATGTCACACGCCTTTGGTTGAAATATTGAATCTGTCACTTCTTCGCTATCAAGGATAAAAATAACTTAAACTTTTACTATCTGTAGTGAAAGATCTATCAATTCTAGATTTCTAGATATGCCTTCCACCACCTATAGTAAATTAGTATCTAACTGTTCTAGATTTCTAGTTATGCCTTCCACCTTCCATAGTAATGTCTAACAGTACTGGATTTCTAGATATGCCTTCCACCGTCGAAAGTAGTATCTAACAGTTCTAGATTTTTAGAGTTGCCTTCCACCATCTGTAGTAGTATCTAACAGTTCTAGATTTCTAGATATGCCTTCCGCCATCTATAGTAATATCTAACACTTCTAGATTTTGAGAGTTGCCTTCCACCATCTATAGTAATATCGAACTATTCTAGATTTCTAGTTACTATCAGAGAACAACTCGTCGGAACATTTAATGTGGGTGTTTTCGTATTATTATTATTATTATTATTATTATTATTATTATTATTATTATTATTATTATTATTATTATTATTATTATTATTGAGAAGATGAACCCTGTTCATATGGAACAAGCCCACCAAAGGGGCCATTGACTGGCAGTTCAAGCTTCCAAAGAATATGGTGTTCGTTTGGAAGTATTAACAGAAGATAAAAGGAAATACAGAAAGAAGAAATCAGTTATTAAAAAAAAATTAACAAATTAATGAATAAATTACTAAATAAATACTCTGAATATTAAACGATATTGAGGATGGATGAGATGAGATTAGCGTCAAAGAGACAATACCTGAAAAGGTACAAGAGGTGCTCTATTATAGTGTAAATGTACATCCATATATCATCCAGTTTATAAAATATAAAGGATAGAAGAAATCTGTAGTGTGATCTGTCAGCATATTTTATAGCAGCACAAAGCCTGGAGACTTTTTTTTTTTTTATGAGACGCCTGGTGGTGGCGTACCATAAAAAAAAACCTCATGAATAGCGCGGCATTATACAGCGAATTTCATTTCGTTTAAGGGCCTTACGCGTTTGCTTTTGTTAGGAGAGCTTTTATTTTTTATTTATATTTTCATTCTACATTTACTTTTTCTTTATGCCCCAATTTTGAGTTAGAGCTCATGAATAGCGTAGCATTATACAGTGAATTTCATTTCGTTTAAGGGACTTGCCCGTTTGCTTTTGTTAGGAGAACTTTTATTTTGTTTATTTCTCTTTGTATTCGTTTATTCTTCACTGACTTTATTTGATGTCCCAGTTTTCAGTCAAGGCGCATGAATAGCCTAGCATTATACAGTGAATTTCTTTTCGTTGTGGAGCTTACGCGTTTGCTTTTGTTAAGAAATCTTTTGTTTTTTATTTAGCTTTTTTTATTTTCCGTTTACTTTTTTTTATATATTTCCCAGTTATCATTCTTGTTTTTTAAATGTTAACCAACTTGTAGGCTTATATGATTTCTGACAGATGATATTCCTCCGAGAAGTTCTTCTCTTTTAATATTTTTTAAAAATTCTTTTCCGCGTTACTGTAGTTAAAGCAATGATAATACTTAGATCACTAACATTTCTCGTGCATAATTTTCACCACCAAGCCGTAATGATTCATGCAAACGAACAGTTTCATATTTGTCCTTGAAGACCACTTAAACATTTAGAAGCTACTTACGAGGCGCAATCTTTTCGTGACCTTTGTATATTTCTATCCTCAAGTTGCTAAATATCACATAGTTTTGGCTCCAGTACACCAGTGATAAGTATTGTTGACCTATTTCCTGTGCGCTAGTGCATATTTACATCACAAACCTTTCTGGATTATGA
Source organism: Macrobrachium rosenbergii (assembly GCF_040412425.1). NCBI lineage: Eukaryota > Metazoa > Arthropoda > Malacostraca > Decapoda > Palaemonidae > Macrobrachium > Macrobrachium rosenbergii. Next base: position 20,105,716 of record NC_089790.1, read on the forward strand.
GGAATCGACGTGTTACGTTCACCAGATATGTTCAAGAGCGCGGAAACTCTAACTTCTACATTGCCTGATATTTTTGTATGCGTTTTATCTGAGAACCTTGAAATCTAGAATAGAGAATGAATTGAAGGAATGCTTCTTTCACCCCAGTATATTATTATAGCCTAAGATACATGGTCACAAACGCCTCCCAGTGTCGGATTTCAAGATTTCCAGTGAAATACGTATACAAAAATGTTCTAGAATAGAGAAGTCGAGATCGTTATGTGTTTCTGTATAATTTGTATTAGTGTTATATTACATACATTTACATCGTCAGTAAATAATTCGAAGTCTGTGACACAGCCAAGTTAATGTTCCAACACAAAAACATTTCCCGAAATGATACAGGGTTTTACAGCTTTCGTAAATCCTCGCAGGAAAAAAACGTTTATGCTGGTGGTTTCAGCCTTGGAATCTTACCTTCCTCTTTTGTTGTCCAGAAAGAGAGCAGAATGCAAGTGAAAACACCGGCGAAGAGAATACGTTTTAGTTTGTGGATCATTTTTTAACGAGATCCCCCAAGTTATGTAGTAGTAATATAGTAGTAGTCCCAGGTTTGCCTTTACAACGGCTCTCATGAGACGCCACAAGTTATGACGTAGTAGTCCGGGATTTGCCTTTGAAACGGCTCGCGTGAAGGTCTAATATTACGCGTGAGTGCCAGAGTTTGCCTTTACAATTCCTCCTCCGTGTGATGGGTCATATCTTAATCCGTTACACGTAGACTTTCGCTACTAATTTTCGTGTTTTGAAACTACACTGCCGATGGGATTTGTCATTCACAAGTTCGATTAGCGCACTCGGTAATGGTCAAGATGAATGAGCCACGGGAGGCCGGAGAATTATTACACCAGGTTTTGGGGGTGTTCCAAGTAGCAAAACAATGATCTAACTGGACAAGGAGATTATCACCTATGGGGAAAGGTAGGTAGAACTCTGTTACTCAAATGAGTTTCCTGCAAACGTCACTCGCAGCTGCCTGAAGACCAATGGCGGATAAGTTTGGATCTTTCTTGGAGGCCGGAGAAACTATTCTGACGAGGAAAAGTAGAGAAATATACAAATTTTCCTGATTGGTTTCGCTGTGGGCAGGTTATATTAAACTTGAAACGTATTTTGATTTAACATCTGTTTGGAAATGTATTAGTATTAGACGGTATTTAAACTGAAGTAAATTCCTTCTTGCGTACGCGTACGTCGATGGATGCGTAAGTTCACTTATATGTATATATGCTTTAATTTAGTTCCTTCTGTCATGTTAGGAATACTGGCTCGTTTAAAATACCGCAAGAATACACACATACATTATGTGTATATATATATATATATATATATATATATATATATATATATATATATATATATATATATATATATATATATATACATACATACATATACACGTGTGTGACAGAGAGAGAGAGAGAGAGAGAGAGAGAGAGAGAGAGAGAGAGAGAGAGAGAGAATTTGGAAGAATACCCATTTTGCCAATATTCCTCCCTCCACTGGTAAACGCGGATAGACTGCGTGTCACTCACGATGAGATTACGCGTCGTTTTTATACAGAAGAGCGAAGGGAGAAACCATTACTTCAACATAATGTGTACTAGGTCGCAAAGGGCCACCCGATGTTGCAGGGGAGGTTTTCGTTTTAGTGTGTGAAGCCGAGGTCTTTGCTCCTCTTCCTGTGAGGTGGTCGTTTGTAGGCGAACGATTCTGCTACAGAAATATAAAGGAATATCAATTCTTAACACTGTATTTTCCCCTCTGCAAAGGATTCACGAAACTTGTGCAAAGTTTTCAAGACGATATTTAGGTGCTTGATGTCCGTCTTATAATTTTTTTCTGGTTCAATTCATTTTGAAATTGGTCGCTAATTTCGGGGGAGTTTTATCCTGTCATTATTCCATGAGACCGTTATTTTTTTATAATAAAGGTTTTGTGGTAAAATTTATTAGCGTGTATATCTCTCACAGAGAGCATCAACTAAAGGCTGATAATACCGAAATCCGTCTAATCCTTTCAGTTCTGTTATCAAACCTCAAGTTGTTCCAGCAACGTCAATTTCAAGATGACGAAATCGTTTTATGGGCGACTGCATCATCTTTTCCACTTTGAATAAGTCATAGGGATAACTGTAAGCAAGAAAAGGGGGATTACTTAAGATTGATTTTGACACACCGAATGTCTTGGAAAGCCTGGATAATTTTGTGCAAGCTTGATTAGGTCGATAAGAAGGTTCCTTAATGTAAAGTAGTTTGTAGGACTAAAAAAACAACTGTTTTGAATTATTTTGGTATTTGAGCTCATTTTTAATTAACAGCTTTGTTAATACAAAACACTAATAAAAATCAACCATAAGAAATAATCCTTATATACGCACGCAGAAGGCTCATCAGCAAGCTTCGAACCCCATTTACATACGCTGCATCATTCACCTATTTTGATTGCTTATACTCTCTCGCTTCCTAGGTGCTGAGACCCTCCTTTCCAGTACTCTTTCTTGCCTCTGTCTAGCCCTCTGCAGGTTCTTCTATTCTCTTTCCTCACGACACTTCCGAATTGTATGCTCTTTCCACCAGCCTATGCTTTCCATTCTCTCCACATGACTGAACCATTTCTAAAGAAAGAGATCCATCCTGTCATACCACTTTTATGTATTTCCACATTTTTCAGAATTCCAGTATTTCTGATGCCACATTATTACGCAAGAAATTCATCTTTGTGGGCTTCCAGCTATTGCTCTAATTCATATTCAACATCCACACTTCACTTCCATAGAGGAGAGCTGGCTCAACAAACCCTTCCCATATTTCAACCTTAGCTCTCTTAGACATTCCAGATTTCCTCTTAGTGTTTGGATCTTTAATTTTTTAATCTATTTGCTCATTAACCAATTTTTTTTAAACTCTTTAGAGCTATTGCTCGCTTTCGCCCTCTCCCCCTGCTTTGTAGTTTTCTGTCAAAGAAAACTATTGTGCCGGCTTTGTCTGTCCGTCCGCGTGCACTTTTTCTGTCCGCTCTCAGATCCTAAAAAGTACCGAGGCTAGAGGGCTGCATACTTATATGTTGATCATCCACCCTCCAGTCATCAAACGTATGCAATTACCAAATTGCAGCCCTCTAGCCTAAGTAGTTTTTTTTATTATATTCAAGGTTAAAGTTAGCCTTAATCGTGCATCTGGCAACGATATAGGATAGGCCGCCACAAGGCAATGGTTAAAGCTTCATGGGCCGCGGCTCATATAGCATTATACCGAGACCACCGAAAGATAGATTTATTCTAGGTGGCCTTGATTATATACGCTGTAGCGGCTGTACACAAAACTCTATTGCGCCGAGGAAACTTCGGCCCATTTTTTACTTGTTTTTATTATTATTTAAGCCTTCTTTTCCTCCTTCACCCTGCCTAACACTCCTGGGTTTTTAAACGCGATCTTCCTCTCTGTCTCAGACTGCGCCTCAAGTAATCTCTTTCTTTCCTTTGCTAAAATTACTACTTGCTCATCCCAGTTACTCGCTGTTTTGTTCCCTCTCTCCAGCTTCCTAAAACAGGGCCGTCCAGCCCCATGCCCGTGGTCCGTTTGATTTTGAAAGTGGCCCGCTAGAGAAAAATAAGTAAAAGTATATTTCTCTTTTTTATATTGTTTTTCTATATCTTTTTTATTTCCTAAAGACACAAACGCTCTCGGCTGACTCGGATAATAATAATAATAAAAAAAAAAAAATAAAATAAAATAATAATAATAATAATAATAATAATAATAATAATAATAATAATAATAATAATAATAATAATAATAATAATAATAATAATTTGCTGAGTCAGTTGATCGTTATTATTAAGATTGTTCGTCGCCCAGGGCTTAGTTCGTGGACTTGAAAAATTATCTTATGTAAAATATTTTATACAAGGATAGTGCATATATAGAATATCTTATGGATACCTACATATAAAATGTATTATGGTTACGTACATATAAACTGTCTTATAGATGCGTACGTATGAAGTGTATTGTGGATACGTACTATAAAATATTTTGCGGATACGTGCATATGAGATATATTATGGATACGTGCACATAAAAGACATTATGGATACGTCCATATGAAATATGGATACGTACATATGAAGTGTATTATGGATACGTTGATAAAATGTCTTATAGATACGCACATATAAAACATTTTATGGAGGCATGTATCCATCATATATTTTCTCGTTCCATGTATAGTTATCTCAGGCAGCATCGTCCATTTTTAACCCTTTTCCAGATGAATCTCGGCTATTAACTTACAGCGTTCCACATTTTCATTATTATTTCAGGTATAAATGTGCTTAACGGGTATAAGAGTATTAAGCATAAACATATAATGAAACAGTGATAATACTTTACATAGTTATTTTACATTTAAAGAATATGTCAATAAAATTATGGAAAAAAAATGAAGACTGACAAAACACAAGCGTTATTTACACCATTTAAACTCTCATAACGCATATATATAATAACCATATGTTTTACAGAATTGTGGTTCTAGAAGAAGGTATTGAGCACGAATTATTGAGTAGGTTTTGTAGGTATTTTTAAAGCAAGCTGGTTTTCGTCAAAAGATACTGGGTCGGCCTTCATCTGATCACTTGAACAAATTTATGGACCAAAGCCGTGAAAGTATTTGTAAAAAAAATCGTATATTTGTAACAAGGCCAAGAGAGACGAGGTCTACCCAATTGGGCGGAGTCGCCTCCCACCTGGGGGTAACTACGTAGGCGATGACGTATCTTAGAGGTACCTGCTCATTACGGCAATTCACCTGCTGATGCAATAAGGAGGCAGACAAAGCTCCGCCTACATGGGGGATTTTGGGGGGAAGTGAGCAGACCTTCTCTTTCTCTTGGCCTTGATTTGTAAAGGAAATGGTTCTTAAATTTAATCAGTGTTCTCTTTATCTAGAGTACTTGTAGCTACCCGCAAAAAAGGTATTTAATGCATCGTTCACCATAGTCGTTTCAAAGCCACAAATTGGAGAACAAACATAATTCAAAACTACACACAGTTTAGGGGCATTATTGAACTGAATTGATTATAGAATTTAAAGGCCAAGCAATAGGACCTATGAGGTCATTCATGGCTGAAACAGAAACTGACAGTAAAAGGTCTGAAAGGTGTAACAGGAGGAAAACCTCGCACTTGCACTATGAATCAGTTGTTAGGAGAGGTTGGAGAGTAAGATGGAAGAAAGAGAAAATGAAAGGAGGTACAGTAAAAGAAACGAAAGGGGTTGCAGCTAGGGGCCAAAGGCACACTGCAAAGAACCTTAAGTAATGCCTACATTGCACCGCTTGAGGTGCACTGACGGCAACCCCCCCCCCCCCGTACGGGGTTTGGGGGCGTAATGCTCCTTCTTCAGTGTGGGTTTTAATGTCTCCACGCTGAAGAGGGAGCGTAACGCTCCGAAACTGTATGTGGAATGCTTAAAATATATTTGTTCTCCAGTTTGTGCGTGTTTTTTTTTTAAACTTTCAAAGTTTGATACCGATCTGTTTTATAACTATAGTCGTTGCAACGCCTTTTCATCCAACCTGAATAATTATGGCATAACTAATAGTTCTTAAAGCTGGACATGATTTTTCATTAATCCTGACATATCTAACAGTTCTGAAGCTGGACTCACGAATTTCCATTAATCCCAAATTATCACTAATCCCTCAAACCGAAGTCGTATCCATTGGTGTTCTCGAGGTTGAACTCCTCGATGACATCGTAAGCCGGAACTCGAACCATCACCTCGGTTGTCATGTTCGTCCGCCGCCAGCCGTGTTTGAGGGCATGGTCGTAATCCGATTTCGTCGGGCTGTAAATGATGCTTTGGGGTACGTCCACGCTGAAAGGAGCCAATGGATCGATTGACACAGAGTGTGTTTCTTTTTTTTCTTTTTTTTTTTATTATTGGTTATTTTAACATGGTAAGGGAAGGCGGCAGTAAGTCTGCTTTGAATGCTGATTCACAATATACCATCACGTCACCGACACATCACGTCACGTCACCGTCCCATTAGCCTTGCCTTGTATTCACACTATCCGTCACAATCCCGTTCAGTTCGTACTCAACCTCAGCGACTCGCAGATTTAGCGTTAAGAATCTTGCTTAAGCACCGTCACGTCACGTCAAAATATTCTTTCCAAGAAAACGTATAGTGATATGACAGTGGATGCCTGTGCTTGATGGTGACGTGACGTGATGGTGTGAACAAGTCCATTTGATTACATGTAAGAAATTCTCACGTACTTTGACGTGGCGTGATGTGTCGGTGACGTGATGTTATAATGTGAATCAGAAGGGGTATGTTGGTAAAGTAAGGTTTGGTGAATTACTCTTGAAAAAGTGCAAATAAGACTCTCTTCTTAAGGCATATTTTAATCGAAAGGAAGCGCTATGCATACAAAACAGTGTTACGAGCTCCACTAGGCTTTCTTTAGGCAAGAGGAAGTAGTAAAGGATTGCATGTAAGAAAAAGTCTTGAGTAGAAATGAAAACAAAAAAAAATTATGAGCGACACATATATCACATGTCTTACCAAACTGGCCATTTAATCATCTGACATTTGTAAGGTCGCTAATTCAACTATTTTACGTTTCGTAACAGAATTTTCTTAGTACAACATTGCTAATATATTACAGTCTTTAGTATAGTTATAGTCGACGCATTTTAAGAATATCACTCGGCCACGCCCGCTTCCCTGCCACCGTAGATAATGCATGACATTATCATACCGCACTCTCTGACAATATCATTTGCTGCTTGGGTATGACACTGATAGCATCGCAAGGTCTTTCATTCTGCCATTCAATAACTAAAGGAGGCTCTAGAACCTGTAGATTGGTACTTATTATTGTACAACTGTTCTGTCAACATACTTTTGAAAGTTTCCTCTTCGTGACAACATAAATAGTAATTATCTCTCTCTCTCTCTCTCTCCCTCTCTCTGTGCATCAATGACCGCTGGAACTCGCTCATCCCAAGGGTAGGGGTAGGGGTGGTACCGGACGCAATACTCCCACTTTCAATGCATGAGGGTCTCTGAATCTTGCATGATCATCTGAGTCCGGCTCACGATTAGGACAGATCTGCCAGCCGTTTGAGTAATATCGTGAAAGAGGGGAGGGGGTTAGGCTGGGATGGTGGGGTGGGGTAGGGAGGATGTGGGAATGGCCAAGTGATATTCTTAAAATGCGTCGACTATAGATATGCAGTATATGTGTCACTGTCTGTAGCAGCTGACTTCTTGTGTTTAATCTGATGACAGTAAATATGTGAAACACAATCAATCACCTGTGGGAGAATTCTTGACTATAACTTTCCTATCATTTGACAACAATTACATACTTCCTTCACACCAGTTATCTCAACTCTTTCAAGGTGTGTTTGTTGTCCCATACAAGTGAAATAACTAAAGATGGCTTCTCAAGGTCGTTGCGATCTCATGATAAACAAGAAATTCTCTACCAAGAAAGGTAAAATACTAGAATCAGCCCCAGTCAAAGTAATTAGTATGGCGTTAGAACGTTCGTTGTTATAAACTTGACAGTCTGATTACTTCTCACGCTTTGAAGGCAACCAACCTAACAATTTTTGTTAAATGATTATAATTTATAGCCAGTCTGGCGTGCCTTAGGTTGTGTAGCTAGTAGTGGACATTCTCAGCTTCATCCTTCTCTACTTTAGTTTAGTGTAGCTCGAAACTGTTGTGAATTCTATAGATTACAGGATTCTTTATTGAATTCTTTAGTTTATAGGATTCTTTAGTGAATTCTTTAGTTTAAAGGATTCGCTGGTGAATTCTTTAGTTTAAAAGATTCTTTAGGGAATTCTTTATATTAAAGGATTCTTTAGTGAATTCTCTATATTAATGGATTCTTTAGTGAATTCTTCAGATTAAAGGATTATTTAGTGAATTCTTTAGATTAAAAGATTCTTTAGTGAATTCTTCAGATTAAAGGATTCTGTAGTGAATTCTGTAGTTTAAAGGATTCTTTAGTGAATCCCCAAGTTCAAAGGATTGTTTAGTGAATTCTTTAGATTAAAGGATGCTTAAGAAGTGGTTTGAATATAAAATACTCATTAGATTAAGGATACTTGAAGAACTGGCTTGAACATTAGATATTATTTCCACGCGCAAGTTTCCCCCTTGACATCCGATTCTGTGAAACATATTGTGCTGTTACTCACCAGTACGGCGAAGGAGGACAGGCGACAATGATGACAGGTGTCTCGAAGAACTTAACCATGACGGTTCCCTGGTAGTTTTCGTAAAGTTGCGGGTAGAGCCCCAAGCACTGAGACGAAATAAATTGAAGTGAGCATTTGCAATTGAGCATTTGTAATCATTCAGTAAGAAATTGTTAATTTCTTTATATCAGGATGATATAGAACCTAGTGTTGCGGTTGATTGGTTAACAGATTTTATTATAATAGACCAGTGGTTTTCGACCTGTGGGCCATGGGCAGTTCTGAGCCGGGGGGCGGGCGGCCATGCCACGGACACCTTCAAAATAGTATTTAAAAAATGAAAAATCATTAACAGGGAATGCAGGCCAGTGCTTTATTTCATAAATGAAAATGTATAACTAATAAAGTGTTCTGAAAAATAATTCCCTAAATGAAAATGTGAAACTAAAATTATCATCATTACACAATTCTGAAGGGCAGTGGGCCATGAGTATTTAGGGATGCCAAAAATGGGCCATGGGCACAAAAAGGTTGAAAACCACTGTAATAGACACTTGTTATTGCAAAGAAAATGAGCGTTTACGGAATAATAATTATCTGTACAGTGTAAAGTCTTGATTCCATTTCTGAATGTAATTTAGGTTTCAGTCAAAATGATTTATGTTAGGTTAGTATTTTAGATATAGACTGCTGTTAGTTTTGTGGGCTTTCACACAATAGATTGCCTTATCATGTCATTTTCTTCCTTTACTACAAGAGAAACACTGCACTGATAATAACTTTGGAGTAGCTGCTCTTTGTCAAAGTCGCGTTGATTAGATTTTGTTAATTTCAAAGGGACTCTAAGTTGGGATTTCCTTTTATGTTCTTTTAAATTATGACATTGTCTACATTTCCGTCATTAAGACAGTATACAATCACATTGCGATTACTGCTAAGCATTTAGCTGTACTTTGTTGTATACCAAGGAGCATGGCAGGTTTAGGCAAAATCTCAGGATTTGATATTTTCATTTGACATAAATTTATCTCGTCATAGGTGAAATATTATAATGCATTTTATTATTACCATGACTGCGAGTGAGAATTTGCTCATTTAGATCTTAGTGATAATTTCTAGCGTACGTTCTATTGCTTCCTATCGTGATGTGATAAAATGCAAGACATATAGTTGATGTATGTGAACAGTTAGGTGATTTTTTTTACTTCTTTTTAACGAACGTATAATTACTAGTGACCACATTCACCAATACTGGCTAATTGTTAATATTGAATATTAGGGTATTTTGTGATAATAACGAAATATTGTGAATCTAAATAGCGTGATGTTTTTTGGCACAACATGAAATTCTAAATAGCGTGATTTTCCGATTGTTAGTGCTAATTTAGCACTCGCAAAAATGATATTTTTGTCTTCTGTTACAAATATAAAACAAGAAAGATTAAAGGTGAATTTGCACTAAGAAGCAACTTTGCAAATCTTATTCCTGCGGTCTTGGGGAGTGTTTACGTTGAAAGCAAGAAACTGCGAGGACAAGGGCACTGTCCCGCTGGTTATTGCTGGACAAACTTGTATGAGTTCTCGCTGGTCTGTTTACATTGGGGAGTAGAGGGAGTCTCTCTCTCTCTCTCTCTCTCTCTCTCTCTCTCTCTCTCTCTCTCTCTCTCTCTCTCTCTCTCTCTGTGAATGTTAGTGTGTATATGTTCAAATGTAAAGTCTACATTGTCAGTCCGTTCTTATAGTTTAAAACTCTCTCTCTCTCTCTCTCTCTCTCTCTCTCTCTCTCTCTCTCTCTCTCTCTCTCTCTCTCTCTCTCTCTCAGTTTGCGTTGGAGCAAATTTTGTGTGTCATCGCTTGACAAGTGAATGATTCTGCCTCGGAAAAAGATTGGTTTTCATGCAAACTCATCTCTTTTTCAGTAGTTCTGGCTACAGCGATCATGTTAACGCTGATTCTTTCAGTTTCAGTAACTGGAAGACGGAACAAGAGCCAAGTCTCCCCTGATAAGACTCGCCATAAATGCTGCTGAATCCTATCTGTCCGGATGACGCCTTCTAAGTTATATATGTATTTGTTTTATGGGGGCTTCTTGTTGCGAAAACAGATACTCCATTTCGCACTTCACAGAGACTTGATTTTTAGTTTTCTGTAAAAGAAAACAATTGAGATGGCTATTTGTCTGTCCGTCCGCACTTTTTCTGGCCGCTCTCAGATCTTAAAAACTACTGAGGCTAGAGGGCTGCAGATTGGTATGTTGACCATCCACCCTCCAATCACCAATGTATTTTCGGTGGACTTGATTATACGATTTACAGAAAACTCGATTGCGCCGAAGAAAATTCGGCGCAATTTTTACTTGTTTGTTAATTCGTTTACTTTGTGAATTACTCTGTACAAGTACGTGTGTTCACAGAATGAAGCCGATTTTTTTTTTCTCGGAAATTTAGTGTTCTGTTCTTGCTTGCCATCCTAAGCGTAGCAAATCCTGAGTGTCTGCGAGCTGGCCACAACCTTAGACTTTGTTTTTATTTAATTACACTGGTCATCATCTCATTTATTCATTCTGATTCCTAGTGGAAGAAAGAACTAGTTACACCAGTGGTTCTTAACCTTTTTGTTACCACGCCCCCTCTGAGAGCTGGTCCTTCCCCCCACTCCCCCCTTGCATCTGTGAGTAAAATTGCCTCCCAGATTTAAAGGAAAATGAAAAAGAAGAGAAAGAAAAGGGGTGTTTTTACTTTTTTGGAATGAATGAGTGAGATCTTGACACTGCTTCTTAGCGACTCTTGTTAAGAGAATAACGAATATAAGTAGAGAATTTTTTATTTTTCCCTAGGGCTCGCGCCCCTCTTGGAAATTGCTGACGCCCCCCCCCCCAGTGGGGCGCACCCCATAGGTTGAGAACCACTGAGTTACACTAAGTAAATTACTTGCTTACCCTGGTTATGGTTTTGTAGGAGTTCGTGCTGTCGTCCTCTCCACTTATGTTAACGTAGATGGCGTGCGGTTTTTTCTGCAAGTGAAAATAATTGCCGTGAACATAACAAATCTCTAGGTGGGGGAAGAAAGGGTTGAGTGCTTTAAGAGATTAAATGCATTTTTCATTGATGTTTTCTAATTACATTTTAGTTTTTCTAATATTAATACTATAATGAGTTCGGTAGAGCGTTTGTGCCTGCGTTCTTTTGGCTGTTTAATAATTTCTTCAAATAACTCTATAAACTCTTATACATAAAGGAAAGTGACTTGATTAAAGTTGGTTTTGGTTTATTAATTAAAGATGTAAACTACCAAATCATTACCTGATAGCGCGGAATGTAATTTCTACTATACTTTTTACTCTACATTACCTGATAGCGCGGAATGTAATCTTTATTATACTTTTTACTCTACATTACCTGATAGCTCGGAATTTCGTACCTGATAGCGCGGAATGTCTTACCTGATGGCGCGGAATGAAATTTCTGCTATACTTTTTACTCTACATTACCTGATGGCGCGGAATGAAATTCCTACAATACTTTTTACTCTACATTACCTGATAGCGCGGAATGTCTTACCTGATAGCGCGGGACAGGATGCTTATCGCACGGGTGCTCGGTGACGTTGACAGTGGTGGCCTTATCTAAAATCCTCATGATATCCAGGGCGTAGGCGAAGTCCCACAAGCGAATCATATTGAGAGTGACGTTGGGCTTCAAGTTGTAAGGCCGCTGGTGGAAACTCAGCTCCTGTTCGTAGCCCGTGACGTGAACGCCTCCCCCTCCTTCGTGTTTGGTTCGTGGTACCTCTGGGATTATGACCTGGATGGAGGAAGACATTGATGTTGTTAGGGAATGTGATTGTGACTGGTTTTGTAATAGAAAGTTTTGCTGTGACGAAATTTTACGGTGAAATGTTTTGCTGTGACTTAATTTTGCAGGTCAAAGTTTTACTGAGGCTAAATGTTATGATAAGTTTTACTGTGACTATAATTTACAATAAAAAGTTTTGCTGTGACTAAATTTTGCGATTAAAAGTTTTACTGTGACTAAAATTTACAATAAAAAGTTTTACTGTGGCCAAATTTTACAATAAACTTTTTACTCTGACTAAATTTTACAATAAAAAGTTTTACTGTGACTAAATTTTACAATAAAAAGTTTTATTGTGACTATATTACAATAAACAGTTTTATTGTGACTAAATTTTACGATAAAAATTTTCACTGTGATTAAATTCTACAATAAAAAGGTTTTACTTTTCCGCTGAAAGAAGAAACACACATAAGCTAGATAGTAAATTGCCTTATTTTTTTTTATAGCAGAATTAATCGTAACGATATTTTACAAGAATTCATAAATTTTCTAGTGAAAGGTAGGACCCACAATTGCAAAGAAGGCAAAAAATTTCTTATAGTTAGTCAGTTGTCTTTTACTTTCACAGCGGAATTAATTGTAACGATGTTTTACAGTAGAAGTTATTAATTTTCTAGTAAAAGAGAGAACACATAATTACAAAAAAGGAAAAAATTGCATAGAAATTAATGGAGTTTCTGTGACATGAAATACTGGTTTCTTCAAGAAAATGTGTATGATTTCAATACTAACTTGATGCTTGGTATTCACGTGATGCTTTCGAACCCACAAGTCCCAGTCTGCCTCCTGGAAATGAGCAAAGTAAAATGTTAATGACAATTAAACAAAACCAGACGAAAGTTCCCAAGGTTCTCAAAATAATTTTGCAAATACAGACACAATTAAGAAAGGGAATGTTAGGCCAGATGTCGCTTTTTTATGTTAATCTGGCTACTCTGTAACCCTGCTGGTCTTTGCTTTCGTGGATCTTAAGTAAGATTGCGCTTCTTGATTCTTTGCAATTGTCTTGACGAATCTTTGTGCAGCTGAAAACAGCTTTTATCCAATTAGTCAAAATAGGCATCTTTGCGTTACATTTGTTTTCTTTTTTCCAGCGTGTAGTTAAATTTCCTTAAGTTAATCGCTGAGGTTAAAGTCGTGTTAGGGGCCTTTTTTGTTTTCTGTAAAAGGAATCTATTGAGATGGCTTTGTCTGTCCGCACTTTTTTCTGTCCGCCCTTGGATCTTAAAAACTATACTGAAGCTAGAGGGCTGCAAATTGGTATGTTGATTATCCACCCTCCAATCATCAAACATACCAAATTGCAGTCTTCTAGCCTCTGTAGTTTTGATATTAGTGAAGATTAAAGTTAGCCATGACCGTGCGTCTGGCATCGCTATGGGTGCCAACAAAACAGGCCACCACCGGCCCGTGGCTGAGAGTTTTATGTAGCATTGTACGCTGTACAGAAAGCTTGATTGCGCCGAAGAAACTTCGGCGCATCTTTTACTTGTTATTTATTTATTTTATTGAGAGCTTCTCTTTTTGGGTAAGAAGTTTTGTATGTTTTTTTTTTTTTTTTTTTTTTTTTGAGGGGCCTGTTTGGTTTTCGACGGAGATGCATTTGTTTTTTTAGGGGGCGGTATTTAGTGGGGATGCCTTTTCTTGGGCGGTATTTTTTAGGGGATGAATTTTATTGGGTGGGTATTTTTTTTTAAATGGGGATGCCTTCTCCTTGGGCATGGGTATGCAGTTCCGAGGAATTTGCTGACTGGATGACATGGCTGTCTCAATAAAGTTGCTGTATGTTGCAAATGAAAACGAAGATCACCTACTAATCAGTAATAATCATACAGATATATTAAAGGGGAAGTATTACTTGGTTATGATGCTGTAGGTGTCTATTGAGTGGTTTTAGGTTTTTTTTTGGGCGGGCGGTTGCTTTTATCCTGAATATTCCATTTTTAATTTCTTATTAACTTATGAAAAATTAATAAAAAGTCCTTTTTACTTTTTGGGGGGCATTTATCCTGAATATAAAAAGTCTTTTTTACTCTTGGGCAGGGGTGGGGGAAGTTTATCCTGAATATGAAAAGTCATTTTTACTTGTGGGAGGGGGCCTTTATCCCGAATATAAAAAGTCCTTTTTACTCTTCGGGCAGGGGGTTTATCCTGAATATAAAAAGTCCTTTTTACTCTTGGGGGTTGGTGTATCCTGAATATTCCATAATTTAGTTTCTTATTAACTTATGAAAAATGAAAAAAGTCGTTTTGCCATTAATGACTTGGGTAGTTTGACGCCAGATAGTTTGCAATCAGTCAGTCAGTTAGGTCATGAATAAACATATGACTTCATTTTTATTGAATTGAATATAGAATTTAGGCCAAAGGCCAAGCGCTGGGACCTATGAGGTCATTCAGCCCTGAAGCGGAAATTTACATAAAGGGTTTGAAAAGTGTAACAGGAGGAAAACCTCGCAGTTGCACCATGAATCAATTGTTAGGAGAGGGTGGAAAGTAAGATGGAAGAAAGAGAATACGAAAGGAGGTAGAGTAAAAGAAACGAAAGGGGTTACAGCTAGGGGCCGAAGGCACGCTGCAAAGAACCTTAAGTAATGCCTACAGTGCTCTGCATGAGGTGCACTGACGGCCCTTCCCCTCTACGTGGGTCATTTTTGTTGAGAGACTATGAAGGTATTAATTGGAACTCACGTAGTTATGACAACTTGGCAATTCTGTGCCGAATTTACTCAAAATCTAATTAAAGTTTCATTGATTTAAATAAAAAAGTAATATTGTATCGTTATCAGGGAAGTCAAGATACATATATTGGTAGAAACTAAAAAAAAAATGAATATAAATTCTGCCTTAAAATGGAAAACTGCAGCACCTGCAAAATTTTAGAAACTGAGACATGCCACCTATTGGGCTCGTGAAACACTAATACACAAGTTAACTGCAGTTTCAGAATGATTCTTCAGTGCTTTATTTAGGGGGTCCCATTTGCAGTATCTGCAAAATTATAGTAAGGCAAGGGAAAACTGCAGTACCTACCATTTTTCTCTGTTTTGTATTTATGCAGATACTGCAGTATTCCAATTTAGGGCAGAATTATCATGTCAGTCTTTAGCAGAATTTTGGCTGCCATCTTAATCCAGCCGCCTCATTAATTTTGACATCCAAATATTCAGAATATCAAACCTCTCGGTAGTCTGGAAATGTTTTTGCCGGATAACAGAGTACGTGACGAGTGCTGTCGTCAGTCAAACTTCTGTGACGTCATTCATTAATATAAATTAGCCAATCAGGACGTGCCACCTGTTGTATAGCGATTGGTTGATTGGGTACATGTGCTAAGATTAGTTAATTGGAATATGTCGGGTGTATATATAAATAGCTTTCGTGGTGTTTAACGATCCGTTAAGGTGGAGAAAGGGAAGGGACAGAGTGGAAGGGTTGTGAAATGGGAAAGGAAAGCGAAGAGAGGAGAAAAGGAAAGAATGCCAGGATGGGGGAGAAATGGAAGGGTCTTGGAGAGGGATGCGAAGTGATAAAGGGAAGGGAGAAAGGGAAAGGGTTGCAAAGTGATAAAAGGAGAGGGATGCAAAGTGATAAAGGGATGGGACAAAGGGAGAAGGGTGCGAAGTGATAAAGGGAGAGGGATGCGAAATGATAAAGGGAAGGGGGAAAGGGAGAGGGGTGCAGAAGGGAGAAAGGGAGACGGGTTCAAAGTGATAAAGGGATGGGACAAAGGGAAATGGGTGCGAAGCGATAAAGGGATGGGTCAAAGGGAAAGGGGTGCGAAGCGATAAAGGGAGAAGGATGCAAAGTGATAAGGGAGAGGGAAGCAAAGTAATAAAGGCATGGGACAAAGGGAAACGGTAGCGAAGTGATAGAGGGAAGGAACAAGTGGAAAGGGTTGCAAAATGAGAAAGAGATGCAAAGTGATAAAGGGATGGGACAAAGGGAGAGGGGTGCGAAGTGACAAAGGGAAGGAACAAGTGGAAAGGGTTGTAAAGTAGGAAAGGGATACAAAGTGATGAAGGGAATGGAGAAAGGAAAATGGTTGCAAAATGAGAAAGGAATGCAGAGTGATAGAAGGAGAGGAAAAAGGAAAATGAGTAGTAAAATGGGCAAGGGAAAGGACAAAATGAAATAACTACCAGCATGTTTTCTTAGAAATCGACATCACGGTGTAAGATTTCTTTATCTTCCTAATGGCTTTCGAATACATGTTTATAGATTACTCCTGCAGTTGGATTTTCAGAGCGGATTGTTAAAACTTGTTTTGCGACTGCCATTGGTAGCTGTTCTATCACCACGTCAGAGGACTGAAGCTCGCTGATTAGAAAATTCATTTATATTTTTAGACACAACCTATATACTGCATACCAGTCATACCTAAAATTCTCATAATTTCCCACGTTTTTATATGTCAAAACAAATCGTAATCATTCATAATGATATAACATGAATAGAGTACAGCCATAGGAATGATTCGCTTCACTGCATAGGCCTATGTATTTGTAAATGTGGAATATACTCACGGATGCATATTGGATACATATGAACGCATTACAGCCTTGTGAATATTCCTTCTCACTGTAGACGTATGCACGTGTAATGTACTCACGGATAATTGCATTACTCGTACCAGTAACTTACAAGTATTGAAACC
>NC_089790.1:20127500-20165000 GCF_040412425.1 Macrobrachium rosenbergii
CTGCCAGGTGTGGAATTGGGCTGTCCTCATCACCCTGTGCCACCTTTCATGCAGAACGACCAAGTGTATTCCTCCGTGGTATCTGGAAACCTTGCCTTCTCTCACCACCGTATTGTTAATGGCTGAATAAATCTGGAAAGTTGTGGAAAGAGGATAATCCTGATATTATATTATTATTATTATTATTATTATTATTATTTGTTAAACAAAATGGCAGTTTCAACAGCATTTATTTTATATGGTAAACGAGGAGGGCGAAACTAGTCGACATTCAACGAGGACTACCTCCTACACATCACTAAACCACCGGATATGAATATTGTTCAATTGCTTGCAACCATTCCAGCGCAAGAAAAACAATTAATAAGACGAATTGAGCGTTTACTATATAAAATAAATGCTGTTGAAACTACCATTTTGTTTAACAAAACCTGTATTAAAGAAGGACTTTTTCCTAATTATTATTATTATTATTATTATTATTATTATTATTATTATTATTATTATTATTATTATTATTCAGAAGATGAACCCTGTTCATATCGAACAAGCCCACAGGCACCAATGACTTGAAATTCAAGCTTTCAGTGGATAAGTGGAAGGTGGTAAGAGTTAAGACTAGTTTTCGCTTTTGAGAGAAATTGTGAAAGAATCCTATCTCTGAGTGCCGAGGTGAGGATGGTAGCTATCCTGTTTATAGGAAACTTAGAGCAGTCATTATTAGTTTCAGTGGGGCAATGTTAAGTCTGTTGGAGTTTCCTACTTTGCAAGGTGGAAATTGTATTTTTTAGTATTGTTTGACCCTTTAACATTTGTTTGATACATACATATATATATATATATATATATATATATATATATATATATATATATATAAATAAGAAGATGATATATATATATATATATATATATATATATATATATATATATATAAATAAGAAGATGATATATATATATATATATATATATATATATATATATATATATATATATATATGTATATGTATATGTTTTATTAATATATGCTTAACTTTATATTAATAATTTCTTGTTGACTTTACAAAAGTAAGATTGCTTTTTGGGAGTCATAGTACATTCACTCATAGTTGATGACCCTTGTCTGTGACTAATTGCCATACATCAGTTGGTAACTAATGTAGATATAAAATAATATAATACAGAAGGGAAAAAACAATATTTATTCCTGCGTACCTGTTTTTCCTGAAGCCAAACGAATACGCCAGACGTATTGATGATTGCTTCCAGACGGCTGCTGTTACTGTCGTTCCCTAAGTTAAAATAATGGAATATTTATTTGATATCTTAGAGGAAAAATGTTCAGTTGCAACAGCTTTGAAATCAGTTTCTCTTGTCTTCATTTTTAAGCGTATTATTATTATTATTATTATTATTATTATTATTATTATTATTATTATTATTATGAAAAAAATCATTGTAACAACAGCTTTTAAATCAGTATCTCTTAATGATAATAATAATAATAATATTATTATTATTATTATTATTATTATTATTATTATTATTATTATTATTATTATTATTATTATTATTATTATTCACAAGAAGAACCCTTCCCACAAGGGCCACTGACTTGAAATTCAAGCTTCCGAACAATATAGTGTTCATGTGAAAGAAGCAACAGAACGTAATAGGAAATGCAGAAGGAAGAGATCAGTCATTAGAAAAGAAGTAATTAACAAATTGATAAATAAATAAAAGTGTCCCACGTAAATGATTAAAATACAAGGAGAACTGTTTTAGGTTAGTAGTGCGCTGCATCTTCGCTTGAACTTTTGAAGGTTCTTATTGCATAACATCCCTAATACTTACCTTCATGAAAGTCAGGATCTCTCGTGGGAGGCGAAGGATTCACAGATGAAAGGAATCTCGAAGACTCCAAGGATTTCCTCCGAAGTGAACCTTGCAAATCGAATTCGTCATCACCGTCTCGAGGAATTTTGAAAGCTAGCGTTTTGCTGGTCAGTAGGATCAACCACACCGCAGTGATTCCGCATATTATCAGTTTTGACGCGGCATCGAGGGAAATCATTTTATTCTTTGAGGAAAAAATGGAGATACTGTATAAGTTATATTTCGTGGACTCGTTGTATTTGTTTACGCTGAGCTCAAGTGAGTTTCCTTGTTTTTTTCTCATTGCGTGTCTCTTGTTGGCACTGGACATTTCTCTGTTGTTTTTTCTTGTTTACAAAACTGCATACTACCATGCTGTGAAAGATAATTTGTTTAGCTGCACTGTATATTTATTCCAGGATGCGTCGTGGCATTCTCTCTCTCTCTCTCTCTCTCTCTCTCTCTCTCTCTCTCTCTCTCTCTCTCTCTCTCTCATTCACACAAACAGGTGATTATAACCGGTTTCCCAGACGCTTTATATTAATGCCATTTCATGTGTACACAGGTGAACATTTTGGTAGTTAAGTTCCATAATGTTATTGCTAAACGTATAACAATGCCTTCGGATCCTTTTTTATATATATATATATATATATATATATATATATATATATATATATATATATATATATATATATATATATATATATATAACATTGGATCACTGAAAAAACACACTTATTAGGGCTGTGCCCTGCGCTGGGTAACACGGAGCAAAACAAAGATGTTATTTTATGGCTATGGAAAGAAATGCGAGGCCAATAATAATAATAATAATAATAATAATAATAATAATAATAATAAATTTGTATTCTTTCTGCGGTCAACGTATCATCTTAGCTGTGATGATGTGTTTTGCGAGTAAAAATTTACATTTCAGAAAAACGTAGGCAATCCCCAAACTAAGAAAAAAGTTTAGCAACCACTGCTCTGATTCACTATTCAGCTTCTAAATGATTGGCGCAAGATGTATCGCGACTGTAGACAGGACAACCTTCTTAATTTACCAATACAGTTATTAATTTTATCCACTGTGCTTGACTGAAAATATCGCTTATGAGTCGAAATTTGGAAAGTGACCTGTCGGGTGACCTGCTACCTTGTTCTAGAACGGTTCCAAATGATTGGACGGCATAAATTAACTCAAAACACATCGGTGCCTGAGGGTGAGTGCGTCATACTGTGCCAATCATGTCTGAGAGCATTTTAAACGTAGCACCATTTGAAACTGTTTGTTAATATTAGAGTATTTGCTCTTACTTCCTGTCATCACTGTAAACTGCAAGGTTTCAGCACGTCATCATAATGCGTTTTAGTTCTATATTCTATCGTTAAATTCGCAGTTTGTTCACTGAAACATTGCCCACGTATACCAACACAGTCAGTCTCTCGCGCCAAACGCCAAATCGTCTACCACATAAGGAAGTACCTGTACTACTACCACCACCTGCAGTAGGACATTCCCCCACTCCCAAAGTGTCCTGGAGACCCTCGGCGCATGCGCAAAATTTTCCTCCGCTACTTTCCTTGATGGAGCACGTCATAAGGAATGGGTTTGAAACTGACAACATTTAACTGATATATTTATATTTCTCTCTGTTATTTATGCACTACGACAAGCGTTTTTAGCTTACACGCATAGGCTATATATATATATATATATATATATATATATATATATATATATATATATATATATATATATATATATATATATATATACATATGTGCTGTATATATGTATAACTGAATCACGAAAATATGGAACGTGATGAATATATAAAGACAAAATCCACGAAGGAAAGAGAAACAGTGGAGTGCTTCAAGGTCTTTCGACTTATAGTCCTTTACTATATATATATATATATATATATATATATACATATATACATATATTGTGCGTGTGCACGCGCACGTAAAATACCCGTCCAGAATCATACCTATAAAACTAACCTGAAAATTTCTATTATTCCGTTCTTTCCTACAACGAAGCCACCTCATCAGAGCCATTGCCTCGAACCATTTTCATATTGTAAGCAGGTTTTCTCCAACGGGAACTTATACGGACGTGGGTCTCTCTCTCTCTCTCTCTCTCTCTCTCTCTCTCTCTCTCTCTCTCTCTCTCTCTCTCTCTCTCTCGTAAAATTACATCGGTAGAATTGCGTCTCTCGCTTTCTTACTGTCTTAGTTTATTTCATTTCTCATGTCTTTGAAATTTGTTAGTATTTTTGATGTTAGAAGCTTCTTTGATGGATTGTCTAGTTATTTTTTTTATTACTGTTGTGTATTTTATTGTAAAAAGTATCTCTATTTTGCCAAATGTATTTTATGCATTGTAAACTTGCCTTTGCCAGCTAATTGAAATTTACGTTTTACTTTATGAATATAGGAATTTAATAATATCAACGAATATAAATATTGACCAATAATGTTAATTTATTTCATTAATTATAATTTATTTATTTGATTATAATATATAATTTAATTATAATTTATAATTTATTTGATTGTAACTTATAATTTAATTGTATTTTATCATAATTATAATTTATAATTTATTTATTTAATTGTAATTTATTTAATCATAATTCTCACCGTTGCTTCTCTTTTATTTTCAGGTAAGACAAAACCCAGCCTCTTAGCAGTTGCATATCATCTCAAGGTAATGTAATTTTTTGTTTTAAATTGCATAATGTTTGTCTTTTCAGTTTTTGTGACAGATATTTTGCCATGATCATATTTTAGAATTCCCTCCCCCATTTCCTGATTCTTACTGTCAGTCGGTTTGTCTTTCTCTACTTAATGGTCCTCTACTTTTTCCATTTAAGAGACCAGATGACTTTGTTTGTCTTATGACGAGATTAAATAGGTACTGTTCAGTGATTTATTTAATTTAGTTTGACATAATCTGTCCTAAGGCATTGGATTGATGGCAGAGTATTACTGGGCATTAACAGTGAAAAGTTAGTTGGCTTAATATTTGTGAATAAAAGAATGTACACGTGTATGTGAATATATATATATATATATATATATATATATATATATATATATATATATATATATATATATATATATATATATATATTGTGTGTATATATGTATGTATATGTATATGTGTGGGTTTGATTTCTTAAAGGACCTTTAAAAAATATATTATCTATATTTGTATATACTGTATATTATATGCAAATATAGATTAGTATATATATTTGTATACATATACTTAACTATATTTTCATATATTATAAGCAAATATAGATAAGTATATATACAAATATATATACTTATCTATCTATCTATCTATCTATATATATATATATATATATATATATATATATATATATATATATATATATTTACTATTTATATATGTATATGTGTGTGTTTGCGTGTGTGTATACTATGCATATCTGTTTGTCATCTGCGTCAGTATACATTATATATAAATACATATACAGTATATAGACAGATAGATAGATAGATAGATAGATAGATGTAGGTAAATAGACAGATACATTTATATTTAAAACACGTATCACATAAATAGGTAATTTACATTTCCTGAAAGACCTTTAATACGAAAATGAAAGGGGAAGTCTATTTAATAAGAAGATCAGGGCCGCCACTGCTATGCTAAACACGTGATGAATGGGCAATAAATTTTCCAATTACGCGCGCCACTCGGCGGTTAAAATTATAATTAGAGACTATTTTCTGTGATGCGCCGTTCTCCCTATCTCTTAACATAGCTGGCTTAGATATATGTTGTAAATGCTATGTTGTGAGTCTCTGTCTCAACTTACGATATATATATATATATATATATATATATATATATATATATATATATATATATATATATATATATATATATACATACATACATACATATATATACAGTATATGTATATATATATATATATATAAATATATATATATATATATATATATATATATATATATATATATATATATATATATATTAGAAATAATCAACAAATAATCAACACATAATCACGTGTGGAACAGAAATAAATTTTTGACTCACATCAGGATCGAACCCAGGTCTTTCAAATGTATTAACCCCCAGAAGCATTACGAAATGAGTATACTGATCCAGTCAAAATTTTGCCATCTAAGGTGTTTTATAAAGAACGTATCAAGAAAAACCAAGAATGTCATTCGAAAGTACTTGCGAAAGTCATTGTCAGAGTTAAAACTTAATATCCTTGCATGGAACATATAAAAATGAAAATTGTGATTTTTTATTGGCTACCAAAAGAACGCTTTACTCCGAAACAGCTGGGTCTAATTTATTGTGTTCTTGTAGTAGTAGTAGTAGTGGTAGTAGTAGACTGGATTTGCCTTTGAAACGGCTCCCTTGCTTGTTCTATTTCTCCTTTGCGATACAAGTTTAAATCAAATTGTTTCGCATTCTGTATTTGATGATGGATTTTATCAAATGGGATTCATATTTTTGTACTTCCTCACTTTTCGTTATTCGTGAGAGAGAGAGAGAGAGAGAGAGAGAGAGAGAGAGAGAGAGAGAGAGAGAGAGAGAGAGAGAGAGACGCCCACGCCCGCATCAGGGCTTCTGGACCATGTCCTGTTCCTTCTTTCATCTTCAAAGAATTTTAAGATAAAAAAAAAACTTTGCTGCCTCACTTGTTCTTTAAATTCTGAGTACCCTCGTTACTCTCCTTGTTTAAGCTCGTGACGTCACAAATCCCAGTCCCAAACCTTTCAAGCTACCGTCATTTTATTTTGAATCTTTACACAAATCTCTTCTGGCAGTCTACGGTCAATCCATTATTTTCTCGTAAGCTACAGACCATGTAGGCCACAGAAGACGAAGCTCCCTGTGACCTGGGCCACACCGGACGCTCCGAGAAAAAATTAGTTTCAAGTCAGGAGGATCACCCAACCGTTGACGCGACCCGATGAAGCAGAACATTTCTTACGCGAATGACCACACAGATGGACGGGAGGGTTTTCATCTGCCAGCCCTTTCCCACTTGTGGCTTTCTGATGCTGGGTGTTATACTGAACATCGCTCGAATTTTACTGAGTGTGAAACTCGTGGTATTTTTTATATATGTATGAAGTAAGCCTGCTGACACTATTGTTTGTTTGCCTATCATGGTTCACATAGCATTGCTGTGCATTGGGGTAAGTATGGAATGAGAGAATGAACGCAAGAATTAAAGAATAATGTTTATCAGTTTAAAAGGTTGGAGAGAGAGAGAGAGAGAGAGAGAGAGAGAGAGAGAGAGAGAGAGAGAGAGAGAGAGAGAGAGAGAGAGAGTATTACGAATTCCGTAAAGCATGTTAAGAGATTATATCAGTTATGACCAGAAAGTAAGCAGTGATTAACAGCAGGGCCAGCCTTGCTTTTTCAATAGGACCCAGTTTTATAGTCTTTCAGTTTTCACTCCTTTTTGGTTTACATTCATTAGCAAGCGGGTGCCTTATTTTTATTATTATTTTCAACTGTATCACACATAAATTACTTCTGTCGTGCATCCAGACACATCCATATCAACCTCGCTTCCCCAGACAGGCACCCGAGATCGATCCCGCCAGGTAAACGATTCACGGTTATTTTCGTAAAAAAAAAGAGACCTATGCCACAGTTGACGGAAACAACGTAATTTGTACCTCGTAGTTACCTGACTATTGTGTATCGCCGTCACGGCCAAGGGAGATCAGTACCCTCTGAACCCACACTCTCTTCAAAGGGGAAAAAGGCACTTCTGAATTGTACACTTTCCATCAACCTGTCATCCTCCATTCTTTCCACTTGACTGAGCCGTTTCAAAGCACTCTGGGAATGGAGTTGCGTCAAAGGGCGGAGTCTTGGTCCCACACGTTTTTCTTTCCTTCTTCCCCCGTGAGGAAATTTCTGGAGACAGGACCCTACCGGAAGCGGATCTGAACGTAGGTGGCCCAAAATTCCATCTTCATTTGAGGTTTTTTTTTAGAGCAATTGGTGTCGTTTAGGGTCCTAGCTTTTGGTCTGTTTACTATTTGGTAAAATAGAATATTGGCTAATATTCACAGTGTGTATATTGTTTAAGTTCTTACAGGTCTGCGATATTCTATAAAAAAAAGTACTGAGTTTTGCCCTATCATTTTTCAGTGTTACTTTAAGAGTTGGGATATTTCCTGTTCCAGTTGGGATTACTGTTTGCTTTTGGAATTGCAAGATCAAATTGCTTGTAATGTTTCCTGGGATTGGATAATTCAGTCTGGTAATGATCTTATTGTTGCAAAATTGTATATTTGGTTAGTTATTTCTTGTGCCTTGCCTTTATATTTTTATAAAAACTAATGATGTCTGTTAGACTGAGAACTAGAGAGGAAAAAGATCAAAAGGGAAAAATAGAGTTGAATATTCCCTGTTCCTGATGGGATTACTGTTCGCTTTTGGAGTTCCAAAATAAAATTGCTTATAATGTTGCCTGGGGCCGGATAATTCAGTCTGGCAGTGATCTTATTATTGCTGAATTGTATTTTTGGTTAGTTATTTCCTATTGTTTTTAGTCTTATAAAGGCTTCTCGTACGTCTGTTAAAGTGAAAACTAAGAGAAAAATAAATTTAAAAAAAACATACCAGGAAATCACGTATTGTATGGTAAATTATAGTCTAGTGATACGATGAGACTTGTGGAAAGTGAATGGTTTGCTCAACGATCGCCGAGGCCTCATTATATCAGCAGAGGCACGAGTTGTTGGCTGGCCTTGACATCCGTGTTGTTGCAGTTCGTGTTTTTTAAAGGTATCGTGTTTGGTTTGCGTTTCAGACGCCCGCTGTTTTCCCATCGTTACGTGTCTGCTGACATTCCGAGTTAAGGGCGCGATCTGTCATCATAATTCTTAGTTAATCTCTCTCTCCTTTTCTCAAAAAAAAAAGTAAAGTAAAATAAAATAAAATAAAAAATAAAAAATACAAAATAAAAAAAATGTGGGTTCCGGATCTTACGTTTTTCTGTTTCGGTTTGGTTGTTGTTTGTGTTTATTTTCGTTGCCAGTCAGATTACAGACATTTATCTCAATTGAGCTTCATTTACAACTTGTATTTTGCAACCGGGACTGCGAAAATAGAGATTGGTTATGAAAAGTACTTAGGATTTCAAGAAGTTTGATTGATACTTCTTCCGTTGATTGTAATGTCATTGTTGCTTGTGACATTGCTGATGCTAAAATTAGTCATATGTCGCTGTACAGTTCATTCAAGATATATTCGCTTCTTGTTTAGCTGACTTTGTTATTTTTAACATAAACTCTATTAATTATTGACTTCGTATTAGCACTGACACTGACTTTGTTATTTTTGCAATAAACTCTTGTAATTATCAACTTCGCATTAGCACTGATACTGACTTTGTTGTATAACAAACTCTTGTAATTATTGACTTCGTATTAGAACTGACACTGACTTTGTTATATTTGAAATAACAAACTCTGTTAATTATTGGCTTCGTATTAGCGCTGACACTGACTTTATTATTTTTGAAATAACAGACTCTTCTAATTATTGACTTCGTATTACCACTGACACTGACTTTGTTATTTTTGAAATAACAGACTCTTTTAATTATTGACTTCGTATTAACACTGACACTGACTTTGTTATGTAAGCAACTCTTGTAATTATTGACTTCGTATTAGCACTGACACTGACTTTGTTATTTTGGAAATAACAAACTCACTTAATTATTGACATCGTATTAGTGCTGACACTCACTTTATTATTTTTGAAATAACAAACTCTCTTAATCATTGACTTCGTATTAGCACTGACACTAATATGTGTCACTGCGCGACTATCAGTTCTTTTGGCAATAACAAAAATTCAAATTTGGTAAAAATAAGAAGTCATCACCGCGAATTGTTTAAATGAATACACCAGTCTTGCCTCACAGTATAGTCACCGTAGGGGGTTAGTGCCGTCAGTGCCCCTCATGCGGTGCACTATAGGCATTACTTAAGGTTCTTTGCAGCGTCCCTTAGGCCCCTTGATTCAACCCCTTTCTTTCCTTTTTATCGTACCTCCTTTCATATTCTTTTTCTTCCATCTTACTTTCCAGCCTTTCCTAACAATTGATTCATAGTGCAACTGCGAGATTTTCCTCCTGTTACACCTTTCAAAGCTTTTACTGTCAATTTCCGTTTCAGCGCTGAATGACCTCATAGGCCCCAGTGCTTGGCCTTTGGCCTAAATTCTATAATCAGTTAAATTCAGTACGTCGGAATTTCTTTGTATTTTTGCATTTGGATCTTAGGCTTTGTAGTGACGAGGGTATCCAAAAAGCGTGAAGAATTGCGGTCGTTTTACAATTATGGGTATCGGGTAAAAAGTCACCAGTAGATTCAAAATAAATATACGATTATATTTTTATAATCGTTTGAATGAGCAGTCATTACTTTAAAAGCCTGTACGAGACTAAACTATTTTAGATATTAACTAACGTAAGTCTTATAGTCCAATGATGCTATTTAATAGTAGTTCAGAACCTTTTTTCAGGTAGTTCATGAGATACTAATCGTTATTGTTATTAACACAATTAGTGGTAGCATTGGAGCAATTCATATATATATATATATATATATATATATATATATATATATATATATACATATATATATATATATATATATATATACATATATATATATATTTATATATAATGTATATATATATATTTATTATATAATATATATATGTATATTTATATATATATATATATATATATATATATATATATATATATAATATATATATATATATATATATATATATATATATATACTGTATATATATATATATTATATATATATATATCAGAGTTTTTGTATTTTGTAGCAATTACTTGTATTTTTTATCTGTTATTTGGGTTACTGCCGAATTTGTAATGCTTTACATTACTTTGAATTACCCTACTTTGTTACCTGATAGCCAAATGCCAATAATAATGTTATTCTAAAGGATATTCCTGCAGATTTTCGTACGAATACGGGCCAGCCCTAGGAGAGCTGTTAATCAGCTCAGTGGTCTGGTTAAACTAGGATATACTTAACTTTTAACCGAGGATTTTCATCATCATCATCATCAACAACAACAACAACAACAACAACAACAATAATAATAATAATAATAATAATAATAATAATAATAATAATAATAATAATATATAATAATAATAATGTTATTCTAAAGGAAATGTGAAAATTGTAAAGATATTCCCGTAGATTTTCGTACGAATACCGAGGGTTTTCATCATCATCATCAACAACAACAACAGCAATAAAATAATAATAATAATAATAATAATAATAATAAACATAATAATAGTCATCATCATCATCATCATCATAATATATTAATAATAATGTTATTCTAAAGGAAATGTGAAAATTGTAAAGATAATCCCGTCGAATTTCCTACGAATACCGTGGGTTTTCATCGGTATATAATAATAATAATAATAATAATAATAATAATAATAATAATAATAATAAATCTTGAGAGAGTCTGCATCGGGAGAAATCTACCGGTTTCGTCAAAGGGCCCTCGAGAGAATTCCGCCCAGATTCAACACCGGCCGATAATTCCTTCGTATTGAGGTCAGGCAATTCTTAACTTGCATTTATGATCGTGTCCAATGGATTACCCGTGAAAATCGTGTGCTTGTGAAGTCGGACTGTCTTCTTGGGAGAACGGAATGAGTTGTGATTACTCTCTCTCTCTCTCTCTCTCTCTCTCTCTCTCTCTCTCTCTCTCTCTCTCTCTCTCTCTCATATATGTATTGAGAGAGAGAGAGAGAGTATGACTTTCTGGCCTTGCAATAAAATTTTGAAATATTGCGTCCGATTTATTAAAAATTTAGTGTATATTGAATCCTGGAAATCGTGTTGCATACTCTTGTTCTCATAAATAAGATATTTTAGAATATTTTAACAGTATTCCATCGTCCATTTGGAACTCGTACTCAAATGCAGCCAGTGATGGAGTGGTTATATTGCAATTGCATATTAATTTCTTACGTCGACCTTCATTAGCCTGTTACTTCGTATAAATGGATATCACGTCAACTGGTTGTTAGTTAATCTCAAGAGTATTAGAGTCCAGTTTGTACGCATTTGAATTCTGTCGATGTACTTAGTTTACGAAGTAAATTAGTACTAGGACTAGGGCTGGAATCTAGTTACCAAATACGTTTGTTGTCAGCTGTCATTCTCCTAACACGTCTTGGAAGCCGAGTTGCAGAACGGACCGAGTACATTTACCGTTCACTTGGGTATTAGGAACCTGCTCTCTCTCTCCCATTACTCCCCCGAACATTTATCTATAACCTCCTCATACAGGCGACGAGAGGTCACCAAGTCAAAGGAGGTGTTCCGTTCGAACGTAAGTAACGACGCCGCGCGGCGATCATCGCTGAGCGCAAGTGGCGTCAGGCAGCGTTGGGAGAAATCATAAGAAGTCCCGGGCAGCCAGCGTGCCGTTCGGTCACTTCAGTGTGTCGTGTGGCGTGTGAGTGGGAGGATACGCACACCTCGCTCTCTTTCACAATCACTGGTCCTTGCTCTCCATCGGTAAAGAAAGCGAAGGCTTCGATGACATTTAATTGATGATTATCGAGAGTTGTCAGTGAATCGATATTACTTTTGTAAAGTGGTTGTTTTTGTAAATGTGGGCTGTTTTAACTGTGGCAGATGGACGCGGAAGTACTTTAAATCATTGTCATATGTCTGTCACGATGCCCACTTTTCTGTTTCCTCAATTGTTGTTGTTGTGATATGAATAGTGATTTTTCTTAAGGTTCTTATATTTGATCATGGCATCATTTTACAATTACGGCGTCATATCGGTAATTGTGTGTAATGAATAAGGAATGGTGAGTGACAATGAAGAAGTACACTTTTTAATGTATTGTGTCATGCATTTCATTGTAGTAGTGATGCCTTATGTTTTTGTTTATGATTATTTTCAAAAGTAGCGAAGATAATTTTACAAGTGTTTGTTTTCTGTAATTTTTTTATTTGCTTGATCATTTCTTAAAACAATTCTTGTTTGTGGAGGCAGCGTGAAATATAAGAGATGTCAAAAGTTATTTCAGTTATACTTTAGATATTCTCTTGTTAGACCTGAACAAAATTAACTGATTCATTAAATTAAAATGACATAACACTCGTTGACACTTTAGGGTTTTTCATGGTGTAAACTTCTCCTAATTCTTTCCTAAATTTAATAGAAATTAACAGAAAGGATTTATTTTTGTTTATTTAAAAGCTTACTCACATAAATACAGGGTAACAATAAAAGCACCACGACGGTCAGTTAGGGACAGTTTTTTTCATGATTCCCACTGAGAGAGAGAGAGAGAGAGAGAGAGAGAGAGAGAGAGAGAGAGAGAGAGAGAGAGAGAGATCTAGCTCGCGCTTCTGCCCTTCTTTTGTGTTGCGATTGCCATGGGAGATAAGATAGAATTTATATAGCTTTGGGTCTCTTTGAGGTTAAGAGAGGAGAAGGAGGAGGTGGAGGAGGAGGAGGACAAAACGCTTTCTCACACCATCCTGCCGAAGGCGGTGACGGCGATCTGTTTCTCGCTGCCTTTTCATTCTCGCACATTTATAAGTCATGGCTGCTGCTGCTGCTGTTTACTCGTCAGCTGACCCGTGTTTTTTTTTTATTTTTTTTTTCTTTGCTAGCAGTCACTCTGTAGTTTGATCGGCTGGTGTAACCTGTGTTTGTTTCGATAACTTTTGTGATTGGCTAGTTTTATTTTTTATTTTTTGCATGGTTTGGTTAATATTGCTGTTGCTGTTTTTTGTTGTATTGGTTTTATGTCCTTTAAAAATGATTTTTGTATAATTTTTTAAGACTGTATATGTTAGTGGTCGTCGTCTTCATCTGAGGTTCGATAATTAACAATATTCGTCGTTGCTAAAACTTGCTTGGAAAAAAATTGCTGAATAAAATTTCTGAAACCAAACCTTTAAAAACAACATTTCATAACGAAATGGCTTCTGTTTTAAACCAAAGCCATAAGGCAACAATTTGTTTAAAATCTAAACTTGAAAACAGCATTTCGGAACAAAATTGCTTCTGTCTCAAAGCAAAACTTGAACAAAAATTTTAGAACAAAATGGCTTCTGTCTTAAACCAAAACTTAAAACAACATTTCGGAACAAAATTCCTTCTGTCTTAAACCAAAAACTGAAAACAGCATTTCTAAGCGAAATTGATTCAGAAAACAGCATTTCAAAACGAAGTTGATTCAGAAAACAGCATTTCAAAACGAAGTTGATTCAGAAAACAGCATTTCAAAACGAAATTGATTCAGAAAACAGCATTTCAAAACGAAATTGATTCAGAAAACAGCATTTCAAAACGAAATTGATTCAGGAAACAGCATTTCAAAACGAAATTGATTCAGTCAACAGCAGTTCAAAACGAAATTGATTCTTAACCATAACTTGAAAACGGCATTTCAAAACGAAATTGATTCTTAACAAGAACTTGAAAACAGCATTTCAAAACGAAATTGATTCAGAAAACAGCATTTCAAATCGAAATTGATTATTAACCAGAACTTGAAAACATCATTTCGAAACGAAATTGATTCAGAAAACAGCATTTCAAGACGAAATTAATTCTCAACCAGAACTTGAAAACAACATTTCAAAACAAAACTGATTCAGATAACAGCATATTAAAACGAATTTGATTCTTAACCAAAACTTGAAAACAACACAGAACAGAAATGATTTTACGTCTGACTGACCAACTCTTGAATAAGTCTTTCCCTTCTCACGTAGTTTGGAATGTTGAGAGTGACACCAGAAGGTCGGATTAATCTCACTCGCGTAATTGTTGACTGACGTGCGCGACAATTTTTCCCCCCTACGACTTCTTCTTGCTTTGATTAACGATCTCTCTCTCTCTCTCTCTCTTCTTCTTCTTCTTCTTCTTCTTCTTTTTCTTCTTCTTCTTCTTCATCATCATAGTTTGCTGCGATTAACGACCAGTCTCTCTCTCTCTCTCTCTCTCTCTCTCTCTCTCTCTCTCTCTCTCTCTCTCTCCCCCTTCTTCTTCTTCTTCTTCTTCTTCTTCTTCTTCTTCTTCTTCTTCATCACAGTTTGCTGTGATTAATGATCAGTCTCTCTCTCTCTCTCTCTCTCTCTCTGTTCACACGACTCATATAGCGTCTAGATATGTCAGGCGTTCGTAACTCTGAATAGTATTGATTCATTTTGTGATTCTTTTTTTAAGATTTTTTTTTTTACATCCTAATTAGTCAAACCCCAGGTATTCCATTGTGCAGTTGTTCTTCGTATTTCTGACATAAATACAAATATTATGAATTATGAGTGAATTTATTCCGTTTAAAGATTATTTTTTTTTTCGACATCTTAAGTCACACGTTTCAAACCACGATGAATTGTCGGTGTGTGTATTTTTTTTTTACGGGACACCATCCGTCAGTCTTTTGCGTAATTTGTAACTATTCTATATTAAAATTTTCTAATTTGTTGCGTTTTTATTACAATTAAGATTTATCTAGACAGGGCTTATCTATTTGTTGTACAGTTCAATGTGATGCACATATAGGCTATACATATACACATATATATATTTCAGTATATGTTACTTGACCTAAGAATGATAATATATAACTAAACAACAAAGAAATGAACTACTCTTCCTCGCAATGCCACCTCCACGACAGAGAGCCAGTGAGCAAAGAGGCAGGATTACGGACACCGTAAAAAGGTGATAAAAATATGAAATGATCTCTTAAAACCTCACTGGGCAAACCCCTACATCCACCCCGGTCAGAAACCGGTTTTCAGAATTGGCAATGCTTCTTTGGCACCCAAAATCAAAGAGGTTATTTAAGAGGTTAATCAGCTGAAAGGAAGTTGTCTATAATCAGAGGATTAAGATATGGTCTTTAGTTCCTTTGTAGGGTTCTAAGTTTATGGACAGTTAAATGTAGAAACTTTTGGGGGTTTGACACCCAAAATCTAAGAGGTTATTTAAGAGGTTAATCAGTTGAAAAGGAAGTTGTCTAAAATCAAAGAATTAAGCTTTGGTCTTTAGTTCCTTTGTAGGGTTTTAAGTCTATGGACAGTTAAGTGTAGATCGTTTTGGGTGATTGGGTGATGTAAATAAACAATGATGCAATGTTGTCATTGCGTATGAATCATGTACTACATTTCACTAATTAAAAAGACACAATAATAACTTTCTAAATGTAGAGAAATATATGGAGATGGCACATGGCGAGTAAAGTATAGATCCTTTTGGGTGACTGGATGATGTAAACAAAGAGTGATACAATTTTGTCATTACTTATGAATCGAGCAGTACATTATGCTAGTTGAAAAGACACACAATAACGTTCGAAATATACAGAAACATTTGGAGGTGATATTTTCTTCCCCACTTAAGGATCAATTCCTGAACTTCTCCTGTGAGACGAGGGCCGCTACCACCCAGGCCACAAAGCTGATCTATTGGAAAGCCATGTAGAGGAAAGCGGGTTAACCGCTGAGGGTTTTCGAGACTGGTTTTTTGTGCTTCACTTGGCTTTGTCTTTTAGACACCATCCCCAAACAACAAGTGCTTTTAATGTGTAGTTCCTGTTTTAACCCTCTTCTTTCTGTAGCCCTCTGCTCCAAGGTCATTTCACTTTGAACTGGCCTATATGTATTTACGCACTAGTTCCCGTCAGTGCACCTCATACGGTGCACTGTAGGGATTACTTAAGGTTCTTTGCAGCGTCCCTTCGGTCTGTAGCTGCAACTCCTTTCGTTCCTTTTACTGCACCTTTGTTCGTATTGTCTTCCTTCCATCTTACTTTCCACCCTCTCCTATCAATTGATTCGTATTGCAACGGCGAGCTTTTCCAACTGTTGCACCTTTGAAACCTTTTTACTTTCAGTTTCCCTTTCAGGGCTGAATGGCCTCATAGGTTCCAGCGCTTAGACTTTGGCCTCAATCCTATATTCTTCTCTATTATATTTCACACTGAACTGGCCTGTATGTGTTTACACAATAGTTCCACTTAAGATATCAAGTTAGCTTGTGTTTCTGAATGGTAACTAGTAGGACTAGAAGTCGGGCTAAAGCATGGGAGATGTTACTTGATCTTTGTTCCATTGATTCTACTGTGGAAGACTTAATTGTTTAATGCTCATACCACTAGATGGCCGTAGCAGGATGATAATCACTGCTGTTAATGGGGCTTTTTCGTAGATAGTGACCTCCAAAGGTTTCAGCCCGATATGTATCCACCTTTGCTGCGTGTTTGGTGCAAAGCCGTTGGGGATGACCGTAAAAACATAAACAAAAGACTGTAAATACCATAAAGATAATAACCCCCAAGAGTTCGGGGATCACTATCTAGGAAAGATCCATTAATCCTTAGGGTAGAACATGTTTTAGGGTGTTAGACAGAATAGACGATAGGCTGCCAGGCCAGTGATATACAAAAGTATCTCTTGATGTTTCAGACAAAATTAAGGTAAGAAAACACGGGAAAATGATGACTGAAATGGATATGCTACATTTATGCTTGAATGAGATAATTGAGGCATAGGGAACGTGTTTATATTCTGTAGATGAATTAATTTGCCGAGTCTTTCATCCAAATTAAGTCCGTAGATAATGTATGATAGTAAGAAGAAAAGTTCCAAACTCAAAGGGAAAATGAAATAGTGAAAAAGAAAATCAAGTATACAATGAAAGAAAGACTTGCCTTATTAACAGTTCGGTGCTGGATAAGCTGCAAGGTGTTATTCCTGGTAGCCAGGTAGTTTTCTGTCATCCCAAAAACGTATTGCTCCACGTTAGAAAAAATATGAAAATTAATAATGAAGTTTGCTTTAATTGACTCTTTTTTTTTTTAAAATGTTTGTATGCCTGTGTTATTTTTCCAGGTGTTTTTTTCTGTGAACTTCTGATATTGTACTCCCTATATTTTTTTATTTATGACAACGAGAGAAAAGCTCAAATATGTACACAATAAACATGAATGTAATGCATAACCTAAAATAAATACATTTTCTTTAGGTATATTCAAATGGCAAAAAATGGCTAAATTAGCGATACCTAATGTGGAAACTATAATAATACGTTAAAGATAAAAAAATACCATAAAAACTCATTGGTACATATTGTTGCGGCTGCTGGTTGAATCAGTCGATTAGAAATGGCGCTCCTCTTACATCCAGAATTAATTTAATTCAATGTGATATAATTTAATTTAAAGGTTAATTGCTTTGGCTGGAACATTGATAGATATGAGGAAAATGACAGCTGGGAAGCGTAGGAGTAACCCACCAGTTGCATCAAAGATATGACAGAAAAACAGGAAATAATTTCTTGTATTTCATATATTTCACTGATGCAAACAATTATACAAGGATCCACTTTGCTCAAGTCAAAGCCAAGTTGAGAGAGGGAACCTCCCCCCTCCTCCTCTCTCCTCTCCCCCTTAACAAACCTCACCCAATGTTTTAATTGCCTTAATGATGGACTCCAAACAAATTATTGCCTTAAATACGAAGAGGCACCCCACACCCATTTAAGGGAGATGGTCCCAATTACCATCAATAATAACAACAAGCAGTGGTTGCAGCCACCGTGACGAATGTGTACAGTCATTGCCGAGAAGAATAATCTGCTTGGGAGGTGTACAGGAGGTAAGGGGAATTTTTAAGGGGGCTGGAATGGTAAAATTTGAATTTTCTGTAGTGATTCTTTTCCAGTATGTTAGTCATATGACAGTGTAGGCGTCAGCTAGCTCAGTATATATATGTTATTCCTTCATGAATTTTAAATTAACGTAAGTATCATCTATGGATTAATTTGAAAAAGCCTAAGAATACCACTTTTCATGTGGGTTAATTTGAAAAAGCCTGCGGTTACCACATTTCAATATATACTGGCTTACAGTTTCTTTTCATTAAGTAGAATAAGCTACCATAGAAAACAGGTTTAGCCGACGTCTTTCCACACGTATATAAAAAGTTCTGATACGCAAATAAATTCGATCAAAAGCCCAACTTATATGCAAATGACAATGCGTCACATTGGTTATTTGCATTGTAAGCAGATAAAGACTTCCGTTTCTAATTAAAATTTGGGTGTGGAAGATTGTTATGAGTCAAGTTTCAATTCTCTTATCTTTATAATTACCTTCAGTAAACTTTATTGTTTGTTATATTGGTTGTAGTTTCACGTCTTGATAATTTATGTAGAAATAATGCCACCGATATGCAGTAAGTGCCCCTCGCTGTTGAACTTCTCAGTTTCGAGTTTATTCCTCACACCGCCGGGCTGTGGAACAGTCTTCCTGAGGATGATGTGCAATTGGAATTTCAAAAGTTCAGGAAGAGACGCAACGCATTACTACCCTAAAACAGTTCTCCGTGTATATTAATAACTTACCTACATTTTTACCTTTTTATTTATTAAAACGTTGATATGCTTTTTCTTTTCTAATAACTGATCTCTTCTTTCTGTATATCCTATTACCTTTTGTTACTTCTTTCAAATGAACGCCATATTCGTTGGAAGCTTGAATTTGAAAATCAGTGGCCCCTGTGGGCTTGTTCCATATGAATAGGGTTCATTTTCTGAATAATAATAATAATAATAATAATAATAATAATAATAATAATAATAATAATAAATTATTCAGTTTTTCACGCTAGTCCTCTCTTCCCAGTATACTGTATTATGGGCAACAACTTGGTAACTTCATTTGTATGTCTGTCGTTGGTCGATTATTCTGCGCGACACATACCCATATAGATGTTTGTGTATGCATGACCACATACAGCCAGGCTCACTTGTACTTGTTGCTGATAATGCTTGTGATTAAGCTGGCCTTATGCCAGCACGAGCCAGTGCTCCCGGAGCAGCCCGGAACACTTGTGTACATGCTACACCTGATCGTATGCTCAGATAAAAATTGAACA
Organism: Macrobrachium rosenbergii; assembly: GCF_040412425.1. NCBI lineage: Eukaryota > Metazoa > Arthropoda > Malacostraca > Decapoda > Palaemonidae > Macrobrachium > Macrobrachium rosenbergii. The sequence goes on from NC_089790.1 coordinate 20,147,433, forward strand.
GCAGCATCAGCAGCATACCCATCCGTTTAGGTTGGGAGTGGCCCACTTGAGGATTGCTCATTAATTTTCTCCAATTACCTTCAAGGCTGAAAGTTTTGGGGGGAAGAGTTTACGTGCGTGAGTAGAGAGAGAATAGGCTTTGGTGTATGTATACATATACAGTATGTATATATAAACACTATCAACATGTATCATATCCTTTGATATATATATATATATATATATATATATATATATTATATATATTATATGTATATATATATATATATATATATATATATATATATATATATATATATATATATATATATATATATATATATATACACACACACACTGGTCAGTTTAATCAGCTCAGTGGTCTGGTTAAACCAAAATATACTTTTTTACCAGATATGAAATTGTCAAAACCATGAATCCTCCTGAACTTCTCGAATTCTTCACTCTTTTATGTATGTATAATAAATACATACCTACATGCATTCATACATACATACATACATACATACATACATACATACATACATACATACATACATACATACATACATACATACATACACATAACCCTGTTAGTCAGGTGGTTCTAGCTGTGTTGAACTAAGATGTAAGTTAGGTACCTGGTAGGTACTAATCTGTTGTGGGATGCAGTCAGCTGGAAGGACAAGGGCTAGCAACCAAATTCCGTAATGTTCCCTGGTAACTGGGAAATTAACAACTTTTATAGCTACCATCTTGCCAGGAGGGAATGCTGTCTGAATAGCAGATGAGAATCTTTCTCCTGATGGCAAAGACAGTGCCATAAATCAGGGGAGTCAATTAACTGCTATGGTGGAAGTTAGCAGTACTACGTGGACACTACAGCCTTAGGAAATGTCAGGAGCCATAACTCAAGGCAGAGGAGAGCCGAGTGGAATGTTGTGAAGAATCCTTTAGCATGAGGAAATGTCTCTGTAAAGGTAGAAGTTTTCTCTTATGCTTCTCTAAGGGTTATTTTTCAGTGAGCTTTGAGCATTGGCATTCGCCTGTTGTTGAGTAGAAGCAGTAAAGCGGGTCCTTGTGCAGAAAACGTTTTAAAAATGTTCCTTCGAGTTGTTTTTTTTAAGCTGTCACTGACATACGTGTTTTAGATGATTTATTAATGGCTATGACTGTAGTGGATTATGAAGTGCTAATTATTACATGGAATATTACTGTACCGTATCCTAAGGTATGGGAACACCTAGTGGAAGATTGCGAACATTTTAAATGGAGTTTCTACTCGAAAATGGGGGATAATTGTCACAATTATTTTTTTTTCACACCATGGCCCTTTTTGCCTGTTCTCCGGAGGGGTGGCACGGGGGCGGGGTGGGAGAGCCTCCTGGTTTCTAAGCAAATTAAAAGAGCGTCACATATCCCAACTGCAAAAGATCGCAACTCTTCCTTTTTCAAAAGCAACACATTCCTTGTTACCAAACCTCGTGTCGTAAGCATCGCTTATTAATAAGTTTCCGAATACGCTCTCTGACATTGCTGGCGTTGGCATACAGTCTTCTCAATGCCAAGCGTTCCTTTTGAACGGGACTCTACTTCTTATACCTACAACTTCCCTAGCATGTACCGGTCAAGCCTCCCGGTATAGCGTTCTCCAGTTAGCCTTCCTTTTAAGGCACTGCCTCTATTGTGGGCTTGTGTTTGATGCAATCTCCTAGCGGGCCGTTGATGCCGAGCAACCAGCTAAGATGTTTTCTCCCGAGCCTTTTGCAGCTATAAGGGTCATTTTGGAACGAGTGTTGGGGATTGTCATTTTCTTGTTGAGTTGAGGCTGCAAAGCGAGTCCCGGTTTCTGAAAATATTTTTAAAAAATATGCCTTCAAAATCGTTTTTTACGCTGTCGCCAACGACTGTTTAGCATCAAATGTTTCTCGTTAGATTAACACCTTAAAGAAAGGAGGACGCTTTATTTAATTAGCTTCTTGTATGGAACTTAAGAATCACCGTGTACCGTCTTCTTTAATACCGTTATATTTAAATTATTTAAACAGTTTTAGGTGTTTTTATGCATAATTTACTCCGGCTAAAACCGTGAATTTTAAATGAAACTATTATTTTTATTTCCACCTTGATAATATTCCCAGATTATATCATTTTCGATGACCAAATTATCACAAAAACCAGGTGCTAGCGCTAGATCATAGAAGCTTCCAGGTCTCCCAAGGTCAGCTTATGACAAATTTGATCGACAGGGCTGTTGGTGTTTTTTGTTCTTTTCTTGTCACAATGCATGCCTAAATTACTAAGAACATGTATGCTCGTAAATAAGGGAAGATAAATGTTATTTAGGAATGTTACCTTTCAATTTCTCACGAGGTTTGAGGTTCATGTCATGTGCTTCAGCTCAGTCTGTGATTTCTTGGGGAAATAGTTTGACCCAAATGTTTTAAAATACAACCAAAGAGGGTTTTCTGTTCTGTGTGATTGATGATTAATTTGACATGTGTGTCATAACGATATCTAAATGGTTCTTGCATGCTGTACAGTACATTACGATATTTCACACTGTCAGTGATCAGTAATCAGTAATAACAAAGCAGCCAGGAGCAGCGTCTCTCTCTCTCTCTCTCTCTCTTATTCCTCCTTTCTCTGTGTCTCTCATTTCTCTTTTCTCTCTCTCTCTCTCTCTCTCTCTCTCTCTCTCTCTCTCTCTCTCTCGTTCCCCCCGTCTCTCTCTCTCTCTCTCTCTCTCTCTCTCTTATTCCTCCTTTCTCTCTGTCTCTGTTTCATTTCTCTTTTCTCTCTCTCATTCCCCGCCCCCTCTCTCTCTCTCTCTCTCTCTCTCTCTCTCTCTCATCTGTGTGTATGCGATCCGCTCCCCCCCCCCCTTCCTCTCCTTCTCGCATCAAAAGCTAATTAGAGGAATGGAGTAAGCCCCGAATGAGTCACCTTCATCAAACGCTGGGGAACCTATTCAGTTTAGTCATTACGTGTGAGTGTGTGTGCATAGCGTTTATTAGGACGAGTATATGTAATTTGGCTTTGATGGATCCCAGATAGCGCTTCTTATATTAGTCGGGGAAAGATTGCAAAGTTGACCTTCAAGATTCAGTAACCCCGCGTGGTTTAAATGTTAGTTTTTGTGTCAGTTAATGAGAAGCAGTTTTTTTTAATGAATGCTATTTCGTGGAGGCTTGTGTGTGTGTGTGTGTGTGTGTGTGTGTGTGTTTGTGTGTGTGTGTGTGTGTGTGTGTGCAGTCTTCGATCTCGTTTCCAAAGACTTTATGTAGGTCTCTACGTCACACATAGGTTTATACCTCCAGTCTCAAAATTCTCATGTAATAGTTTCGACTGATCTCTTTTTCATAAGCGTTTTCCATGTTTATTTACATCACAGATAGGCTTATCTCTCTTGTCTCACTTATTTCACTGAATGCCTATATATATATATATATATATATATATATATATATATATATATATATATATATATACACGTATACATATATATATATATATATGTATGTATGTATACATACATACATACATACATATATATATATATATATATATACACGTATACATATATATATATATGTATGTATGTATGTATACATACATACATACATACATACATACATACATATATATATATATATATATATATATATATATATATATATATATATATATATATATATACATGTGAAGTAAAATCTCTGCACATATATATATATATATATATATACATGTGAAGTAAAACCTCTGATGTGCAAGGTGAAAAAGTACAAAAGACCTATCTTTTTTACTGGATGGTGGTTGAAAGCAAAAATATGGCCAAAACCCTGAATTCTTAAAGTCAGCCTTTCGAGTTTTCGTCTCTCTACTTTGCTTCGTGAAACTCTGTTCATTCTTAATCTAGAATAACCATTATTAAGCTGACCAAATGAAGAATTTTGTAAATAAAACAAAACACGAAAGAAACGGTAGTGATTACTGTAACACTTGAATGAAAAGCAGCAACCAACAGGTTTGCGTGAATTGGAAACTCCAGAAAGGGTTAACTAAGATAATGTTACTCTTACTTGTAAATATATTTGCCTGTGTGAGATTCTGGTGATGTATGCCTCAGAAATGCTACCGGTCGTGTCCGAAAGATTTCTTGCAAGCCCTCTTCCTCCTCTTCTATGCTTAATCCCTAGTCGGGGTTGTTTTTTTTTATGAGAGTTTAACAGATGTTTCTAACGCTCATTAATTGTTTGCGCTCCAGAAGTCGTTTAGCCTCATCCTGGGCTTACATTTCAACCATTTTGTGAAGATCTGTCTTAGTTGTTTAAAATCGATTATCAGTTTTTTTTTTTTTTAAGTGTTGAAAGGCATCTGAATTAGCACCAACTTATTTTGATTCAGTATTTCGGAGACACCTGTGCGAAGGTTTTTAGTGCTCTAAATGACTTGGGTTTACGGCTTCTTATCTGCTAAAATGTAAAGCTTCATTAAAGTTTATGCGAGGCACGATTTTTGGGCATTCGGGACACCTGTGATTTCATATTTTTCATATATATATATATATATTTATATATGAATATATATATATGTATATATATATTTATATATATTTATATATATAATTAATATATGTATATATACATATACATATATATATATCTTATATATACACATACATATATATACACATATATATATCTTATATATACACATACATATATATACATATATATATATATTATATAATATAAATATGTATATATATACACAAATATATATACATATATATATTATATAATATAAATATGTATATATATACATACATACATATATATATATACACACACACACATATATATATATATATATATATATATATATATATATATATATATATATATATATATATATATGAATTTAGGATTAAAGCCCAACACAGAGAGACACAATTCAGTCCTACATTACAGACGCCCACCCCCAATAATTCACGCGTACGAAATTCCCATTCTCTCGGCAAATATACAAGAGCAACACACCAGGAAATTTTATATAAAAATGTAGCCTGGCGGTCCAGTTTTCGCTTATCACTCTTGTTGTATAGTTGAGAGAGTCTATCTTAATTGCCATCTCGTCGCTTTGATTGTTACTTTAATCGACATTAATGGCACTGGGCCGCGTTTCATGCTGTTGGGTGAGCGCGTCAGAATGGCCCGGTCTAATTTTTATGCGAATTTCATGGGCGCTTTATAGAATCACATAAGCCAGCGGTGTAATTGATTATCCTTTTTTAAAGGGGGGGGGGAAATGCGAGATATGTTTGTTATGTCTGTGTGTTGTTAAATGCAGTCAGTCCTTTTGCGGCTCTCTCTCTCTCTCTCTCTCTCTCTCTCTCTCTCTCTCTCTCTCTCTCTCTCTCTCTCTCTATATATATATATATATATATATATATATTATATGTATATATACAAGTATAAATATAAATATATACATATATATATTATATATATATAAATATATATATATTATATATGTATAAATATAAATTATATATATATGCATATATATACACACATACATACACTGGTGTGCGTATGCCACTATATTTATGCAAGTATACTGTACAATCTATTGAAAATATATAATAAAAGTTTATAAAGAGAGAGACTGCTTTGACATTATCACTTACGTGTGCTTCGTAGCCGTTGGAAATGCACCCAGAATTAATGCAGAACTCCACCAAAGCGTGTAGAAGAGTGGCCTCAGAAATGGCGGCGTATCTTTTGAATATCCCCAGAACAGTGCTTCTCAGTCTCGCGATTTCTTCCTGAATTTTAAAATTGCAAAGAAGAGCCGCTGTCTCTCGAATCCTCTTTGTTGGAGTTGGCGGGGGGGCGGTTGGAGTTGAATGACCTTTCAGTGATAAGTTAGGTCTTGAAACTTTGCACGAGAAAAAAAAAAGATAGATTTATGTTTTATTTTAATCTTAAGGGCGTAATTGTACTTTTTAGAAGAGCTGTAACGTAGGTTACTGTTCTTGTCGTTTTTAAATGTTTAGTATTATGAACGTATGTATAGAGTAAGAAATTAGCTGGAAATTGACTTTGATTCTCAAGCGCTGATAATGTAACTATAACCATCATTCGTGCGTCTGCTTTTAATAATTTCTTTTTTGCCGTATGACCTTAATTTAATAGTTTTTTTATTCTTGTTGAATGGTTTCATTGTTATAACAAACTTATCATTGCTCAAACATAATTATCACTGTGTTTTAAGAAACTTATATCCTAATTGCTCAAGTGTGATTATTCGCGTTGTTAAAACAAAAACTTATAATTGCCAAACTGTAGTTATTCGTATTGTTATAACAAATTTATAATTGCTCAAGTGCAGTTATTCGGAATTATGTAGTTTTTTAATTACGATCTTCACACATTTAAAAACAAAAGAAGTCCATGATTCCCTTGACATGATAGCATATTTATCTCTTGATTTCAGGTAAAGTAACAAAATCTCACCAGACATTTTAGATGCTCATATTTCAGTCTCTCATTTAGCCTGTCGACAGTTTCCCAGAGCTGTAGTGATAAGGAGGATGCCTCGACCTACAAAGAATTTAATCGCTCGGGCAATATTAGTGCAGCTGCACTACTGGTAGGATGCTTGGTAGGAGTTTCGGTTTTTTTCCTTCACTGAGCATCACTCTAGACTGCACTGGTTCTCAGCTGGTGGTCCATGGAACACCAGTGGTCCATGATGACCCATTGGGTGTTCCACAGGTCGTTCACTACATTTGTTAATAAACTAGAGATTGCTACAAACATTCCTAAATTTGCTGATAAGCAGTAATACCGATTTTGTAATTAAATAATTGAACATTCATGTTAGTATAGTTGTGGTGCACTGGTTCTCAGTTGGTGGTCCATGGACCACCAGTAGTGGTCCATAATGACATTTTGGGTGGTCTATAGGACGTTCACTATATTTGGTCAAAAACTGGAGACTGCTACTTATAATTTGAAGTTTACTGAAATGCAATAAGGAAAATTTTATCCAGATAAACAATTGGCAAATAATTTCATTATTTTATTCCTAATGAAAAATATGATGGTAATCGTTAGGTCGTAATCCTTGTGTAAGAAATACATTTAAATCCAAAATGTTTATCGTCTATGCTTTATTTATCGTTGTTCTTAAAAGAAATGGTCCTCGTTAAGTTTTAATTGGGTCAGTGGGCCATGACCTGGGAGAAGTTGAGAACCACTGCTCTAGAGGTCTGTGAGATCGTAGCAGTAGTAGTAGTAGTGTTCGTTGTAGTAGGCGGGATTTGCCTCTGAAACGGCTCCCTTGCTCGTTCTCTTCTTCCTCTGTTTGTGTTTGTTCAGTTTTATTGTCTCTGTAATACCATATATCTTATAAATTCCTTCATATTTTCAATTTCTGCTTTCGATAGATCTTTTATAAATTCCCTCTTATTTTCAGCTTCTTTCGATAGATCTGCAAATAGAAGATTTTTTTTTTATCACTTCCTCTTCATTTTCTTAATATGGCTGCTACACGGATCTATATCTATTTCTAACTTCACTTAGTTCGAGGTCGTTCGCTCCCTCGCTGGGCGTCAGTGATAGTAAACAAAGTGGAAATTGTGCTGATTCTCGGTAAGGGGAAGTTGTGCTGATTCTCACTGAGGGGGCAATTCAGGGACCCTCGCCCTCAGTCTGCAGATGTTTTCTTGACGTTTTTACTTTCGCAGATTACGTTCTTCTTTTAATTATACGCAAGGAATCCCTTGGGTTCAGTTAACGAAGGATTTATTAAATGTAGGAAAGTTATTTTTATTCTTTTCACTTGCAGATTTCTTTGGTTAGTAATCTACACGACAGTTTTTTTTGAGAGAGAGAGAGAGAGAGAGAGAGAGAGAGAGAGAGAGAGAGAGAGAGAGAGAGAGAGAGAGAATTTCTGGTTATTTGGAACATTAAAGGTAACATTTTTAACGTTATCAAATTGGTAACTGACTGATTGATATTCAATAATCAAAGTGTAAGTGAACGTCTGTAACGAGAGAGAGAGAGAGAGAGAGAGAGAGAGAGAGAGATAATTTTGGGTTATTAAAAGCATTACAGGTAACATTTAAACATTATCAAATAGGTAATTGACTGATCGTAAATTATCAAAGCGTAAGTGAATATATGTACCGAGAGAGAGAGAGAGAGAGAGAGAGAGAGAGAGAGAGAGAGAGAGAGAGAGAGAGAGAGAGAGAAAGAGAGAGAGCGAGAGATAGTTTCTGGTTATGTGGAACATTAAAGGTAACATTTTTAACATTATCAGATTGGTAACTGACTGATTGATATTCAATTTTCAAAGTGTACGTGAACATCCGTAACGAGAGAGAGAGAGAGAGAGAGAGAGAGAGAGAGAGAGAGAGAGAGAGAGAGAGAGAGAGAGAGAATTTTGGGTGATTAAAAACATTACAGGTAACATTTTAACATTATCAAATAGGCAATTGCCTGATCGTAAATTATCAAAGCGTAAGTGAATATATGTACCGAGAGAGAGAGAGAGAGAGAGAGAGAGAGAGAGAGAGAGAGAAAGAGAGAGAGAAAGAGAGAGAGAGAGAGATTGAAAAATTGGATTTTGACGTAGGAAGCTGTTACCATCTTACATGCCTAAAGGCACGAGAAATATCGAAGGCTAGCAATCATTCCTCGTTATCTTTTGTGCTCGTCATTATCGTTTTTATTATTATTATTATCATTATTATTAATATTACCAAAATACTTCCGAATAAGGAAAGCATTGTCCAGTTACTTGTGAAAAAAGGCTCACGAAAATAATGAAAATATGAAAAGAATCGAAATCACTAATCCGCAAAAATACAAGAAGAAAAAATTTTTCGAGACTAATTAATTGCACCGTCGACACTCATGAAGAAGGAACCTATTTTAGGTCTTTATTACGAGAGAGAGAGAGAGAGAGAGAGAGAGAGAGAGAGAGAGAGAGAGAGAGAGAGAGAGAGAGAGAGAGCCATTATCTTGAGGTATACTGCCGCTGATTCCTGCACGGGACAGACTAGTTAAATAGGGCCAGATCTTGGTGTCCTTACAAGATGGATGTATGAGTGGACCCTATATTAAATCTATTGTTGAACGTAAGGTTGAGATCAAAATATAACAGTATACTTGTATTTCAATGAGTGTCGAATTGAACTAGTTGCCAGACCAAAAGAGAATGAGGCATTTGTGTACAAGTATAAAATGTGAAGAGGGAATGAAGTATATGTATATATGCATATATATATAATCATGAAGCTATAAATGTCTCTTAATATCAAATTCACGCTACCTCGGGAATATCCCCGATGGGGAATTATCAACGAAGGGTAATTTATAAGTGATAAATGGACTGGTACTGCCGAGTTTCGAACCCACGACACAGATACTTATCCAGCGACTTCAGTCGACGTTCTACCCACTGATAATCGGCAGTACCAGTCCATTTATCACTTATAAATTCCCCTTCGGTGATAATTCCCCTCGGGGATATTCCCGAGGTAACGTGAATTTGATATTAAGCGACATTTGTAGCTTCATGATTGTATATAAATCACGGTGTGATAAAAAATTTCATATATATATACTGTATATATAGGTGTGTGTGTATGTATGTATGTATGTGTGTGTGTGTGTACACCAAAAGGGAAAAAGTTGGGACAAACCCACTAGCTATTGAGGTTAAGAAAAGTTTTCAAAGGGGAGTATGATTTAAATTTAAACAAGAAAGGGAGGGCTAAGGTCACATAAACAGGATTATTTGACGCAATGTGGCCTGATGGTGGCGTTTCACCTCCCCGACAAAAGATAGGAGGGATAGAATAATTGAATAATTCTTCACGTATGAAATACATAACTGAAACCAGTTTTCACGTCTGTAACTCATAGCTAGATTATATTAAATGATTATGGGTTAATGATAAGTTTTGTGCACCCAACACATGTACTTCACAGTATGCAGTTGTGTGGTCCACATGAAATGGTTAAGAATGGTTAGTGCATTCAGAACATATAAAAATGTAAATAGGAAACGTAATATGTCCTTGGCTTATTTGCATTCACTTACCTCATTCAGTAAGTAAACTTTAAATAAATACCACTTGCTGGGAGAAAAATACAGCCTCTCATAATTAAACCACCTTCTAAATTCAGTAATGCTTCTCTGAAGTGCACCTCCATTCGCATTGTATCCCTGCTTGGTATCTCAGTGACAAAAAAAAAAAAAACATCAAGATGGTGGGTGGCAGACTTTGCACAGAAATTTTGATGGTTTCATAGCAGTTGGAAAGGACCCCCCCCTTTTTTTTTCTTTTCTTTTCAACACAATGGCTTTTGATACAATGCAAACCATAGGGACAGTATTACTCCACCGCTGTGAAGATGTCGTTATTGATATTAACAGTACTTAAGCTAGCAAGATCAGGTTGTAATTCTTCTCCATATGAGTGTAAATTCCCCCGTTCATACATATAATTTATGTATACTGCATATATATATATATATATACTGTATATATATGTATATTTATATAACAGGACCTCGTTTAAACAGGATGGTATCCAGTGGAGATATTTATCTAGAAAAAGTCACAAGGTTTCCAGGACGGTCTGTTCTCATCGTCTAGTAGCCGAAAAATACTGTATATAAAAGTGTGTGTATATCTATCTATCTATCTATCTATCTATCTATCTATCTATCTATCTATCTATCTATCTATCTATCTATATATATATATATATATATATATATATATATATATATATATAATTAAACAACGATCATCATTGAGAAAGTGGAAGATAATGAATAAACGATTCATCGAGCCGAATACACACACCTGTCCATTCCATCAGTATCTCCTTCCTGGTACGTGTTTGTTTGCCATGGAGAGAGTCCCCTGTCTTGTGATTTCCGGATCTCTCTCTCTCTCTCTCTCTCTCTCTCTCTCTCTCTCTCTCTCTCTCTCTCTCTCTCTCTCTCTCAACGCTTCTCTATTCTCAGGGAGAATAGAAAGTGTGTATATTTAACTTTCAGAGGATTTTATAGGAATGTATAATTCCTGGATAAAGTATACTGAATATTATTGCTAGTATCTGTACCTGATCACTATGTTTTGTTTGCCCAGAGTCGATTTTTCATAATTATCTTCATATTGTTCGTTGTACAGTTCTCTTTGCATGGGTCTTTGACTGATTTCAACTTCGGAGTTAAACAGATTAAACAATTATTGAAATAAAATACCCAGTCGGATAACGTCACCTCATTCTGATATTCCGGGCGCAAGTTCGATTCCTACCCGGGCTTCAGAATTTCCTCATTTGGCTTTCATCTGGATCTGTGGCTTAGTAGTGACGAGCGTATCCAAAAAGCGTGAAGAAATCGAGAAGTTATAAGAGGGCATTGTGGTTAATACAGTTACATACTTATCTGGCGAAAAAAAAGTGACCGGTAAATTTTAAAAATATACATCTCAAAATAATGATCTGGGAGAGAGATGTACATCGAGATTACATTGTACATTATGAATTCCCGGAACTTAATCGAATAGGCAATGGCTTTGTGCCCGATAAACAGAAATGCCCAAATCTGCAAGGGCAGCACTGCTCCGAATTCTTACATTTGCGGGGGTGATATACAAAATGAAATGAAGCCTGAAATAGGAAAATAAAAAATAAAAATAGCCGTTGAGTGATATCCTAGTGTCATGATCATCGAAGCGTGCAGAGAGAGAGAGAGAGAGAGAGAGAGAGAGAGAGAGGTAGCCTGCTGTGTCATTCTCGTAATCTAATTTTAGGAGTTTGTGGCATGTTTTGTTAATGACATGACAGGCTGGAATTTATTTCATCGTTTATTTCATATATATATATATATATATATATATATATATATATATATATATATATATATATATATATATATATATATCTTCTTTCACGTGCCTTTTTCCCATTTGGATGGGTTATGCACGGTGCCTTCTTTTGAAGGACTTTGACTTGGCTTTGGGGTAGACTTGTAGCTTCGATCGGCTGCCATGCCTGTCATCGCTTAGAGCCCCGGTAGCGTATGTACATGTATTGTACTAGTCACCAGCGCCCTTTCTCTCAGCATCGAGGAGACGTGGCGCGGTTAGGTCGACAGTCGAGATGTGTGAGGTGTCTGTTATGTTTTTAGATGTTGGAGTGGCTTTGTTGGTGTGTGTATTAGTCTGTAATACCCATTTGCTTTTAAGCAAACCTATCCGTTGATTACATACATAATCCTGGGGTGTCTACACGGATAGCAAAGTGTCCGCCTCTCTAACCGGTCGGCTGCGGATTTGAACCCGCGCCACAGACGTCTAAGAAGTCCGAGGCTGCTGCCCTAACCGACTTGGCCATCGAGGCTCTATTATATATATATATATATATATATATATATATATATATATATATATATATATATATAATTATATATATTATATAGATGTTATATATATATATATATATATATATACAGTATATATATATATATATATATATATATATATATATACAGTATATATATATATATATATATATATATATATATATATATATATATATATATATATATATATATATAAACTGTATAGTGTTGTCTCCAGCGATCCACTTCAAATTTCTCAGTCTAGAATAGTATCTTGCAGAATCCTTTATAAAATACCAAAGCTATTTTACGGAATATACTTTCATTCACTTTATAAAAACAGTTTTATTTTTACCCAGTTAGACTCATGATGGTCTAAAGCTGAGAGTGACTGGCGTGACTGTAGAGTGGACGTCGGTTGCTGGTTTAATCGAACACTGTAAGCGGTGTCACAAGCAATTAGATAATGGCTGAATAACGCTGAAACATATTGAGAGAGAGAGAGAGAGAGAGAGAGAGAGAGAGAGAGAGAGAGAGAGAGAGTTTCTTTCCCTGGTATAAGTCTAGCTGTCATTGAGAGAGAGAGAGAGAGAGAGAGAGAGAGAGAGAGAGAGAGAGAGAGAGAGAGAGAGAGCAGTTCTATTCCCTGATATGAGTCTAGCTGTCATTGAGAGAGAGAGAGAGAGAGAGAGAGAGAGAGAGAGAGAGAGAGAGAGAGAGAGAGAGAGCAGTTCCATTCCCTGATATAAGTCTACTGGCTGTCATTGCCCCCCAGCTCCCAGTAGCAGAGCAGCGGCGGGAGCAGGAACCTTTGCATCCAAGCCCTGATTTACTTTGCCATTAAGAGTGGATTGACCACAGATCAAACAGACGTGAATCGCTGAATCCTTTCCTCTTCTTTCTCTCTCTTTCCATTGTAAAGAACTATACATTTCTTTCTCTTGGCTGGACCATCGGGCATTCCTCCGAAAAGCTTGGCTCAGCACAATGATAATATTCTCCAAGTAGCTCGCTCGAATATTATCCCATTCTGATTCCTCGACGTAGGACGCTGGTGGTACGACTGTGTAGCCTAGTCTTATCCTCTTTTCTTTTTTATATTTTTTTGCACTGTGTTTTTGCTGTTTTTGTTGCTGTTCTTGTTAGGTCTCATGTTTTTTTTTATTTCTTTAACCTTTGGTCATACTTCTTTGGTCTATGATTTTGCTGATACGTTTGTGTTACTTTGCATTTAGGCCTATATGTTTTTTATGTAGTTGGATGGACTCTGTATTTTTTTTTTCTATTAAAGGCACCGTGGTATTTTGCATTATGGAATATTTTATAGAAACCATTCTAACACACATAGAAACAGACAGACAGGCAGAGAATGTGTTAGGAAATAATCGCATTAGTCTCAGTCGACCAAGAGATATCCCTGTGGCGCTGTGTCTTGCATGCTTCTTCTTCCCTTAACTGTCACGACTTCTGGGACCTCGCCTTGTTTTCATTGTAAACATTGGCCTTCTCTTCTCTGTGCGAGTCACCTTCATTGTGTCATCATCTGCCTCTGTCTTGTTTTGGGTGCGTAAATTCCGTATGTGTCTTTTTTTATTTACGTTACCAAGGTCCTTTTTTGTGTGTGTTTTGATTTGTATTTAGCTGTGCTGGCATTTTTTGTTGTTATCATTTCGTCTCCTAGATTGTGATGTTTCTTTTTTGTCGTTTGTGGTGTAATTTTTCTATTTTATTAGTTTTTCTTCTGGGTGGAGGTGTTTCAGTTTAATTATTAGTCTAATGTTTAATCTAACTGTGTGGAAATAACAAAAATGTGGCAGATTTATGTATATATAATAGTATGTATGTTTTTAGATATGTATGTATGAAGGTATTATTATTATTATTATTATTATTATTATTATTATTATTATTATTATTATTATTATTATTATAAATGTTTAACTCTGGTTCATTTTTGTAAAAGCAACCCAGTCATTTTCTTTTACGCAAAAGGCGAGGCTCATTGCTTATTCATTGAGATGTCCAGTAGTACGAATTTCACATCCCTACGAGGTGAAGGCTAAATCACAATCGCCCTCGTTAATATTCGCATGATATATTTTGATGTACGGTATATGTGTGGTTCATGTACTCCGCAAGAGAACTGTCTAAGCCCTTTTGTAACATTCACATTCATCGTCGTTTATGGTATATGTTCGACGTTGGCATGTGAAGAGCTAATATGTATTCATGTTAAGTGAAAGACATTTAATTTTATATACGTATTTCAGAGTTTATGTGAGAACCAGGGTGCTTATTCTTATACACGTACTTCAAAGTTTATATGAGAACCGGGGTGGCTATTCTTACAGGCCTATACGTATTTCAAAGTTTATATGAGAACCAGGGTGGTTGTTCTTCTATACGTATTTCAGAGTATATTTGAGAACCAGGATGATTGATCTTATAAATATATTCGTATAAAAGTATTTTAACAATTTATTTGAGAACAGATCTTTAACTTATATACGCATTCAGAAATTTATATGAGACCAGATTTTATTCTTATATATACGTATTTAAGAGTTTATATTAGAACCAGGATGTTTAATCTTATATATGCGTTTTAACAGTTCGTACGAGAACAGGGATGTTTATTCAGGTTGTAAACCTGCGTGCCTTGAATGCGCGATGTAATGTGAATGACATCCATGTGAGGGGTGGGGGATGGGAGCCACTGCTGGATCTCTTTACCTGCTTATTTGTTCCCATAATACCTTGTTTTCCCCTCCTCTTTCTCATGGGGGCAAGGTTCAGTTTTCGGTGCCTTTACCAGTGATGTTGCTCGAGAGAATGTTTTGTAATTTAATATCATAGAGGAGGGTCTAAGCGATGTCAGGCAGGGCAGCCGATCGAGGCTACGGCCTACCCCACCGCCAAATCAAAGTCCTTCAAAAGGCATCGTGCTTACCCCATATAAAAATGGGAAAAAAGCACGTTAAAACGAAGAAGAGGAAGGTTAGATTTCGTAACTTTAGATTTCTCATTCGGAAGTTACGCTGGTTAAACGTAATATTTTAATTGATCGTTTTTTTGCTTTGCCGCAACGCACCATCAGTTATTCACAAAGAAATTGAATTTCCTAAGTATTGCCTTCTTCCTCATGGGACTGAGTAAACTTCAACTTTATACGAATAGATGTGAAAGCTGATGATTTTCAAGTTAAAATTCCAAATTCAGAAAATGTTGATTCTCTTAAGCTGTTATTTCACCGAAAGTAAATTTGATGCTCTCCTTCATAAGTAAGATGAATTCATCTTTGAATTGAAATTATATTTTGAAGTGATTTTGACGAAGTGTATTTGTAATAATCAG
The DNA here is from genome assembly GCF_040412425.1 of Macrobrachium rosenbergii. Lineage (NCBI taxonomy): Eukaryota > Metazoa > Arthropoda > Malacostraca > Decapoda > Palaemonidae > Macrobrachium > Macrobrachium rosenbergii. Next base: position 20,163,203 of record NC_089790.1, read on the forward strand.
AAATGAAAAAATATGAGGTCGCTGATAAAGCGTCATGATTTTTGTTATGGAAATGTACAGATAATTTGCATGACCAAGACCTTTTACGAATGAAATATAATCCACATTCTTCATCATTCGAATGTTACAGAATGTGATTTATGTTGATATTATGTAACAAATTGTGATTTATGGTTATATTGTAATGTTGTCTGGGTGATTTTGTTATTATCAGCGTGGTATAAATATAAAGCCTTATGAAAATGATGTCTGTTTAAATTATATATAAATATATAAACATGTATATATGTATGAATATATATATATATATATATATATATATATTATATATATATATATATATATATATATATATATATATATATATATATATATATATATATATATATATATCCGTCACTCAGATTATGACTGACTAACTAAAACAGATGTGAAAATACGCCCTTGAGGTATATATATATATATATATATATATATATATATATATATATATATATATATAATATATATATATATATATAAACATACATACATGCATATATGTATATATAGGCTGTATGATAACTAGATAGCTAGATAGATAGGGAGAAACCTAAGAGTGCCAGCTCTCCTTACACGGAGTAGTAGCCCAATCCCGTCGCCGCTATCTGAGAAGGAATCCAAAAATGTCTCGTCACTCAATACGCAATCCGTTCAACTTGAAGGATACGACGTTTGAAAGGATCTCTCTCTCTCTCTCTCTCTCTCTCTCTCTCTCTCTCTCTCTCTCTCTCTCTGCCATTACATGATGTTGAGGCGTTTTTCCTCGTTTTTCTGTTGCTCTCTGATCTGTCAGGTTGTGTGTGTGTACGCGCATGTGTGTTTTCAAGCCTGGTACAGAATCTCTGATATTACCGAGGGATGTTGTTAAGCTTCAATATACCTCATTTAGTTATTTTGCAATAACTATACTTTGTGTTTGTATTTATTTTCTTTGTTTTTCATATCTATGTTGCCACTTTTGCCATTGATCTTGAATGTTTTTTAATATTTTTTTGAGGCAGTTCAACAAGTTTATGTTTATATATATGTACATATACATACATACGTACATACATACATACATACATATATATATATATATATATATATATATATATATATACAGAGAGAGAGAGAGAGAGAGAGAGAGAGAGAGAGAGAGAGAGAGAGAGAGAGAGAGAGACTTAAATGTTTTTTATTTTTTTGAGGTAGTTCAGCAAGTTTATGTTTTTATATATATATACAGATACATACATACATACATGCATATATATATATATATATATATATATACTGTATATATATATATATATATATATATATATATATATATATAGAGAGAGAGAGAGAGAGAGAGAGAGAGAGAGAGAGAGAGAGAGAGATTGGATCCAAGTGAACGATGGATATATAGATCCACAACACAGGGTTCTAGCCTGCGTGGGTGTGTCTAATTTGCTTGTTGTCACTTGATACCCTCCACCTGTTTGTTTCATTAGATGGGCCTCTTCCCCCCTAAGAGATTCAATTTGAGAGAGAGAGAGAGAGAGAGAGAGAGAGAGAGAGAGAGAGAGAGAGAGAGAGAGAGAGAGAGATATTGTTTTTTGGACCGGTGTTTTGGCTGGTAGCACGCAGGAGCTGTATTGCTACCAAACGAATCAGACAGTTATGTTTTATGAGTTCATGACACTGAATATGCATCTCTTGAATGGAAAGACTTCTTCTCTCTCTCTCTCTCTTCTCTCTCTCTCTCTCTCTCTCTCTCTCTCTCTCTCTGGCT
>NC_089790.1:20167500-20195000 GCF_040412425.1 Macrobrachium rosenbergii
AATGAATGACAAAATATGATGTCGATAATAATAATAATAATAATAATAATAATAATAATAATAATAATAATAATAATAATAATAATTAGAAAATACTCATAGTAGCATGAGTCTTAAAATGGAGGAGCAAATCCACAGTTATGTATATGTACACATATCTAGTACAGTACTGATTTATCTTTAAATATATACATATACATAACTGTGGGTTTGCTTCTCCAATAATAATAATAATAATAATGCTGATGGTGGTGGTTACAGACACAGCGAGAAAAGTAAAAAAAAAATGAATACATGAAATGAATACATTAAAATGAATAGAACAACTTTTACTGGGTGAACGGGTCATATTTGGGTACAGTTTTTCTTCCGTAGGCGTGAATGAATACGTAGCAGAAACCTGTACCTTTTCTTCATAACATCTGCTAAATTGTGCTGAAATATGGCCTCTAAAATATTTCGTATACGTCTTCATTTCTTTGTATTTAAGGATATAGAGGTCGGTTATTTTTAGAGTTAATGATCCGATTATTTTAAGCTTATACTCTTGCTCTAGTTGCCCTAAGAATGTTCATAAATTCATATATCTTTTTAACTTGTCCGCTGGTATAGTGTCGTGGCATGCCACTCAGATGTCGCGGGTTCGCGTCTCCCCCAGGCCTATGAAAAATCACGGGCTCTGCTGCAGTGTGGGGTCTGCGGTGGAGGTTGAAGCCAACTTTCTTTGAAAGCTTCAATTTTAAGTCAATGGCCCCTGTGTGCTTGTTCCTGTGAATAGGTCTCTTCTACTGAAATAATAATAATAATAATAATAATAATAATAATAATAATAATAATAATAATAATAATAATATAGTAATGAATTGTTTCACAATTTATTCCTTCATTGTCACTCGCTGTTGGCTTCAAAGGTGGTGTCTCATTGAGACAGATTGCTGCTGAATGCTAGGGCCCTTAACATTTCACGTCTGTCAAAATGAAAGGAAGTTTTTCTTTTACGATGTTACAAAGAAATCTTTTCACATTTAATGTCTCTAGATTTGGTGCTTTAAGTTTGATCTAGCTTTCTGGTGTATATATATATATATATATATATATATATATATATATATATATATATATATATATATATATATATATAATATATATAATATATAAAAATGAACGTGGTTATTTTTTGTTTTTAACTTTTAATTGATAAAGACAATTCTATGTTACTTATGAATGAATATAATTTCATTTGTACCAGTTTCAATGTTCTAATCGTTTCTTTCAGAGAAAAGGAAAGACTGGATTTAGTTTAAGAAAAAATTAATTTGAAAGTGCCCGCAACAGTGAAATTCTTTTCGCAGGACTAAAAAAGAAAGAAAGAAAGAAAGAAAGAAAGGCACCAGGACACACTTGTCGGTGCAATAATGAGTAAATTATTGTTTATCTGACATTTATTTTTTCGTCCTGGTGCTCGTGTTTCGTTGAAATTCATCAAGAAAGTCAGAGGGCCTCTTTAGATATCGTTGAGTCGACTTGTCAGTGCTTCTGAATGAAGAGAGAGAGTGAGTGGCTCGTGTATTGAGAGGGAGAAGGAAATATTTATCGAAGAAGCAGGAGAGAGTTCAGGGTGCGGTACGAGAAAGGTCTTCGCCGAGTCTGTATCTAATAGGAGAAAGAGAGAGAGAGAGAGACAGGAGCAATTCGTCACTCGGAAGTGATCAGGCCAGGGCATCGACAGGCGTAACGACCTCATTTCAAATAGACCCCTTAACGTCATGACAAGGGGTCGACGACAGCACAACAACAACGACACCACCACCGCAGGCAGCAGCAGCAGCAGCAGCGAATCGAGGATCGGCGAAACAACAACGGCTCTACTGTTCCGTTGTTCTCCTCCTCCTCTGTGTGTCTTCGCGAAGATGGTATTAACAGAGGGAAGTGGCTAGCGCCGAAAACGAACAGTGGCTTTACTCATCGCGAGGCGCTCCGAACTCAAAAGCGCACCCTCGATCTCTCGGACTGGGAACTCCCCGTGTGTTGACGCGCCAACCAAAATATCATCGAGTGTCTGAGCTAAGAGGAGTAGTGGGCACATGTCACGCTGTAGTGCTTTCAAAACAGAAGCATTGTGGAGTGGAGGAGGGTTTTATTTTATCCATTCTGATTTTTCCCTCAGATATCGTTAGTATTGGTTTAATGCTATTATTTTTAACGACTGGATAACGACTTTGCCCTCAGAAATCTTTAATATTGGTTTAACATTGTTATTCTTACTACTGGATAACGGTCTAATCATCTCCACTGCCAACCAGGTTTCCACAAAACTGGAGCCAATCGGCGACCACCAAAACGCACGAATAATCGGCGACTTGTCACGAAACGAAGCAAGACTGCTTGTTATTCTCAGGAGGAGGAGGGTGGTGAGGTTAGGGAGGTAGGGAGAGAGGGAGTGAGGGAGGTAGGAAGAAAGGAACAGCATTACCCTGACACTTTAGTGATCGTGCCGGATGTAGAGTGATACGCGAGAACTGAGAAACCTTCCTCCTGCGAGAGAGAGAGAGAGAGAGAGAGAGAGAGAGAGAGAGAGAGAGAGAGAGAGAGAGAGAGATGCGGGTCCCGTCAGACCAAGAGTACAGCTCGTGAAACGAAAAACCGAATGATATACTTTATGAAGAGAAGAAGCGACGAGGAAGAAGAAGAAGAAGAAGCAGAAGCAGAAGAGGAAAGGCATAAGGCCCCGCCGCCCCCGGTATCGCTGCTGTTGATACAGTGACAGAAAAAAGAAGATAAAAAAAAAAGGATGTCGAAAGGTCAGTCGCGATCGAGTTTCGTAGCAGTAGATGGATGAAATCGTTCGGTTTTATGACCTACTGACGAACTGAGTGTTGTTTATTGAAGTTGTCGAAGTCTTCGCTCTTGGTGGGGAAGTCAGGTGTGAATTCAGTTTGGAATGTGACAAACTCAAGGGATAAAGAATTCTTTGGGAATTAAATAAAAAGCAGACAATTACTGAAGTGACGTCTTGTTTCCAGCATTTGTCTGACATTCCAGTAACGACCCCGCGAATTTTTACTACGGTGCTTCCTGAAGAGGTAGACACACTCTCCCCGTGACTCTTGACCCAGCTGACCAAATAAGGCTTCGGGGCAACTATAAGGGGGAGGAAGAGAGAGAGAGAGAGAGAGAGAGAGAGAGAGAGAGAGAGAGAGAGAGAGAGAGAGAGAGAGAGAGAGAATATTCACCTCCAGAGAGAGAGAGAGAGAGAGAGAGAGAGAGAGAGAGAGAGAGAGAGAGAACAAACAACAATGGCCGATGGGAGGAGGCATAGAGTCCCACAATGATCCTCGGCGTTCCTTCGGGATAAAGTTTCTTCGGCCATATTGTGTTGTTTCCCTTACCACCCTCCCTATTCCCCCCTCCCCCTGCCCGCGCAGCAGCAGCATCGCCTGACCATGATGATGATGGCTGTTAGCGCCTGCATTGGTTATTATTAGTTAATGCAAGCGGCTCTAATACACTCGTATCAGTGCATTTCGATTACTGAAGACTGTGAACGCAATATTTCCTACATAAGATGATGATTAAACTCTCGAGGCATTTGAAGAACACAGATAATTCTCTCAAGTATAAGCGTAAGAAAATACAGCATTTCCACGACAGGTCGGCGACGAGGTCGCCGTAGCACCCATGATGCCCCGGGTACTGCTATCCACGATTCAGTGTCGCCCGTGTGTCCCTTAGTAACTCCAGTTGAAAAGTGTTATGTTATGTAATGTTATGTGATGTTCTACCTTGGTCATGAAGTCAGTCACGATGCGTTGGGACAACAGTGTGTGAGTGAGACCCCTTTTGCCATTCAATGACCTCGGATACCAGAAAGATGCCTCTCTTCACCGACTGCGTCTGCAAAAGGTCTCGAAAGGTGCCCAGGATTAGCCCGCCCCTGCATCTGCTCCTACAGGTAAGCTGAGTGGCGGTTCTCGCTTTCTTTTTTTCTCTCAGTCGGTGGCTTTTCTTATTTCTTTCTTTTGAAATTGATTCTGATTTTTTATTGTTGCTTCTGGTAAGTATCTTGAGTGGAAGGTTCGTTTTCTGTTCTTTTTGTTCTCATTTATCTTTTAGTTTATTGGATTCCATTCATGCCAAGAAAAACTGTTTTATGAATAATTTTTCCCCGTAGGTAATTTTATTTCAGTTCATTTTCTCATTTTTTGAAAGGTGCATCGAGACATTCGTCCTGTGGAATCGGGAAGGCAAAATAAATGAATAAAAATATAAGACAAAAGAAAACAAATGCTAAACAAGTACATAGAATAAAGAGGGGGAAAAAATGCCTAATAGGAAAGACTAGGTCTTCACCATTCACTATTCTTTTTCCTTCTGATGTATTCTGCTCTCTTTTCTTTCCGTATTCCCTGACCCCTCACTAATACCCGTTTTTATCTGCACAAAATCTTGATGAAGCTCGAGGGCTCTCCTGTTATGCCTTCGACCATATCCTTTGGCGATCCTGAATCGTCATGGAATATAAGATTATTAAGCCCTACTTCAACTTGTATTTTTATATTTAACTTACATTTTTATTTATTTATTTATTCATCTGTTTTTCTAATAACTAATCTCCTCTTTCTGTATTTCTCATTACCTTTTGATACTTCTTTCTAATGAGCGCCATATTTTTTGGAAGCTTTAATTTCAAGTCAACGGCCCCTGTGTGCGTGTTCCATATGGATAGGGCTCATCTTCTGAATAATAATAATAATAATAATAATAATAATAATAATAATAATAATAATAATAATAATAATAATAACAATATGTTATTTTAAGAAATATTTCCAGGATTTTTTACGTTTTTCATGTGGTCGCTGTTGATTAAGGGAAAAATCATGAAATGTTAATAAAAAATATTTTTTAAATGAAGTTATTTTGTAAGTCATACAGAAGAGAATTCCGGTCATGGATGCTTTCCTGCCTAATTTTGGTTCTCAAATTCCATCCTTCGTGAATAAAGTCACATCAAAAAGTCGTGAAGCAGTAAAGGGACCTTTTCTTTTTTTTTCCTTGACTTCATGAAGGACAAGAAAAAGAGTCCACGGGAGACGCGCGAGTGATGTTGTACCCCTATCAGTGAGCGAAATGAAATGCAAAGCTGCTTTGAATCTGCATCTGATTACACGCGCCGTTTCCTTTCATGTTGTGTCTCTGTGTGTGTGTGTGTGGAAGTCTTCATCACTCGTCTGCTCGCAGATGAGGTCACCTCTGATGAGGGAGTGAATTTGGACGCGCATCATTTCTAGGTGGTTGCTGGTCGCCCTTTCTGTTTGTAATTTTTTAGTTTTGGATAGTTGTTTACATTGTGGCTAATCTAGTTTGCGTGATAAACATGCAAGCTTGAAAAAAAAATATTAAGACAAAAACTTAGACACTGTCACCACTCCTCTGAGGGAGTGAATTTGAACGCGCATCATTTGTAGGTGGTTGCTGGTCGTCCTTTCTGTTTGTAATTTTTTTTATTTGGATAATTGTTTACATTGTGTCTAATCTAGTTCGTTTTGTAAACGTCATGCTAGCTTGAAAAATAATAAAGACAAAAACTTAGACATTGTCACAACTCCTCTTAGAGAGTGAATTTGAACGTGCATCATTTGTAGGTGGTTGCTTGTCACCCTTTCAGTTTGTAAATAATTTTTTTGGATAACTTTTTTCAGTGGGGCTGAGAGAGTTCGCGTGATAAACTGCATAGTAGCTTTAAAAAAAAACTTAGACACTACCACCACTCCAGTGTATTTTTTTTTATTGGCAAAGACAAAACTTGGACACTACTAACACTTCGATGTATTTATTTTTTCATAGGCAAAAACAGAGACTTAAACACTACCACCACCCCAGTGTATTTTCCATAGGTGTCGTTCTTTATTGGATTTTGTTGGTAACCAGCAAGTAATAAGGTAATTTTATTGGAGAAGGTCTTGCGCTTTGTTGTTACCTCTGGATTTTTCTGATACTCAGTTTGTTGCTCTGTCCTCGACAGCAAAACATTATTAACTGAGTAGGATGGAATGGTCCTGTATCCTTATACTTAAGTGAGATTCTTACCTTCTACGGTTTCTGCTGGGAGATGGACGATGCCTCTGTTTGTAGGAAAAATGCTGTATGTTTATTGTTAATTATAATGCTAGTTTAATGACTGACCATACTATTTATAAAGTTTATATTCACAATTATTGGCAAGTCTTTTTTTCTTTTCTGAAACTGAAACTTCCTCTGTAATGACACCATATTCTTTGAGAGCTTGAATTTCAAATCAGTGGCCCCTGTGGGCTTGTTCCATATGAATAGCGTTCATCTTCTGAATAATAATAATAATAATAATAATAATAATAATAATAATAATAATAATAATAATAATAATAATAATAATATCGTACTATAACTTGGCAATGCTCATCCCATTTCTTAGCTACTTTTCGTTATGGAATTTTCTAGCATTTATTTCTTTGTGCCACGATAACTGAAGCCTGTTTTATCACATCTCTTGATCTCAGACTATTTGATTGTGCGTGATAATTCGGCTCTAATCATTTCCTGCATACGTCGCTGGACGTGACCGGTTTAGAACTTCTCAGGATTAAGAAAGTGTCATCGTGTTGATTTTCGCTTCGGGTTTGGAGTTTTCCTCTTCCGTCATGTAACTGGGTCATTAGAACATAATCAGTTAGGTGGATTTTATAATTATTTTTTATATATATATATATATATATATATATATATATATATATATATATATATATATATATATATATATATATATGTGTGTGTGTGTGTGTATGTGTGTACATATATATGCACACATTTATACAGTGTATATATACATATATAATGTATGTATATATTTGTATGTGTCTGTGTATGCATATATGTGTATGCGTTCAAGTGTACGATTACATTCTTGTTTTTGTGTTATTGTAATGTTTTTGAGTTTTAGACGAAGATGTCTGTAGTAGTAATTTCTACACCGTCCTTTATCTGTTTGGGGAAAAAATTATAAAATACATTTCCAAGTTATTTTTCATATTGGTATTAGTGCATGACTGAATCCTAATTTTAATTAAACTTCCTCCACGACCTCTGTGTCCTTAAATTTGATACGCCGTATATATTTTTGCGTCACGCATCTTCAACGAAGTAAAGGATTGAATATGATAATCCCTTATATTCGTAGGTGTTCAGTTTCGGACGAGGTCGGCGTCGATTGCCTATGAATTGTAACGCCGGTTGGCGTTCTAATCAATCAGTCAGCCACGACGAGATTGCATTTGGATTCCAAGACTGCCATTTCTGCTGTCGTGAATGAATGCTGAAAGTTTTGACTAATATTGATTTGTTGGTGTATAATCTTTCAATGGGATATAAATAGTTTTAGAAGTAAATCACTTATTTCAGGAAGTGCCTGTTGCTTTCAACCTAATTTAAGCGACGCTTGCTTTCTTTAACTGTCCCCAACCTAACTTATCTCGAAAGATATCTCATCTCAAAACAAAGATATCTCATCTCAAAACACTGCTGTGCTCTCCATCTTCAAAAATGCTGAAGTTTATTGCCTCTTCCAATATCACAGTGCAGAATTTGTCATTAGATATAGCCAAACTTTCTAATGCTTACCGAATCTGAAGCATTTTGTCCCAAAGGCTTATCTTGTCATATTTTTCAAGTGCTCCACTTTTCAAGTGTTGTCACCCTTTTCCTCCTAAATAAACAAATCTTCCCGAGGAGACTCGTGTTGATTTACAGCAATAAAAAGAGAGCATTGATGTAACTGATCTTACGCGTACTAAGTACTTGAGGACGTCTAGAAAAGCACTGGCAAAGAGTTCGTTGTCCGACCAAATTGCGTAACTCGGACTCCGTCACACACCGCCATTTTCAGACCTCTTACCTCCTGGAGGCAACTTTCTGCAAGCAAACAAGGCTAAGAGGGTTAAGCTGGTAAGTTGTTTTTAGGCCTACAAAAGGTGGTTCTTGAAATTGTCTTAATCTCAGTTCAGTAACCCACTTGATTTGCGTATAATTCTTTAAGCCAAAATTCATGCCTATGAAAAAGATTTAGTTAAGATTACCTAAAAAGCTATCAAGTTAACTTGGGACTTGATAGTCATTTTGGTAATTTTAACTTAATTGTTTCATATGCTTACCGTTAATGCGCTTATAAGATACTGCTTGAAGTCTTTCGTGTTTGGCAGAATATTTATCAGGAGAACATTGCCTTGAATATTTTCGTTTTTGCCTGGTTCTCAACCAGGTAGGAATTCCCTCCTAGGGGGGAATTGTGACCACAGATTGGCAGGTTCAAACTGGCTCTATGACCACGCACAACACATTGTGCATCAGTCTGCACTGCTGAGAGGTCACGCTGGGCTTTTTCTTCGCTAGCTTGTGTGTTTGTGTTAGTATTTTATTGCATATTATTTGGAATGCACCTTTTGAGGCAGACAGTTTTGGAAGGGGGGGAGGGGATGATATTCTGACATATGGTGAAAGGGTGCATGGGCCAAAAAAGGTTGAGGACCACTGATCTGACCAACTGATGAAATTCTATTTTTCCTTAATAAACCCAACCCAGAACTGAAACTGGGAATTATGAAATGATATTATTTGTCTTCACTAGTAAGGACGTCAGCTGGAGACTTTCATAATTGGAATTTGGCTTGGTTTTTACTATAAAGTAATTATCAGTTAATGAACTTGAACGTATCTTTGTAATCTGAGGAACGATATGAATACGTTTGGAAAATTGATGCACTTAGTATATTTCAGAGAACCCCCACGAGTAGCGAAGTCATGAAATTAATAAGAATTTGGATAACTTAAAAGTTATTAAAACAAGTCCTGAGTTTATGGCATTTACTGTATTATAGTAGAATTTTTTTAGAGACTTTAACCTGGTCTTGCGCGTGATATTAGAAATTTAGAAGTACTTCTGAATGAATGAATTTATCATTAGCCTGATAAATGAAGAGTGCACTATAACAGGAATCGGAATTTATTTGAATAGAATAAATGAAAGCGTCAGGTTATAGTATTGCAGGTTGGGCGTATATATTATTCATATTACTCGTATTAGGCTTCAAAAAGACGGGATGGTTTAGATTCCAGATTCTTTCGTTTACAAAGTACTACATGCTTTCGAAGACATAGTCTTCTTTTCTTCAGGTACCGATGCACGGACGTGTGTTTGTATATATATATATATATATATATATATATATATATATATATATATATATATATATATATATATATATATACATACATATACATACATACACACACATATATACATACGTACAATATATATATAGTGTGTATTTATTTATATCTATATACTGTATATATATATATATATATATATATATATATATATATATATATATATATATATATATATATATATACAAACGTGTATTTTCTGTGTATGTTCGTGTACGTTGTTCACATCCAGAAAAACAAATTACACTTCACACGAACCGTTAGGTGTGATCTTATTGACTCTCGACCGTCACGGAAAGCAAAATACGCGATATTTCACTCATAAATGTCAAGGGAAATGAAAGCAAAGATTATATATATATTTTTTCTCAGAGCGTAAACATATCACGTAAGAGCGTAAGAACTAACTGCGTGACGCTTAACCAATTCATTGGGAAGGTGGTTAAAGTGAGAGTAAAGATTTATCATCGACGTAAATATTTCATGATTTATGGTGGATGTATAAATTATATTAAGAGGAACACTTAGATTTTCTCTGTGGTTTTAAGATCGATTTTAATGGATAACTTGATGCACTTGTATTTTATATTTGACTTACATTTTTATCTGTTTGTTTATTAATTTGTTAATTTGCTTTCTCTTCTCTAATAACTGAAAGCTTTTTTTCTTTATTTCCTGTTATCGTCTGTTACTTCATTCAAATGAACACCATAACATTCTTTGGAAGCTTGAATTTCAACAAGTCAGTGGCCCTTTTGGGCTTGTTCCATATGAATGGGGTTCATCTTCTGAATAATAATAATAATAGTAATAATAAAATCTCTCTCTCTCTCTCTCTCTCTCTCTCTCTCTAAAACAACTGATCTCTTCTTTCTGCATTTCCTGTTACCTTCTGTTATTTCTTTCGAATAAGCACCATATTCTTTGGATGCTCGAATGTCAAGTCAATGACCGCTGTGGGCTTGTTCCATATGAATATGGTTCGTCTTCTGAATAATAATAATAATAATAATAATATTAATAATAATAATAATAATAATGAAATATATGGTGAAAAATTTGCGACAGAAGACGTCAGATAAGTTGTGTATCACCGTTATAAAACTGCCTGAATACTTTGCTCGCTTCGCATTTCACTGCAAAACCGCCCGTTAGTAAATGATGCAATAGTGATTTAAACATCACAAGACATACGGTCTGAACATTAAAAAGGAGGGAGTAGATTCTTTACTCGCTTTCCTGAATGGTCATTTAGAATCAAGTGAATTGAATAATTGGATTCCGTCCTGCGTAGGAGAGAGTACGTTAAAAAAAGAAATTTGCGTAACCAGCCATGCAAAAAAGAAGAAAAAAAAGACTCATTTAATCCCAGCTTAGTTTTGCTTGTATCATGAGAAGGAGATGAGTAGTGTGAGGTCACGGGAGGTCATCGGTGGTGTAAAGCAGAAAATTTCGTATAGATTTATTAAAAATTTTATCCTTTCTTTTTTTTTTTATAGTGGAGCAGTTGTTCTTCACGTCTGTTGTATTAATTATTTACTCAACATTTGTTCACTGTCCTTCAGTTCAAGTGAATAGAACCGATTTATATGCTCAACATTTGTTCAGTGTGATTTAAGATAAGTGAAATGCTTCGTTATAGTAATATAATATAGACACAAAAGTTTCCCTCCCCTTTCCTAATAAATGTATCCCGTAAAAGTTAAGAGTGGTTACTTTATACAGCCGTGGACCCCCAGATACCATCAGTCCTGTGGTCTGAAGGCTTCCATTCTTGGTCTCTTAAGACCCAAATGGTGGGTGGTCTATCGCTGATGCTAGTTTCAACCCACAGCAGTCGTGCCAGTTGGTTAAGGGGAAGTAATAGAGAGTCTCTGCTAAGATTTTGTCTAAAATAGTTGCATTTTGATGCTGAGGATAAATGAATTTACCGCAGGTCTCTCTTATCTTCAGAACTTACCTTCATTAGTTGAGAACAGTATTTATTGGCCACATGTGAATTTTTAAGTAAAAAAAAATATTAAAAAATTAAGCGTTATCAGCGCACAAGTGTATAATTCTAAATTATTTATTGTATATGTACACAGATTAGTTTTGTCAGTATTGCTGGCAACGAAAAAACTTTTTAACAAAAGCCTAAAATATTTGGGAAGCTGAGGGGGAGCTTTTGGCTTCCCTCTGTCACAAGAACACCAGTATTAAACTTATCCTAAGCTCATTACTGAGCATCCCTTCACAAAGGTGCTAAAACTTACTTTTATGTATCAGAATTGAAAGTGTCACTACATGGCCACGAGAGAGCTCAAAATCATCTCTTAGGGCTTAGTCCTAAATGCTAAAGAACTTTGCTACGATAGGAGTATGTCGGCATATCTGCTCCAGAGTTTTATCCCCGTAGAGGGTTAGTGCCGCCAGTGCACCTCACGGGGTGCACTGTAGGCATTACTAAAGGTTCTTTGCAGCGTCCTTTCGGCCCCTATCTGCAACCCCTTTCATTCCTTTTACTGTGCTTCCTTTCATATTATCTCTCTTCCAACTTGCTATCCACCCTCTCCTAACAATTATTTCATAGTGCAACTGCGAGGTTTACCTCCTGTCACACCTTTCAGACTTGCCTACTCTCAATTCCCTTTACATCGCTGAATGACCTCATAGGTCCCAGTGCTTGGCCTTTGGCCTAAACTCTGTATTCCATTCCATTCCAGAATTTTATAATTCCTGTATCATTCTTTCACCGTCATGGAAGCAATATTTTGTTTAAACTGTTAACGAAACTGTTACGAGGAAGGTCTTCATCCACCTGTCTTATATGTGGCTCTCCTTTCAAAAGTATTTTTAGATGAAGCTAAATGAAAAACACTTGTGTCATTTAAAGCTATTTTTGTTTCCAGAAGAGTTTGGCTTGACTTGAACTCTTGTTTAATGTCAACCAGCACGGCTACTCTTCTGGGATGTTTTGTAAATATTCCTTAGTCATTGCTCACAGAATATGGCAAATTGCATTAATTCGTCAGGTCGTTCATTTGTCAAATAAGGAACTCTCTGCATTGCTTTATGCAATCCTAGTTGTGTAAAGAATCTTTTTAAGAGAAGACTAAACACAGTTTTACACTCTTTTCTCACATTTCTCTCCTTTATCGGAACCAGAAATTTACGAATGCTGTTCTGTTAGTGTCTATCATTACAAAACAAAAATAAGAGTCCTGCTGTTTGATGTTATCTCCTGTGAGCTTCAAAGTTCTAGGCTATTATGATGCTATCTCTAGACAATGACGCAGTATCTATGTACACATTGATTGCATTGTGTGTGTGTGTGAGTGTGTGTGCTTGTGTGTATGTGTGTGTCTGCTGATGCTATCTCTCGATAATGGCGCTGTGCATGCATTGAGTGCATTGTGTGTGTGTGTCTGCGTTTGGAATATAGAATTATTGGGTAGAAGAGACCTCCAAAACCAGTGAGCCTGGAAAGAGAGTGACATTTAATTGTATTGTAATATTTTAGCTTTCATTCATTAATGACTGAACAGTAGTTCAGTAGATGAATTGTATAAACGAAATCAGTAAAATGTCTATTTTTCTACACTTTCGGGTGGTGTTATTTTTATCACCTATTTAGGTTACATTGTTCTGAAGTACCCGAAACCAGTGTCCAGAGCGCACTTCTAAGGTTGTGGGACATGCGGCTTATTAAACCACATGTTCCTGTCGTTTTCTCATTGTAAAGTCCACTTGGTCATAGTCTTAGAAATGTCGGAAACAAGTCTTAGACGTTACTTACATTAGGGATTACTTTAATGTAGAATTGTCAGTTGACTCCTAGTTGAGTTTAAGATAACCTGGGTCAGGAGGTTTAATCTGTGTAACAGATTAGTTATCTTTAAAATTTATAGGCAACGTGAAGGAATCCTGGCAGATTTTAAACCCTAAGTGTGGATGATTGTAATTTCCCATAAGATTAAAAATATTGAACTTGTGTGCTTAATCAAAACAATGTTATAATAGTGAGTTCATGTCAGCTAGAAATTTTAAGTGTACTTTTGTGAACAGAAAACTATCCCAAGTAAGTGTGTTTAAAATAATGAATTGTGTTGAAGTGTTCTTGGTTTACTTAAATAAAAGGGCATGAATGAGTGCTAGGATTATTTCATGGCTAGAAGCCCTCACGTCTTTCAGCTCACCCTCTTGACTGACGAAGCCTCAGGCCGTAGGGAAGTTTGCAAGGTTTCACAAAATTCGCTCTCTCCAGATTATAGAGATCACAATAATGAGGTTCTTTGAAGATTCATTTCTCTACAAAGTTCCACGGGAACAAATTCCTTTATGACCCTGTATGGGAGTAGTGCCCTTAGTGCACCTCACACGGTACACTGTGGGCATTGCTTAAGGTTCTTTGCAGCCTCCCTTCAGCCGCTCGCTACAACCCCTTTCGTTCCTTTTACTATACCTCCGTTCATATTCTCTTTCTTCCTTCTTACTTTCGACCCCGTAACAATTAATTCAACATTATATTCAGCGCTGAATGACCATATAGGACCCAGCGCTTGGCCTTTGACCTAAATTTTATATTCCAATTCCAAATTCTTCTAGGAGAAATAAACTATGATAATGCATAACCTTGAAAGTAATGGCTAGCAGAATTCTGCACAAGAACAACCTCTCCTTTTTAAAATTCACTAAATAACAAGGCTGGACAGTGAAAGTAATGATCAGAATCCCATTGTTTGCAGTCGAATAACAAACATCATGTCGATGTTGCTCCTAAATTAAATTGCAAAACAAGACAATACAGAAGTACATTCGCCCACAAGACAACTCTCGGAGACCAGCAGAAACCTTAGTAGGTCCTCCTATGTAAAGATAAACAGATTAAAGAGTCAAACTCAACTTGAACTATAGCATCTGAGGAATGCTGCTGCTGCTGCTGCTTCCTTCACCTGTGTTGTTTCGCTTGGTTGGCTTCTTATAACCTTGCACTTACGTGCTGGGTTGACCTTGTGGCCGAGGAAAGTGCTAGAGAGAGAGAGAGAGAGAGAGAGAGAGAGAGAGAGAGAGAGAGAGAGAGAGAGAGAGAGAGAGAGAGGTGGAAAGATCTAGGAAGGAGAGAGCTGGGTGGAAAGTCTTTGAAGGAGAGAGAGAGAGAGAGAGAGAGAGAGAGAGAGAGAGAGAGAGAGAGAGAGAGAGAGAGGGGGTGGAAAGATCTAGGAAGGAGAGAGAGAGAGAGAGAGAGAGAGAGAGAGAGAGAGAGAGGGCGGGGTTGGAAAGATCTAGGAAGGAGAGAGCTGGGTGGAAAGTCTAGGAGAGAGAGAGAGAGAGAGGTGGAAAGACCTAGGCAGGAGAGAGCTGGGTGGAAAGATCTAGAGAGAGAGAGAGAGAGAGAGAGAGAGAGAGAGGGAAGTTTCCTGTTTCCTTTTTGTGTCAAATGAAAGTCTTTGAGTTCCTCATTAGCACTTCCTTCTGTTTTTGCAATACTCATTATTTTCCTTTCCTGGAAAGAAGATAAACAAAACATTATCTACTCAAACTGACAAAGCTCCATGTATTCCAGATTATTCCAGAAATAACAAACGTTTACGCAAACTTTTTAAGATATAGACTTTTTAGGTGTAAACGTTTTAAGATGTAAACTTTTTCAGATGTAAACGTTTTAAGATATAAACTATTTTAGATATAAACTTTTTAATATATAATTTTCGATATAAATTTTTTTAGTTGTAAACGTTTTTTATATAAACTTATTTAGATATAAACATTTTTAAATGTAAGCGTTTTTAGATGTAAACGTTTTAAGATATTAACGTTTTCAGATATAAAAATTTTTAGAGATAAACATGTTTAAATATAAATTTTTTTTAGATATAAACGTTTTTAGATATTAACGTATTTATATATAAACATTTTTAGATATAAACGTATTTAGATGTAAACGTTTCAAGATATAAACGTTTTTAGATACAAACGCTTTTAGATATAAACGTTATAAGATATAAACGCTTTTAGACTTAGTTGTGGCCAGACAGGGTTGAAGCAGTGTAGGTATGTTCTGAATGCATTTGCTACTCATGTTTTGGGTTCCGCTCGAGCGAAGATATTCCGGGCACCCGACGGTGGGCGCTGGCAAGGCCCAAAGAAAATTGGGCGCTGGGTCGCGTGATAGCATCGGTAAACTCAGCGGAGCAGCGTCACGTTCGTTCGCTAGGTAATGGTTTTACGCTTCGTTAAAAGGGAACCGCTATTAAGGTTCTCGCGTCCTTGCCTGTTGTTTCACAGTATTTATCATTAATTATCACGGTGGAAGAGCCTTAGGCTATGTTCATATAGACATTATGGTGCCTTGGAAGTTCATCTTTAGTAATTACTTCTATGTCAAGTTTTACACTTAGGATATGACAGGAGAATATGCCTACAATAAGAAAAGTTTAGTAATAATATGGAATTTTCCTAAAAGAATGGCGCTGTGATGATTGTTTTATCTTATTTGTAAGTCAAGCTTTCCAGATAAGGATATGATTATATGCTTACAGCATGATATGTTTAATATTGTTAACAGTTTCCAAAAAAGGATTTCCTTGAAAACCTTATCACAAGGGTTCTGTCGTAATTTTTTCAAATATCTGATGTGCCATGTGTGCACCCACATGCTGAAATTCTGTATGTTGGCGATTTCACTGTACACATGCAGCATAAAGCTGTTGACCTCTGTTGAAGAATGGAAGAATGATCTTGTTGGCCGGGAAGCTCTCAGCTTCACAGATCTTAGTGGATTTTGTCATTCAACACCTGAGTTCGAGTTCCAGACAGATCTGACCAAACGACCAACCCCCCTGCTAAATCTTAGAACTACTGTAGTACCGTACTTCATCTTCTTTAAGCTTCTTTGCCTCTGCTTATGCATTTTCTCTTTCCAATTGTCCTTCAACTTTTCTTCTATGGCTCTTTAACCTATTTGCTTTTAGCTCTGACTTTCTCTGGTGCTATTATTGAGTATGTTATCTGTGGTGAGAGTTTGGTGATAACCCATAGATATTGCTTGGCTAAATGGGAAAGTTACAAGGTGTTCTTTGAAGGTATAGGGAATTTTGCCGTAATAGAAGTAATTTGTCTTACCCTCTAGTCCGGCGTCAGTAACCTAGGTGTTGTGACGCCAGTTTTAGTAGCCGTAATCAATCAGTGCCCTCTATATAGTTCCACTTTTCCTTTGATACTGTCCACTTGGACTTGTACAAAGCAACTCAAACGAATTTTCCCTGGAAGTCCTCAGTTTGAACCTCTACAGGACTTTTACCTGGACGCCCTGCCGTGTCAAAACGACCCCAACCCACTCTGGGAACAGAAAAATGTCAAGTGAGGAAAAAAGGTCAGGTACGTAATGTTTGGGCTGGTGGGTGGTCAATGTGGAGTACCCAGCAGTCTTTCGGGCGTACCTCCAAATCACACCTGTGACTTCAGGCACCTGAAAAGATAGGTATCTCAGAATCGTTCAAGTTCCTCTGCCTGCTGTGAGGTCTTCGGTAGAGAGAATCTGGCAGACCCAGCTGTTACGGTGGCATGACCAAAGATCTTAATATTGGTGTTGAAGGGTATGCTCGGTGAGAGCTGGTGGCAGGTACGCGCTGTGGTCTTATTTGTTGTTGAATCCACTTTTTAAGATTCTGCATAGCTGAAGAAATCATTATATAATATATATAATATATATATATATATATATATATATATATATATATATATATATATATATATATATATATGTTATATATATAGAGAGAGAGAGAGAGAGGGGGTTGTGGTGTGTCTGTATGTGTCTTCGTAGTTCAGTAATTATGACACTTGCTTCACCAGCCTGGTCTGTTAAAAGTTATCGTACCTCTGTTCCTAAGCAGTGAATTATGTACCTAATTCTCAGCCGAGTGTGGTAGGTCACAACTATTGTGAAGGAGGTCATGGGGCTAGCAACTGCATTCAAAAACTGAAAGTGGTATATTGTATGTAGTTTTACCATTCACATACGTGTTCGAGAAACTTCCCAGATGTTTTACAGAAAAGGAAGGTAATGAAAAGTGCTTTGCATTTCACTGATAAAGCTCAATAAATATATAATTTTATGTTGAACAATTCCTGCTATAATTACTCATTAAAGGGTATTTGATCGAATGACAGTGCTTGTAGTTATAAGCTTTTCTAAATAGTTGGTATCAGTGATCAGTTAAGGTTTCAGAAGAGTCAGGAGAGCGCACGGTTATTACTGATGTGAATTCCATCCTCTAGGAAAAGGCCTTGGGGGTCGATTATGGGATGGAGGCTGAGAAAGTTCAGAAAATGAGGAAAGTTCCGGGAGTTTTAACCACCTCGTTTCTTCTTGATTTCGCATAACCAGTTTTGTTATCATTGCTCTTTTTACCGTTATTCCGGTTCTTGGTCATTTCCGGTTTTTTTCATTCTGTTCTCTTGTGCCCCAGAAAGTGCAGATGAAATTGTAGTCATTTGAATGCATTTTAATGTGTGCGGCCTATGTGCTGTACTTAAATGTACACAGTTCATTTTTCGTTTTCTGTAAGAGAAAAGTATTGAGATTGCTCCATCTGTCCGTCCGCACTTTGTCTGTCCGCCCTCAGATCTTAAAAACTATTGAGGCTAGAGGGTGGCAAATTGGTATGTTGATTATCCACCGTCCAATCATCAAACGTATCAAATTGCACCCCTCTAGCCTCACCAGTTTTTTAAAATTTATTTAAGGTTAAAGTTAGCCATAATTGTACTTCTGGGAACGATACAGGATAGGCCCGTGGTTAAAGTTTCATGGGCCGCGTTATACCGAGGCCACTTAAAGATAAGTCTATATTCGGTGGCCCTGATTATACGCTGTACAGAAAACTCGATTGCTCCGAAGAAACTTCGGCGCATGTTTTATTGTTTTATTTAGTGTTGGTATTTAACTTTTAGATTGCATAATCACAGATCGTATATCGCGTGTCACTGAGGTCACTGTTAATTTTATTTTGTCAGACGCATTTATTTGCGTAGACGTAAAGAGTTTGGTTGTCTGTGAAATATTTTTAGATAGTCACACGGGTCAGCGCAGTTTGTTTTCGTGAAGTATAGTCTTATTAAAATACCTTTATTTATTTCCAGATGCATGAGAAGTCCATTTCCAAATCATCTTAAATCTGTAGGGGGAAAATTGCTTTGTATATGCTTTTATAACTTTACAGACCCTAAATAGGTGTTAAAGAAGGTGACAGTGATATCAGTCCTATTTTTCTCTACTTTGTGTGAAAGCATCATGCAAAATGTTGAAAGATGTTGCTGAGCGCAGTGTATTAGGAGTATTGACGTTAAAATACTAATCCGATGAATCATGACACACAATCATTTAAAAACAAATCTTATCTACAAATAAAGTGTTGGTGACATGTCTTAGATAGAAACGCGATATTCACGGTATTCACAACTTCAAAAGTCTGTATTTTTGCAAGGGCTTGATGTGATTTTACGTGCTTAGATGTAGTGCAATGGAATAAGTATAAACTGTTTTGTTTGGTATCCTTTCCACGACGGCGGGTACTAGTTAGCAAACAAACATGTTTAGGCAGAAAGTTTAAGGATAAGGAACATCTGAAAAGACATTCGAATCAAGTTGAAAGTCGTCGTACAGAAAGACGATGCCCCGTTCCATTCACAGTCACCTTCAAGAGATGAACCCAAACCAAACTTTCCCCGTAGGGGTTAGTGCCGTCAGTGCCCCTCATGCGGTGCACTGTAGGCATTACTAAAGGTTCTTTGCAGCGTGCCTTCGGCCCCTAGCTGCAACCCCTTTCGTTCCTTTCACTCTACCTCCATTCATATTCTCTTTCTTTCATCTTACTTTCCACCCTCTCTTAACAATTGATTCATAGTGCAACTGCGAGGTTTTCCTCCTGTTACACCTTTCAAACCTTTTACTGTCAATTTCCGTCCCAGCGCTGAATGACCTCATAGGTCGCAGTGCTTGGCCTTTGGCTTAAATTCCACATTCAAGTCAATTCAAAACAAACTTTCCGTGGGAAAATCTTTAACAATCTCTCGGCAACATTCACAACAATCCTGCTGTTCTTTTACGCATAACGCACCATTAATCATCTCCCCACTCACTCACGCCTCGTGGGTACTATTAGCCCGCTCCTTATTTCAAACCCAGCCGACACTCAATCAATCTCGCACTCTCGTGGTCGCCTTCTTCAGGTTACTGGCTCTTAAATCAAATCGTACGGACAGTTACTTTGCCAGTTTTGGGTTTCTTTTCTCTTTTACTAAAGTATTTTGTATCTTGACCTCTCTTGTTTTTACTGTTTTTGATGCATCAGCAGTACCTATAAAAGTTTTTCTTTCCTCAAATCCTAATTCTGCTATAGAAACTCCGTTGTATACAAAGAATTTGTATTGCGTCGTACTTTCTTTAATACTAGTTCTACTATACAAACTCTCTTGTGTACTTAGAACTGGTATTGACCTACAATTCTTACTGTTGCCTTTGCAACCTTTACAGTGATTTCTCTCATTCGATCCTTTGGAACCTGTGCTTCGGCAACTCATTCGTAAAACCATCAACCTCTGTTGTCTTTCCATTCTTCAGCATCTAAATTGCCTGCCTTACGTCCTCAACAGTCACTTCCGCTAGCATTTTCAAACTTACTCAATAACCTTTACCATTCTTTATACTTTCAGCTCTTCTCCTGTTCTATCTACCGCAATCAAATGATCAAAATACTGAACTCCAGGGCTGCTTATACCTCAAAGGTCATCTCTGTATTAGCATATTTTCTTATGAGATCGATGTGTTCATTTTTTCTCCACATTTATTTCCTTGTAGAACGGTTTCGTATTTTCCGTAAAATTTTTTGTTCATCTTTTTTCTCACTTCTATTTCCATTACTTTGTCTTTTCCCTCACTTTATTCTTGATCACCATATGTATATAGATATACATAAATACGCACACGTATATGTTTATATTATATATATGTAATATATATACACACATACATATATATAGCCTATATATACATATTTGTACATGTATGTGCTCGTGTTTTGTATGTAATATTAAGACTTGCGTATTTTTACTTCCCGAGACTTTTGGCATCTCCTCCGAGAAAAATATATTAGCAGTAACTTCCGGCATTTGCCAGTCGACCTCCAGAAAGATCAATAAACAAAAAACTGGAAAAAGAATCTGCTTATTACAAAGAACCAAACGTCAGCCAACAACACCGACTCTTCGGTACGTTCAAAAGGGTGTTTAAGGCTTTAGATAGCACTTACAACAAGCTTGCAATATCACAGCTGCACGTGAGAGCCATTCCAAGGAGGGAAAGGAATGAAGGTTGGTTGCTGGAAGGGAGGTTAGATGTTGGAAGGAAGGTTGGTTGTTGGAAGGAAGGTTAGATGTTGGAAGGAAGGTTGGTTGTTGGAAGGAAGGTTGGTTGTTGGAAGGAAGGTTAGGTGTTGGGGGGAAGGTTGGTTGTTGGAAGGAAGATTAGATGATGGAAGGAAGGTTGGTTGTTGGAAGGAAGGTTGGTTGTTGGAAGGAAGGTTAGATGTTGGAATGAAGGTTGGTTGTTGGAAAGAAGGTTAGGTGTTGGAGGGAAGGTTGCTTGTTGGAACGAAGGTTGCTTGTTGGAAGGAAGGCCGGTTTTTGGAAGGAAGGTTAGATGTTGGAAGGAAGGTTGGTTGTTGGAACGAAGGTTGGCGGTTGGAAGGGAGGCTGCCCTGGCCCTATACCCCTCCATGTTGGCAGAGGTGGCAGTTGGTTGGTTGGCTGGCCGACTTTAGGTGTAAGGAGGATCTGAGGTGGTGTGAGGGTATGGAAGTGGGTGAGATAAGGGTAGGAGGGAGTCAGTGTGAGGAGGAGCTGATGCTGAGAGAACGGAGGAATGCATGATGCAGGTAGGTAGGTTGGTAGGTAGGTAGGTGGTTTTGTGTGTGTGTGTGTGTGTGTGTGAGTAAATAGATCTCTCTCTCTCTCTCTCTCTCTCTCTCTCTCTCTCTCTCTCTCTTAGAAATTTCTAGGTATCTTAAAAGAACACGCATACATTCCTTGCTTGATATCTTGAAGACACCACAGAAATTCCTAGGTATCTTTAAAGAAGACAATAAATTTCTATATATCTTTAAAGAAACCAAAGAAATCTCTATGTATCTTCATAGAGCACACAGAAATTTCCAGGTATCCGTAAAGAACGTGGAAATTTTCCATGTCTCCTTAAAGAACAACCAGACATTTCCACGTTTCCTTTAACTACACACAAAAATCCCAAGGTATCTATAAAAACACAGTTGTCTCTGGAACGCCGACAGAACAGCACACGGACGCTCCTACAGGGACCTGATTCTGGAATTCTGACGGTGGAGCGTCAGCAGCAAGTACGCGCGGGGATGAGGTTGCACCATTGCCTCAGGGGTGGGAGGAGATGTAGTTGGCGTAGAGGGAAAAAATGCAGCGGGTCTTACTTACTCCAGAGAGAGAGTGGGTGATGACGTCGGAGGGGCTTGGCTTGGAAAATCCTCACGGAATTGAATGATTCCTAAATAGAGGTAGTTTTGAGGTAAACGTGTGAAGTAAGGATATTTTTTTAAGGAGTGTTTTGGCAGATTCAAACTTATAAGGGCAGTGGCCTTTGAAATAGAGGCAGCTTTGAAATAAAAGTGTGCACTGAACATATTTTTTTAAGGAGTGCTTTCGGGGATTCAAACTTCTAAGGTCAGTGACCTTTGAAACAGAGGCAGCTTTGAGATAAAGGCGTGAAGTAAGTCTATTTATTAAGGAGTTTTTTGACATTGAAACTTATAAGGTCAATGACCTAAGTCTTTGCTGACCAGAGCTTTATATACAAGGGTTCCGTTTAACCCTCGAGTTCTTCATTGAATTAAAATGCCTTTGAAATAGAAGCAGCTTTGAAATGAAGGCGTGCTCCTAGCATATTTTTCTAAGGATTTTTTTTTATATTTCCAGGGTATAAGGTTGATGACCTAACCCTTAGGCAGTTGTAAGGACGATGACCTAAGCCTTAGTCAGTTGTAAGGTCGATGACCTAAGCCTTAGTCAGTTCCTAAGGTAGATGACCTAAGCCTTAGTCAGTTGTAAGGTCGATGACATAAACCTTAGTCAGTTGTCAGGTCGATGACCTAAGCCGTAGTCAGTTGTAAGGTCGATAACCTAAGCCATAGTCAGTTGTAAGGTCGATTACCTAAGCCTTAGTCAGTTGTAAGGTCAATGACCTAAGCTTTAGTCAGTTGTAAGGTCGATAACCTAAGCCTTAGTCAGTTGTCAGGTCGATGACGTAAGCCTTAGTCAGTTGTAAGGTCAGTGACCTAAGCCTTAGTCAGTTGTAAGGTCGATAACCTAAGCCTTAGTCAGTTGTCAGGTCGATGACCTAAGCCTTAGTCAGTTGTAAGGTCAATGACCTAAGCCTTAGTCAGTTGTCAGGTCAATGACCTAAGCCTTAGTCAGTTGTCAGGTCGATGACCTAAGCCTTAGTCAGTTGTAAGGTCAATGACCTAAGCCTTAGTCAGTTGTAAGGTCGATAACCTAAGCCTTAGTCAGTTGTCAGGTCGATGACCTAAGCCTTAGTCAGTTGTAAGGTCAATGACCTAAGCCTTAGTCAGTTGTCAGGTCAATGACCTAAGCCTTAGTCAGTTGTAAGGTCAATGACCTAAGCCTTAGTCAGTTGTAAGGTCGATGACCAAAGCCATAGTCAGTTGTAAGGTCGATGACCTAAACCTCAGTCAGTTGTAAGGGTGATGACCTAAGCCTCAGTTGACTAGAACTGTATGCAAGGAATCCGTTTAACCCTCGATCAGGCCCTTAACGACTAAAATGGGGAGTTCGCTGACTTGGCTCCGTTCTTATTTGCGCTCCGTATTTGGCGGAGCCTCCTGGGCCAACCAACAGAGTTCATTATGCTTGTGTTTTTTTCCGTCGTTTGTTATCGGGCCGATCACTTCCTTTTTTTTCTTCTTCTTCTTCTTCTTCTTCCTTTCTTGAGCTTGTGCTTGTAAGTGGCGATCACTTATTTTGTTATTTCTTATTTCTTCTTTTTTTGAGCTTGTGTTGGTAAGTGGCGATCATTTTTTTCTTTTTCTTTCCTTGAGCTTGTGCTTGTAAGTGGCGATCACTTCTTTTCTTCTTCTTCTTCTTCTTTTCTTGAGCTTGTGCTTATAAGTGGCGATCCCTTTTTTTTTTTTTGAGCTTTTGCTTGTAAGTGGGTATTAGGGTTCCTTGACCAACGGTGTCCGTTTTGACGTTGGTTGTGATTTGGTTGTGATTGCGATGAAATGAGCACATTAAAGTAATGTAGTTTTTGGTTGTGATTTGGATAGAATTATCAAATAAAAAAAAATGTTGCGTCATGTTTCTGCACATATTCAGGGTCATTCGAGTATCAGCGTCAGTCATGCATTGTCCTATGAGGTCATAGTTGTCTTATAATTAGTATAAAACAACAGCAAAAGCAGCTCTTGGTGAATACAGAATACTTCTCTATCAATCTGTCCTTACAGAGTAAATAAATGATTTCGTGAGACGGAGATAATAGAAATATGAAATTTATCATAATGGGTAAAAATAAGAGGGTTGCGGAAAGATATCCTGTGACAATTGCCCCTATTATAGACCAATTTTGTCTCTATTGGGGGAAATTGGTGCGTATCTCTTATCAAAAGTCACGTGACTTTTTGCCTACTTCAGAGGATTAGAAATGTCACCGTTTTCATTATTATTATTATTATTATTATTATTATTATTATTATTATTATTATTATTATTATTATTGCTGCATGGCATGCTCGAACAATTGCTCATCGGGATGCGCCAACAAGTTGTTGCTCCGGTTAATCGTACAAGTCTTCCGGATAAATTCCTGTATTACTGACGTGTCTGCAAGTCGGCCAGTAAATAGCATAGGTTCCATCACCCGCCCAAGTCCAATCAATGAGTCAGGTGATAAGGCAGGCTCTCTCTCTCTCTCTCTCTCTCTCTCTCTCTCTCTCTCTCTCTCCGGGGAAGGGGGGGTGTGTGTGTAGGAGGATGAGGAGGGGGGGAAGAGAAGAAGGAGGAGGAGGGGAAAGAGAAGGAGGAGGAGGAGGAAGAAGAGGGGGAGGGTGAGGGAGAAGAGGAGGAGGATGTCTCCCTCACAACGCCCACAGGTAAGCACCCGATCTCCCTCCTCCCTCACACTTCGACCATCCACAAGCTCCGATCTGCTAAGGTCATTGCCGCTGTAACAAAAAAAGAAGAAAAAAGAAGGAAAAAAGAAATCCTGCGAGTTATGAAGACGGGTTAAGGGAAAGGGACGCTCTTTCGAAGGAGTGAAAAGCGTGTGTTAGTGACGTCATTTCCGCAAGTCATATTTAAATGACGAGGAATACTTTTTTTTTTTTTTTTTACCAAGAGCCTCCTTCACCAGTCGCGCGCTTACTCGTACGATTTGCTTTTGTTATGAGGACACGAGAGAGAGAGAGAAAGAGCGCGAGCGTGTGTGTGTGTATGTGTGTGTGAGAGAGAGAGAGAGAGAGAGAGAGAGAGAGAGAGAGAGAGAGAGCGTGTGTGTGTGTGTGTGTGTGTGTGTGTGTGTTCGAGAGAGAGAGTGTGTATGTTTGTGTGTATGAGAGAAGAGAGAAAGAGAGAGTTTGCATGATGAATTTCATGAGAGAGAGAGAGAGAGAGAGAGAGAGAGAGAGAGAGAGAGAGAGCGAGCGTGTGAGAGAGAGAGAGAGAGAGAGAGAGAGAGAGAGAGAGAGAGAGAGAGAGAGCGTATGTGTGTGAGAGAAAGAGCGTATGTGTGTGTGAGAGAGAGAGAGAGAGAGAGAGAGAGAGAGAGAGAGAGAGAGAGAGAGCAGGTGGGTATAGAGGTGGGTGGGGTGGGTGCAGTGCCTTCGGAGTGAAAGGTCATGCAGCATCCAAAGCACGTTTAGTTACTTGGAAAGCGGGCAGCCTCACCTAACGGTTTCCTCCTCCTGACGGCGTTGAATCTGCGTCTCCCATACGCGCGCGCGCGTTCCTTCATGAATTTCCTACGCATTTATACACGGATCTTAATATTTTATTTCCTTTTCCCCCGTAGGGGGTTAGTGCCGTCAGTGCACCTCATGCGGTGCACTATAGACATTACCTAAGGATCTTTGCAGCGTCCATTCCTTAGGCGCCTAGCTGTAATCCCTTTCATTCCTTTTACTGTACCTCCGTTCATATTCTCTTTCTTCCATCTTACTTTCCACCTTTTCCTAATAATTGTTTCATAGTGTAACTGCGAATTTTTCCTCCCTTTACTCCTTTCAAATCTTTTTACTGTCAATTTCCGTTTCAGCCTAAATCCTGTACTATATTCTATTCAGTTCTACTCCCTGTTTCATTTCTGAAGAGGATTTTATATTTAGGGTGAGTTTTATTAGGTAAATCATGCTTTTTGTCAATACTTTTTCGTGCATCCGTCAAACTGGACCAGTCTCGATTAATTTTCTTCAGGAGTTTCAAGTAGAAACCGGCTGTCCTAATTGCTTTGATATAATAATGGTAAAAACTGTGTTTAATAGTTAATCGGTGCCGCGTTAAGGCAGCGCCTTCCCTTTGATGCTCTTAGGAAATAATTGACGATATATAATAAGGAGGTCGCAAAAACTTGATATAATCTTTTCTCCATCCGGCTTCTCTTGTGAAGTTGATTCTCTCTCTCTCTCTCTCTCTCTCTCTCTCTCTCTCTCTCTCTCTCTCTCTCTCTCTCTCTATATTATATTATATATATATATATATATATATATATATATATATATATATATATATAAATGTGTGTGTGTGTGGCTTATAGTTAAGTAAGTCACGATTAGCATCTTGAAACCTTTTTCATTCTTTTCTTTCAAATTTACAAGCATGTAACTTGTACTTTACCGTCAGTTCAGTCTTTTTCCGCTAGTGATAAATATACTCTCAATTGGAGCAAAGTATAGGATAGCCTTCGCCAAGCAAAACTGTTTCAGCTAAAGGAGAATGGGGGGGGGGCGTGGGGGGAGCGCATGCTGGAAGAATCACATGTACAATTTGAAATGCCATGTTGTCATGAGACTGTTTTCCTTCGAACCGCGTTTGGGTTTTTCACTTTAAAGTGAAATAATTCATTCCATTATGATAACTTGAGAAATAATGTTTTCACATAAGATTATTCCATTATGATTACTTGAGAAATAATGTTTTCACATAAAATTATTCGTTATGATAACTTCAGAAATGATTCTTCCCTTAAAATGATTCCAGTGTGATGACTTGAAAAAACAAATTTTCCCATGAAATTATTACATGATTAACTTTAGAAACGATTCTTTCTAAAAAAAAAGAAACAATTTTTTCCTTAAAATTATTCACTTCTGATAACTTGAGAAATATTTTCTTCCCGTAAAATACAAAATGTTGTAAACAGACTTTTTCTGAAGTTTCAGTGTCTACTCTACTGGTTTTATATACAATGCAATTCTCAGTGCAGACGCTCCGCTTTTCTCATGTTTGAGGCTGAAAGTTTGGTCGTAGCATCATATGAAAAGACCATATATGTGATATACATACAAGCTCATTTCCTGTTAACCTTTACTGTTACGTTGTGCTTTGACAGGAAAAAAAAAAAAAAAAAAAAAAAAAGACATATCCGGATAATGTCACTGTAAAATGCCACTGTAAAAATGAAATGCTCTCCGTAGGGGGGTTAGTGCCGTCAGTGCACCTCACGTGGTACACCGTAGGCATTACCTATTTAAGGTTCTTTGCAGCGTCCCTTCGGCCCCGAGATGCAATCTCTTTCTTTCCTTTTTCTGTACCTCCGTTCATATTCTCTTCTTCCATCTTACTTTCCACCCTCTCTAACAGTTGTTTCATAGTGCAATGCGAGGGTTTCCTCTTGTTACACCTTTCAAACCTTCTTACTGCCAATTTCCGTTTCAGTGCTGAATGACCTCATAGATCCCAGCGCTTGGCCCTTGGCCTAAATTCTATAATCCAAAATGAAATGCTACTTACGATGGCTTGTGAATAGTGCAAAATAATTTATTTTCGTACTCATTCACAAATTCCAGGCACTAATTCTTGAAACGCATCAAATGAATGTTTTTCAGTAGTTAATTATAACTTAAACTGGCAAGTGGTTGTCTAAACCAGTCTCGTAAGTGGTAATCAAAAGATCATCACGATAAGCCAGCTTAATTTTTTAGGGGTCTGTAGCTTGTCCT
>NC_089790.1:20200000-20205000 GCF_040412425.1 Macrobrachium rosenbergii
GACTTATTCTGTAAAGTTTGGCTTAGGGTTCCTTATTATGAAAGAATAAGTCAAACAGATGTTCTCTTAAGAAGGACAAAGCCCTAGAAATAGAGAATGCAGAATCCTCTGTTAAGATGAGATTCGGAGCTGTCATAGTCTTCAAAATGTGTTGCCTAAGAATAGCTAACCACTGTCGAATAGATGCAATCGGTTTCTCTTAATAAAATCCATCAGACGTCCTCCCTTCAATTTTAAATCAGTTTTAGTTTTCTGTGAGAGAAAACAATTGTGCCGGCTTTTTTTGTCCGTCCGCACTTTATTCTCTCCGCACTTTTTCTGTCCGCTCTCAGGTCTTAAAAACTACTGAGACTAGAGGGTTGCAAATTGGTATGTTGATCATCTACTCTCCAATCATCAAACATACCAAATTGCAGCCCTCTTGCCTCCTCAGTAATTTTTATTTTATTTAAGGTTACATTTAGCCATGATCTTGCGTCTGGCAACGATATAGGACAGGCCACCACCGTTCCATGGCCGAAAGTTTCGTGGGCCGCTGCTCATGCAGCATTATACCGAGACTACCGAAAGATAGATCTATTTTCGGTGGCCTTGATTATATGCTGTACAGAAAACTCGATCGAGCCGAAGAAACTTCGGCACATATTTTACATGTTCTTCACGACACCAAACTGTCTCCCGACTTGTGTGCAGTCACCGTCATCGTCCCTCGGGGATGAAAGGAAATTTGGCGGAGGGGCATTAAGATGCCTGCCGGCACCGTCGTTCGTGAGGATCGTCTTGAAACGCAGATGAACGTATTCATGTCTGTGTGTGTGTGTGTGTGTGTGAGAGAGAGAGAGAGAGAGAGAGGCCTTGGAGAGGGAAGGAGATTCTTTGTAATCACGTTCTCAGTCGGCAGTATCTGGAAGGCTTCTGTGTCGTGTGATAGCTCGCGTTGACATTGTTAATTGTATTAATTCATTTGTGTTCATTTGATCGTATTTCAAAAGTATTTTTTACTGGTTTAATTCCTCCCATAAGGGAAACATGTCACACGCATTTGAAGTGAATCAGTATATTTATTGTAAACTTACCTTGATGTAGATGTATTGGTCTGTCCAATTATTTTGTTTTTTTTTGCTTACGCCAATAAGGCATAAGTTTTTTAAAAGACTAGAACAACAAAAAACCGCTTAAGACATTCTGTTTGCGTATCGTGTTTTTTTTTTATTGTTTATTCGTCGTGGCTACGCCACAAATCGCCAAATGGAAATATAATCGCCAAACCAGTTTTGCCTGTTGTGGACAATAAATTTCAGGACGAGCTTTGTATCTGGATGTAAGTTTTTTTTTTTTTACCTGTTGTTCGCGTATCTGTTTAATAATTTAATTTGAATAACTCAAGGTGTTTGTCCTGTTTGTTAAGACATCTGGTTTTTCCTTTCTCTGTTAAGTTTAAGTGGGAGTAATTTTCATGTTTATTTTTCCGGATTGAAAAATTTAATTATTGTGTTTCTGTTGTCCGAAGAGGTAGTTATGTACCTGTCAGTAAGTTGGTGTTAGTTAAAGGCGTAGGGGTTGCAGCCTCACCCCAAAAGACTTCCTGAGAACTGGGAGGCTTATTATAACCCCTCTCTCTCTCTCTCTCTCCAAGTGTACAGTAATTGCCAAGAGAACATTTGTGGCGAAGGCTTTGTGCTTCGGAAATGTTTTTATGTCCTAAAAAAGTAAAACACTTGTTGAAAAAGGAGATTTCTTAGTTATTTATATTCAACCTATTTTCGGTCTTGAATCCTTCTCAGGGAAAATGGTATCTGGAAAAACCTAACGAGAAATCTCCCCATTTCCCGACTGTAAAATAACAAAGGTGTGTTATTTGTCACTCCCTAGAGAGTTCTTCTATCACTGAACTACCGTACTTAGATGCTGCGGCGTCGAGGCGTCTTAAATAATGTTCTACTGTTGACTGGCAGGTGATCAACACTTGTTGTTTTCTATGAACACAGGACTGATTGATGGCAAGCGCAGAGAGAGAGAGAGAGAGAGAGAGAGAGAGAGAGAGAGAGAGAGAGAGAGAGCAATGTTGAAAAAGGTAATTGAAAACAAACATTATTCTTTTACTTTCAATTTCACATTTAAATATGGCAAGGAGAAACTATTTTTTTTCATTTACCGTAATGGACCTCTTATTTACATTCCATCTAGGGCCCTGACAAATTTGCACAAAGTTAAGAATATAACATTCAAAAGAACCTCGCATCTAATATATTTGTAAACCAAATATCTCCTTTTTTTAGCCTCTGTTTCTGTACCTTCTGCGGTGGAGGTGACAATCCCCGTTGGAAAATCAGCTCATTTCCATAACTAATGAAACCCTTTCGTTATGAGGGATGGGTCTGGTAACTGACGGTTTCGCTGGCTGTGTTATGGTTAAAGGAGGGAAGTGTGAGAAGCCACGTCCTTTTTCATCGCTCGTGTGTTATTAAAGGATTTTAAAAATTTGCCGCTCGGGGAAGGCTGATCGCAGAAGTGTGCTGGCTGAGTTTTGCTGACTGGATCAGGTATATACTGTATGTTTCAGGCAGATAGCGAAACCAGGCATTTCGCGAATTGCCTTAAATTTCAGGCAGATAGCGAAACGCCCTTAAAGACATTTGATCCCCCCAAGTGCATTTCGCTGCCTGCTTGAAATTTCAGGCAGTTCGTGAAACGCCTGGTTTCGCTATCTGCCTGTAACATATACTGTATACCCTTGGAGGTCCTTACTTCTTCTTCTTCTTCTTCTTCTTCTTCTTCTTCTTCTTCTTCTTCTTCTTCTTCTTCTTCTTCTCTCTCTCTCTCTCTCTCTCTCTCTCTCTCTCTCTCTCTCTCTTTTGTAAGGGGCACGTAGCATACACAGTCAGTAAACCAAACTAAATACATCTCGATATATGAAAGATAACGTCAGGTGAGCGGTTCAAGTGGAAAACATGGTTACTTTCGTTCTTTCAATTTTTTTCAAGCTGAATCAGTAGGTCACTCGTCATATTCTTGAGTTTGATAATTAAAGACTAACTTTGGATGTGTTGAAATTTGTTAAATCCGTACATGGAATATTTTTAGAAGTTATAAATAGATAACAATTGCATCAGTGCCTTTGCATACTCTCTCTCTCTCTCTCTCTCTCTCTCTCTCTCTCTCTCTCTCTCACATGCGCGCGAACTATTGCACGTAGGTCTTATAGTTGTAATAACGGGACAGTGCTGCTGCATTGGTCCTGCCAGGTATTTGGTTGTTCGTTTTTTTATTCCATTACAAAGCATTATGTTCAGTCTTATTTTTTTCCCCTATTATTTTCATTCTTTTTTTTCCTTTTAACACCGTAATCTACTTCATCGTAGTTGCCATCTGTTTTTGAGTTTCTTTCCGACTCTTTGTTCAAGGTTTAAGCTTAAATATAGTGCGTCTTGTTTTTGGTCGGGTCATACGTAAACAGTTCTTTCGGCATTAACAATGGCAGCCATGGTGGTACCATACGTCTCAATTTCAGTTGGACTTCATATTTTCTCCTCAACAGTTCTGCCGGAATTAAAAATGACAGTCATTCGTGGTCGCGACAGTAGCATGGGGGTACCTTACGTCTCAATTTCAGTTGGACTTCATATTTTCTCTTCAACAGTTCTGTCGAACAGTGGCACGAGGGTACCTCGCGTCTCAATTTCCACTGGACTTCTTGAATTCAATGCCTTTCATAACCTCCTTTCAGTCTCCCGTCTGAAGGGGTCTATACTATTCTCTCAATCATAAATACAAGCCGAGGTCCTTCAAATAGACTCGGAGGATATTTAAAGCACCTTGGTACAAGTATTCGTGGTATAACACATTAGGTTCAGTGTCCCGTGTGCATTTTCTCGAGAAGTAAGTGAGTACCGTGACCTTTCAGTGAAAAAAGCGGGACGCCATATCTTAAACACTAACCATAGGATTTTTTGAAAATAATCTCATTATGTTTCCCATACCCAAATTAACGTAGAGTTACTAATCTAGCCTAATCTAATCCAGCCTAACCCAACCTGACTTAGTGTAGGGGCATGAAAAAAAAAAAAAAAAAAAAAACCGGGGCTGGTGCAGTACTAGCATACTGTACATCTCATGAATTGATGTCCCGTGAAAAGGGACCTGTACTGTTTGCTGTTCCTCGGAAGTACAGGGGTTCGTGTTTGGCAAACGCACACGTTACGTTGCGTATTATCCCCTCAGATATGTTAATTCCAAACCACTGTTTCAAGATCTTTATAATCGACAGCGACTAACAGTCTGCTTTATTTTTCTTGAATTCAATTTTTTGTCTTTTCCAACTTTAAGTTTGCTGTCTGTGTGCTAAACTGTTTAGCCCGTGTCGTCTTTCCCGCTAATAGTCAATTGCAGACATGGTTTTGAGCTTTTTATTTAAATTTGTCATAGTCAGCTGTAGAAGTGATTTTAAGCTTTTCATTTAAATCCGTCAGCGAGACAAACGTAGATTTTAGATTATCTACATTAATTATGGTGAGGAGCTAAATATAATTGAGCGACCTCTCTCTCTCTCTCTCTCTCTCTCTCTCTCTCTCTCTCTCTCTCTCTCTCTCTCTCTCTCTCTTCCTTATTATTTTCCAGTCCTTCATGTAATGAAATTCTCTCTCTCTCTCTCTCTCTCTCTCTCTCTCTCTCTCTCTCTCTCTCTCTCTCTCTCTCTCTCTCTCGCGCGCGCGCTGTTTTCCATTCCTTCCTTTAATGAAACCCTCTCTCTCTCTCTCTCTCTCTCTCTCTCTCTCTCTCTCTCTCTCTCTCTCTCTCTCTCTCTCATTATTTTCCAGTCCTTCATGTAATGAAATCTCTCTCTCTCTCTCTCTCTCTCTCTCTCTCTCTCTCTCTCTCTCTCTCTCTCTCTCTCTCTCTCTCTTTATTTTCCATTCCTTCATCTAGTGAAATTCTCTCTCGCTGTTTTCCATTCCTTCCTTTAATAGAACTCTCTCTCTCTCTCTCTCTCTCTCTCTCTC
>NC_089790.1:20207500-20212500 GCF_040412425.1 Macrobrachium rosenbergii
CACTCTCTCTCTCTCTCTCTCTCTCTCTCTCTCTCTCTCTCTCTCTCTCTCTCTCTCTCTCATTCTGTCTTCGCCTTCCAGCTGCAGCCCCCCAATAATCGACTAACAACCCGTATATCATTCAGTTTCAGGTATCCGCGTTGCTTTCCTGGACAGAATTCCTTGATCTTAAGTTCTCTGATTCCTCATTTCCTTGATTCAGGAGCCGAGCGCGGTACAATTTTCGCCACGTGGACTAGAGCGAGAGAGAGAGAGAGAATTTTTATCCTTTAGTTTGGTGGCTTTCTGCGTCATTGCAAGTGATGTAATTGAGATGAATCATAGGAACATCGCCGAGGACTCAGAGAAATTCTACGGCGTTTTCACGAGGCAAAAGTCACGTTTCCTTTTAGGGGGATAAATTTCCAGGGATATTTTGTCTTGGGTTTCCTCTTTGTAGAAACGTTTTTATCAAGCAATATCATTATTGTTTTTATTCCTCATTTTTTTGTAGTTGTATGTTTTTATATGTATATTTTTTATCTATTTATTAATTTGTTAATTTATTTTCCTCTCTTCTAAGTACTGATCTCTTCTTTTTGTATTTCCTATTACCTTCTGTTTCTTCTTTCAAATGACAGCATATTCTTTGGAAGCTTAATTTCGAGTCAATGGCCCCTGTGGGCAAAGCTCTAAATGAATAGGGTTCATCTTCTGAATAATAATTAATGAATAATATTTTTCTTTTATATGTATTAGTTTGTTATTCAAGATAGCCGAGAAAAAATTTGAGTCATTTATTTATCTTGTTTGCTTGCATATTGCGCATTGACAAATATAGGCAGCCTGTGCTTGAACCTGCCATTAGCATCAAACTAATTTCTGTTTCAATCGATTAGTCATTGAGATATTGAAAGTAAAGCACAAGTGTTCACGAGAACCAATTGCCTCGTCACACATTTCTACCCTAAAATGGAAGACTGCAGTACCTGCAAAAAATACAAAACTGAGAGAAGTGGTAGATACTCCCTTGCCTTGCTACTGATTTTGCAGATACTGCAAATGGGACCCCCTAAATGCTCGTGGAAAGCATTGAAGATCCATTCTGAAATTGCAGTAACTTGAGTAGTCTAATAGTGTTTCACGAGCCCGTTAGGTGGCATATCTCAATTTCGAAAATTTGCAGATACTGCAGTTTTCCAGTTTAAGGTAGATATGACGACTATAGGCTAACTGGCAAAAGGAAGCAGATATTCAAGTTTGTAATTTTGATCGCTTTCAGAGGTTATTGTCCTTAAATTTGAGTGAAAATGTCCTATTTTAGATTTTATATTGATTCTGGAAAGCTCGTGACCAGTGGCATTATGAACCTTTCAAGGTGCTTGGTGTCAGCTGTTGTATATTCATCATGAATTTTTAGGCTCTTTTAATGATAGTCATAACTATATAGGTTTTACGTGTACTTCAATTACAAGTCTACACATCATTAAATACATATTGCACGTAATGTATCTTTTCTGAATGAAATGAGTACTCCAAGTATAATAAAAAAAGGACTTAAACCAAGCGTTGCATTTGGTAGTAGCTTTTAAAGCAAGAAAACTTATTTTTTTATCCCATTTCTAAAATGAAGAAATCAAAATAGACAAATTCAGTCTTAATGACTTCCACGTAAACATGTAAATATAGGTGCTACCGTTTTAGGAAGTGACTGACAAGGTTATGGAAAACAAGGCAAGGTCAGACATTGGTTAACTACCTTTTAAGGAATCAGTAGCGGCTGGAACCCGTTTATGCCTTATGAATTTCCTCACACGCGAACAGTGGAGAGAGAGAGAGAGAGAGAGAGAGAGAGAAAGAGAGAGAGAGAGAGAGAGAGAGAGAGAGAGAGAGAGAGAGGACATTTTTTTCCCTCAGCTAAGGTGTACTTAGCAGCTGAGAGAGAGAGAGAGTAAATTTACTCCCCCAGCTAAGATGTATTAGCTGAGAGAGAGAGAGAGAGAGAGAGAGAGAGAGAGAGAGAGAGAGAGAGAAAAGAAAGTAAATTTTTTTCCCTCAGCTAAGGTGTACTTAGCTGAGAGAGAGAGAGAGAGAGAGAGAGAGAGAGAGAGAGAGAGAGAGAGAGAGAGAGAGAAGGTAAATTTATTCCCCCAGTTAAGATGCTTAGCTGAGAGAGAGAGAGAGAGAGAGAGAGAGAGAGAGAGAGAGAGAGAGAGAGAGAGATGAAGTGCTTTTGGCTGTCAGAAAGACGCAGAAAACACGACGAAAAAAAGATAACACTAATTTAAACTTTACGTTAAAGGTTATCCATTCTAAACAGGGCTTCTTGAAGCTTGGAAATCTATATAGTCAGCTTTGGGTCGTTTGTGCATTTAAATCTTTCACGTCTTTCTGAGTTTTTAGTGCTTCCCTCAAAAGGTATACTTAATTCCCATCTCTGTATTTAGGATTGGTGGGTAGTCATTGGCTGCTATATTTTGGTCGTGTTCTTAGAAGATTTTTTAAAGGGAGAATAGTTCCTCATTGGCAGAGTGGGTACCGTTCTTACCTAGCACTCTGGTGGCCGCGCGTTCGATTCTCCGACCGGCCAATGAAGAATTAGAGGAATTTATTTCTGGTGATAGAAATTCATTTCTCGCTATAATGTGGTTCGGATTCCACAATAAGCTGTAGGTCCCGTTGCTAGGTAACCAGTTGGTTCTTAGCCACGTAAAATAAGTCTAATCCTTCGGGCCAGCCCTAGGAGAGCTGTTAATCAGCTCAATGGTCTGGTTAAACTAAGGTATACTTAAAGGGAGAATGATTATATCAACAGTAGTATTGTCCGTTTAATTAATTAATTATGCTTTAGTGTTTCTTCATTAAGAAAGAATTGCATTATATCGTTAATAATATGATAGGTTTTATTTTTATGTGAAGGTATGTCAGAGAATGAAAGGTAAATTATGCGGAGAGTGATTGAATGACTAAAAAAGTAAATGTAAACATTTCCCTACATGAAAATATTAATGGTCACCTGCCAAGAAAACACTCGTATTATGATTTCAGTTTATTGCTATAAATTCAGCATTCATATCTGGTATTACTGAAAAACTCCTTTTACAAAGACCCCAATGAATAACCCCAGTGATCCGAATTACATGTAGAAGACTACCTTCTCTTTCAAATCTAAATGTCACTCTGTAATTGAAAATTGCACCCTCGTCATAAGTCTTGGACAGAGGTTAGGTATTCAACATCAACGCGACATACGGAGAAGAAATTCCTCCCCAATTCCATAGAACTAATTAGGCAATTAGCCCTCAGTTATAAAGACTGAACAGTCGTCACAAAATAGTCAAGGCGGACCGACCTTCAGGAAGCCATTTATAGGGCTATAGCAAATTTCAAGGTGGCATGAAAGGGTCTCTGTATCTTGGTGTTTTGGCTTTAATATTTCTGGAAATAATGGTTTAATATTCGTGGAAATATTGTTTTGATAGGGGAAATATTGGTTTAATATTCGTGGAAATATTGGTTCGATATTCGTGGAAATATTGGTTTAATATTCGTGGAAATATTGATTTAATATTCGTGGAAATATTGGTTTAATATTCGTGGAAATATTTGTTTAATATTCTTGGAAATATTGGTTTAATGTTCGTGGAAACATTGGTGTAATATTAGTGAAAATGTTGGTCTGGTAAACATAACTATTTTATGGTGATAAAATTCGAGGCTCAGTTCTGTAAGCTGCTATTAATATCATGTCTTACAAATAAACAGTATTGTCTCATAAAGGCTTTTTATCGTATCTTTCGGGCCGTAGCCTCGAATTTTGTGACACCAAATTATTATTAAGTGGAAAAGTGGACAGAAGCGATCTTCACAGATCCAACGTAGCATGTTGTGAATAAATTTCCATAGTGGACTTGCTGATGACAGTATAATGACAAATATGGTGGATACCAACTTCAGACATGCCGTAATCGTAAACCGCCTTCTGTAACAACATAGACGAAATCCCCGACTGCCTTTTGTGCTCATATTCAAGTTTTATTGCAGCAAAAACTGGTAATGGCACAGATTTCCACAGAAATAACCGGTAGTGTTTCTCCTTTTATTCAGCGTTGGGTGATAATTATATTCTTTTTCTTTTGAACAAGGAAGTGTTCTTGGTAGCTCTTCAGTATGTTTTAGAAATATAATAATAATAATAATAATAATAATAATAATTATTATTATTATTATTATTATTATTATTATTATTATTATTATTATTCTAAAGTAGTAACCTGCAACAGTTGATGCGGTATTTATTCAGGCGCAGAATAATTTTCCCCAATTAAGGGACTGAATGTTATCGTTGGTTTAAATTAAGGCAACCAGAATCTGTTACCTGGAATCTTTCATTTCTCGTCTACCTGGAGAATCTTAGATAAGGCATCTTTTCTCTCTCTCTCTCTCTCTCTCTCTCTCTCTCTCTCTCTCTCTCTCTCTCTCTCTCTCTCTCTCTCTTACTAAACCTCTACGGTAATATGCATTACATAACGGTGCCAGATATATTCAATGAGCTTTCCACGACCACTTTCCTCTCAGTTCCCCGTAGGGGTTTAGTGCTGTCAGTGCACCTCATGCGGTGCACTGTAGGCTTTACATAAGGTTCTTTGCAGCGTGCCTTCGCCCCTAGCTGCAACCCCTTTTCGTTCCTTTTACTGTACCTCCTTTCATATTCATTTTCTTCTATCTTACTTTCCACCCTCTCCTAACAGTTGATTCATAGTGCAATTGCGAGGTGTTCTTCTTGTTACACCTCTCAAACCTTTTACTGTCAATTTCCGTTTCACCGCTGAACGACCTCATAGGTCGCAGTGCTTGGCCTTTGGCCAAAATTGTATATTCAGTTCAATTCCATTCTTTCCTTTCAGTTCCTTGACAAACGTCAAGTTGTTAATATTGTTACGTAAGATGGATGTTTAATTAATTATATCAGGTTGTTTTTACCAGCTCTGATATATGCTTCGCAGCGTTTCGTCATTTTG
>NC_089790.1:20217500-20232500 GCF_040412425.1 Macrobrachium rosenbergii
TTAATTAACTTATAGCACATGGGTAATTATGCTAATTTAATTGCCGGAAGATGTAAATTTTTTTAGGAATGTTATGATTTTCAAATATTTCCGCTCATCTGCACTTTTTGTAACAGTGAAACTTCCTAACATTTAAGAACAGTAGGATATTTCTAGTATCCAAGTTCTACCGATTAGTTCTTTCGAAGGACAAATTTTTCAGACTGGTTTTTGTTACCAGTGATTAGTTCCTGTATTTAAGTGTTCGGATCTTTCGAAAGCTGAATAAATTTTGTTCCTTTCCATAGAGCGTCAAGAAAGGACAACTTTTTATTGCTTTATTTATAAATTTTATTGTTAATATTACATGTGGAACGTTTTCATTATCTAAGACGGACACCCAGTGCAATACATACCGGAAGTCAGCTTTGAAAAACATATAAGGAAGTATGTATCAGACCATAACTAATCTTAAAACCTTAAAGCCCTCTTCTGTATCTGTACAAAAATGTCTCATGTGCAGCCTAATTCCACAAAAATGGCTCACGGTCATATTTTGATTTCGTCATAAAGCCGTTTTTATTTTGGATATTATTATTGAGAAGATGAACCCTATTCGAATGGAACAAGCCCACCACAAGGACCATTGACTTGAAATTCAAGCTTCCACAGAATATGGTGTTCATTAGGAAGAGTAAGAGGAGGTAAAGAGAAATACAGAAAGAAGAGATCCCACTTATTAAAAAGATAAATGAATAAAAAGATAAAAATGTATTAAAATGCAAAGAGAAAAGTATTAGGGGGGGTAGTGCATTGCATCTTCGCTTGAAATTTTGAAGTTCTAAGTAACAAAGACTCTTATTGTACTTCGTTCCCCTTGCTATTAAGTAGATCCATTAAACCCTTACATAGCCCTCTGCTGCCAAAAAAACATTGACCCTCTCTTTGAATTGCAATAAAAGTTCATGGTTTTGATAGACAGTTGCAACTGTAAATACTATGAGCTCTCAGCCAGCAGTCCACAAAAATCGACAGTTAGATTTATAGTACCCTTTTCCTTACGTTCTCTGTCGGCTTCTTCATTAAATGTACGCAATGGTTACGTTTACAGTTTGTAAAATGAATAACCTTTTATGGCTTTTCAGCTTCTTGTACTACAGTTATCGGAATGTGAATTCAGTTTATCTTGATTTGAGACACAAGATTATTATTATTATTATTATTATTATTATTATTATTATTATTATTATTATTATTATTATTATTATTATTATTATTATCGTATAATGGTTAACTTAGATTTTTAAAAATCAGGTGTTGGCAAGTGATAAGAATCACGACGCGTATTGTGAAGCTCAGCATTGACGCTAAACGAATGCGAGTGGAGCTTTTTCCCTTTCCAAGAAGCTTCAACAAGTTCCTGCTCTGTTGGGAGGCTTCGAGCTTTTCCATTTCGCTTTGGGCTGAAAATAAAAGGATTTATAGTAGGAAGCCTTAAGTTGTGATATTTCTGTTTACAGGAGTAATATGAGAGTCTTTCCTTTAAATCCAGAATACCTCATTCAGCGTCATCAAAATCAACCATCAACCCAAGAGCCAAGAATAATACACCTGGTTTGTAGTCGAGTGTTGTGGCTCGCCGCTGGGAGAGAGGAGAGAGAAGGCTAAAGAAAGGAAATATGTGTCAGAGATCATTTCTCTGTCTGAATATATAGCGTCATAAAATATTTTAAGAAACGGCGGGGCCTCAAAGAGGTAATCCTCAACCCTGCTGGGGTGTAACCCTCCATCAGATATTCATCAGTTTCTCTCTCTCTCTCTCTCTCTCTCTCTCTCTCTCTCTCTCTCTCTCTCTCTCTCCATTTCATTAGGGTATGTCACGCGGTCTTTTCCTTATAGGCTTCGCTGTCTACTACACAGAGGCCATTGATTTGAAATTCAAGCTGCCTAAGATAAGATTAAGATTATGGTGTTCGTTGGGAAGAAGTAAGAGGACGTAAATGGAAATACAGAAAGAGGAGATCTCACTTATCATAAAAGAAAAAATAAATTAATAAATTGATAAATAATAAATTAATAAATAGATAAAAATGTCTTAAAATGCAAGGAGAATAGTATTGGGGTAGTAATGCATGATCGCATTACCCTTATATAAAAAAGTTCCTGGTTTTTGCAAAGGCATGTTTTTTCCTGGTTTTTCCCAATGCATGTTTTCTCTGAAAGGGCGGTTTTGAAGATAGTGAGTTTTCCCAGCTGCTAATTTAAGTTCTTGTTAGTTTAAATCTCAGATGCTATTTAAAGAGATCAAAACGATTTGAATTTGTAGATTACCAGATAACCTCACACAGTCTTCCATTTCTTTCAGTGCTCCTTTACCCTCTTCTTCTTCTTCTTCTTCTTCGTTTTGGTATCTTGACCACCCATATCACCCACATATACCACACTCGAGGCGTTTGTTACTACGTGAAACGTCGGTTGTGACCTTGGAGTCAAGGGGAGGGCGAGGGTGGGGTGGTGGGGTGTTAGGATTAGGTAGGCAGGGGGTTGCTTCTCAAGGGAAGCCCTCCCTCTTTGCTATTCCTTAGCGTCGTATACCCTCTCTCTCTCTCTCTCTCTCTCTCTCTCTCTCTCTCTCTAACATTCAGCAGGCACACTCTCTCTCAAGACTTGAACTACAACTGTAGTTTGACTTAACCCATTTGGAGGACATACGTTTAAATACTATATTCTGTCTCTGTTTTCTACGTCACTTCAGAATCTAAAGTTCCTTCTTGTTGCGTTTTGATGGTGAGATGCCAAGGAATTAATGGGTGAAAGTAATTAATGTATTAATGGACTACCCTTGTTTACTCTAAGAGCTCCTATTATTTTTTTTTTTTTATTTATGTTACGTTTCCATGTGTTTTTCCGTTTAGTTGGTTTATTTAATTATTCGTTTGGGGTCTCTTAGAGCTATGCTATATGCGGATGCACCTATGCCATGAATGCGTAGCTCGTTAACCGTGCGTCACCCCTGATGAAAAGTGCATATCTGCGCGCATATTCGATGTGCGAATGCACAGGCCCCTGTAGAAGAAGCGCATAGTTTATTTCGTATTTTGTTTCTTAAAGTGTTTTTGTGCTCTGTCTCTGACTAAGGAAGAGGAACACAATTAAGCCTACAGTGTAGTGAAGACAACTGTTGAATATGGCAACATCAAGTAATAAAGCAATGGGAATGAGTTACTCAGTTCGGTAACAATTAAACAGCATGCTTAAGAATACTTCGTTTAATATGAACAAGTTAAATCAGAAAGGGAAAACGTGGGCAAAGTTATTTATTGTAACTTCGTACTGAACCTCCTTGGAGGGGGGGAGTAATGTCCCACTCTTGCGTACCTGTACAATACTATAGGAATCATAGCCTTCATGAGAGTAGGGGCAAATCCCCCTCCACTAGTGCAAAGATTTTCATCGCGGCCGAAGTGTTCGGAATCAATTCGTTACGTTTGCCAGCGTTGTGTAAGCGCGCGTATGCATTCTTATGTAAGTATCCTTTTACACGAGGCTCCGACGGACGGTTCAAGAATCGTGGAGTGTAAATGTTTTGTAAATGGTTTCCTCAAGTTCGCAGGTTCTACCGAAAGCATAAAGTGAGATTCATTCTGCGTCATCTTTCATCCAGTAATAAGGAATATGCGTCTTCCGTATTTGCACAATATTGTGATTAAAGAAGAATACCGTGCATAAGAAGAAAGTAGGATTGTTGTGAGAGAGAGAGAGAGAGAGAGAGAGAGAGAGAGAGAGAGAGAGAGGATAGGGGGTGGGGAAGTAAATTTATTCCCCCAGGTAAGGTGCACTTAGCTGAGAGAGAGAGAAAGAGAGGAAGTACATTTATTCCCCAAGGTAAGGCGAACTTAGCTGAGAGAGAGAGAGAGAGAGAGAGAGAGAGAGAGAGAGAGAGAGAGAGAGAGAGAGAGAGAGAGAGAGAGATAAATCGAGGAAGACGTAGTGAAAGATCAAAGAAAATCATAAAGACTTAATCCACACAAAAAGGCGAACAGAATGTTATTTAAGAGAGAGAGAGAGAGAGAGAGAGAGAGAGAGAGAGAGAGAGAGAGAGAGAGAGAGAGAGAGAGACGGGAATATCAACCCGATAATGAAACGGGTCTGAATGTCCACGTTATGTTAAAACCGTGTTAAATGATAATTATCTCGGAACTTGCCCCCAAAAGGGCGAGGGTTAGGAGGTGTTAACTGCCTTCCTTCGGCGTGATCGTGGCGGTGTTTCTCTGAGTTACGAGGGACTTGATATTTTCTCGCGAGGTATTTCGGTAAAGTCGCACCGTCTGTCAAAAAAGATTGCTGGCCCACCCGAACTTGAACAAGGACAGTGAGATTGAGATTATTCTACCCCAGTCAAGAGATAGTTCAGGATATTATCCGGAGGTTTGATAACGGTCACGTGATCAATAAATTCAAGTCAGTCCAGTCAGAATATTTAATACCTATTAGTGTATAAAAAAAAACGTCGTACGAAGGAAGGTGTCGCTAATATAAATTAAGGTGAATGGTTATGTAATCGTGATTTAAAAAAAAGATTCTTTGTTATAAATAAAGGACTATCATTCCGAAACAGACATATTCAACATCCTGTCCAGTAAAAATAAAATTAACTTTCCGTCTTCTTAGAGATTCCTCTTTTTCTCCTTGTGTTTGTGTATGTATGTATGTATGTATATATATTATATATGCATATATATAATACACACATTACATATATATATATATATATATATATATATATATATATATATATATATATATATATATATATATATATATATATATATATGTATACGTATTTATATGCATCCATACATATTATATGAAGTTACAGATACCGCCTTAATAGCGAATTCACTTAGGAATAACTTACAAAGGAGAATTCTGTATGTGCATCTGTCCGTGCCTCGACTTGAACGTATGCCTCTTGGACCAATATACTTAGGAAGCAGGGATTCATCTATTTTTTTTTTTATTTCTGAAAACGGAAAATGGTAATAGATATCAATTACTAGTTTTTCCAACAAGAAAGAAAATGAAATAAACTGCAGAATGACTAATCATGGTTCCCGTACTGCGTCTTTGGTATTGCTTTCATTGGAACTCAAAAGGCCTTCGTGACTGTGCCAATGGTTTAATTATCTCTCTCTCTCTCTCTCTCTCTCTCTCTCTCTCTCTCTCTCTCTCTCTCTCTCTCTCTGTTGATGCTTTAACCGAGTTTTATGTTTCGTGTGTTTTAAATTTATGTTTAGGATTAGGGGTAATTTAAGATTATTATTATTATTAATATTATTATTATTAAGATACATTGAGTTTCGGTGCTACAGCTATTATGCTTTGAAGGATTTAAGGATTCTCAAAATGACAGGTTT
The DNA here is from genome assembly GCF_040412425.1 of Macrobrachium rosenbergii. Taxonomy (NCBI): domain Eukaryota; kingdom Metazoa; phylum Arthropoda; class Malacostraca; order Decapoda; family Palaemonidae; genus Macrobrachium; species Macrobrachium rosenbergii. The sequence goes on from NC_089790.1 coordinate 20,222,897, forward strand.
GCGTCCACCAAATTAGTTATAATAACATCCTCGCAAATTGCCCCCTTATCTAGTCAAGTTTTCATTAATCAGCGTTTCCCACCAGTAGTATCTAAGGGCAACGGAGTCCCATATCATTAAACAATTGTCACTCAATTATGACAGAACTTTAAATTTCCTCGGATCCATTTATCATTAAATAATTTGTAATCATTGATAGTGAAACTGTAATTTTCTTCGCGAACAGTAATATAAAAGACCAAACTCTGCCGTGGCGTTACATCATCTCGTGAGTAATGATTCTTACCAGTGAGCTTCGGCCAGATGTCTCACACACCCAGCATTATTTCATCGCAGCTGCTGCTTCGCAAGACTTACACCATTGGTAGGAGTTCTTTCATTCTTTTTTATCTGGAAAATGAAAGCACTTAGTTACTTGAAGAGCGGTCTAAAATGGCGAATCTATCCAACTATCTATCTATAATAGTAAAATCCGAGTGGATCTTTCTTGGTGACGGGATAGGTAGGGGATCGGGAGGGTAGGGGAGACATGACACATCCACCCTCCTCCTGAAAACCTGTTTGTGCGGGCCGAGGTGGGGCGGGATAGGTAGGGGATTGGTAGGGTATGGGGGGGCATGACGGGCAGCGCCGGGTTCCAGCACAGCGTAGCGGGCGCCATCAAGCTTGTTTCTTAATAAAAGTTAAGTAGCATTAGCGCCAGATCTTTTGATATGGTAAACCGCGAGGGTTACGTTATTACTCATTGTGTGCTCTTGATGTTCCTCCGTTCATTGGGCAACTGCAATATTTATTTTTTTTTTTTATTTTTTTTTTTAATCTTGAGGACAAATGTTGAAGACTTTAACCAGTTCTTCGCTTTTACGAATGACATCATCATCATCATCATCATCATCATCAATGTTGACATGACAGATGAAGTTTGTTCAAGACAGTATTTCAATGACTGATCAGCTAACACTGACCATAGCTACAGAATTACCTGTGATTGTATTTTCTTTGTTGCCGTTACAAGAAAACACGGCAGTTACTAGCAAAGCAAGGGATATTTACCAAATCAACTTAAGTATAGTCTTACTTTATCTATACAACTGAAATACGATGTAAGATGCTTGTACGTTGACTTCTGTTGCATCGTGACTCAAAAAACTGTACAAATTGTAGGCTGCTAACTTGTAGGGTAAAAATGATGGTTCTACCAATAATTAAGATACGTATTATGGGACTAAATAGTGACATTTATATTAAAAGATTTTGTGTCTAAGAGTTTTTAGAGGCTTAGTCGATTTTTCATTACTTGTTGTTAATGAGCCCTGCTGTGTCTTTTTCAAGCCTAGTTATGCAACAGTTAATTAAACAGGTATGCCGATGTGTCACGTGCTTTTGATGTCATTTCCTTCACCGAGAGGCTTAACAAGGTCTAATTGTTCAAGATTGCTAGTGTGAGTCACGTATGGAATTCTGAAGAAGAGCCGATTTGACTTCTACTCATCTAGGTTTATTGTACATGTTCTCAGTTTGAGAAGGCATATACTGGACAAGTTGAAATTTTCTCTGTCCAGTTTCAGTTGTAATTGTTACTTCAAGAGTGACTTTGGTAACTTGAATACTTGCGTAAGAATATACTATACACATGCACTATACACACACATATACACGTGCGTCATACACTGAAGTTAAACACCTTTTGCCTTGATAATGTTTCAATTGATGTTATCTCAGAACCCCAGATGTCTTTGACATATAAATCCAGTAGCCAAGAGGATTTGTGAACTGAGGCTCTAAGCCTCTGAATCCTAATTTACTCTAGAAGGAGAGGGCTGTCTTTAAGCTCTGTGAATTACTTTCCAGGGTAGGGTTAGTGAGGGAAACCACTGATTTGGGTTGTTACACAGCAACTGGCAAGATGATATATAGTGTTTTTTTTATAATGATAAACAGAGATAGGGAAAATATGTGAATAGATAAAAAATATTTTTTTCACATAAGTCGGTATTTTTTGCAAAAAAGAAAAAAAAACCTAAATTATGTTTTTGCTAGAGATATACCTTGAATAGTGTTAATGACAGCATTTTTGTCCAATCTCAATCTCTGCAAGTTTTATTGGAAATGAGTTAAAAGTTAACAGATTTTGGTGATGGATGCCAGGACTAATGGGTTTTTGCTGTAAACTGCATCTCTGACAGAAAAGAATATTTTCCGCTTTATGTAAGTAAATAATGAAATTATTTGTAACTGAAATAATAAAACACTTATTAAAACCACATATTGTAGTTTTCCCATCACATATTTTGGCGAAAATACATAACATAAAAAAAACCGTAAATGGCCTAAATAGCAACACTTTTATCCTATCCCTGATGATAAACGTTCGCATTTTATCACAGCACCAAATTAGATAAAGAGTGGCAAATCTGACGTTTCTTTCTTGATGTATTTTCATCTCGTGGGGAACGAGGTTATAGTGATATATTAGTAGTTTGTATTAAAAGCTGACTGTCAGAGGAGAGATGAAATGGAAATATATTTCCGTAATCAATATATTTCCTAAGTCAAAAGGGACTGACGCTTACGTAACAACACCTGGCGAGTTGGAGCATTTGAGCTGGCGTGAGGTAATTGAAGTAAATTATTCTTAAACCTTCAAATGTAATTTGTCCTATACCCAGGATTAACACATTGCGTTCTTATAACATTGCAAAGTGCGTAAGTGTAATTTCTCGTTCGTATAATTGAAGTTTTTTAAGCCTTGATAACTGTACTTTTTTTTGCACTGCCGGGAAAAATATTTCCTACCACTTTTCATAAGCCATATATATGACAGGGGAGCTTGTTGTGTATATCAACTCCCTTTAAAACTGGATGTTTTCATGTCATCCGATGCGGGTGCAGGCAAGAGTTATGCGAAGAATTTTGATGGGGGGAACTCCTTGACTGATGGGGGAACTCCCTAACTGATGCAGGGCTCTGGGCCTATTGGCAGTTAAGAATTTTTTTCCCCTATTTTTTTTAACAGGGGCATTTTTTTAATGTCTCTTTCCTTTATTTTGAAAACTCTCTAATTATGGACGCAGTAGTAATTTATATAGTAAAAGACGTAATTTTATTGAAACAGTGTTGACAAAATGTTGTTTTAATGCTTAAAAGTTATACAGAATTTCATTTCTGACACAGACCGCCCAAAATATATAGTACATTTATTTAAAGCTTTAAAGTTGTTTGGCATTTTATTTTGAATTTGACACAAACCATGCAGAATAAATGGCGCAGTTGCCAGATGCTTTCAGGGAGGCAAGAAAGTATTTGTCAATTATGACGTGATCACATATCTCAGAAATTTCGGCAGCTGCTTAGCCCAAGAGATCATATCGGTGAACGACATTTCTAGCAATGATTTTGCAACATGGAGTCTTCGTGTGCAGTTGATTGGTTGTCAATCGATTCACGAGTTTTTCTAGTAAGAGAATTGATTGTACGTAAGCTAACGTAAGTACCGAGGTTGTAGTGACATTAAAAACAAAAGCTAAGGAATCACAACGCGATTTGTTTTGGAAACAAAAGCTAGCGATAAGAGAAATCTTCATGGCTCAAACGAAATGCATTTGTAATTCTATACTACATCTGGCATCTTGTAACCACAGCCCCCTTACATGGATGATGTTTGTATGGACTTTGTGAAATGTAACTTCTGGTATATGAAATGACGTTTGTTGTCTTTATGTATTTATTATTATGTGGAATATATTTTATTTGGAATATATTTTTCATAATGGAAAGTGAACATTAATTAAACTGGTAAATTTCCTCTTGCTTACTTATTAGCATTAGTAAATAGGATATTTAAAATATTTTTTTTAAGATATGATATCATTTAATAATACTGTAATTCTCTTTTATCTCTTTTTCAGGTAAGTCGTTGGCTGCGATAACCCGAATGAAAGTGAGTACAACGCGTGAAATTTTATATGCAGTAGTAGAGGTAATTTTGTTATATTCCTGGAATATGATCAGTTAATGTATAAGTTGTGGTCCAGGAGTATAGGGAAGCTTTTACGGATCCAGTGGACATTATGTTGTGATCAGGGTGTCTATGAATCCTGTGGACATTGTGTTGTAATCAGGGTTTCTATGGATCCAGTGGATATTATGTTCTAATCAGGATCATGTGGTAATCAAGGTGTCTATGGGTTCAGTAGACATCATGTTGTAATCAGGTTGTCTGTGGATCCAGTGGACATCATGTTGCAGTTAGGGTATCTATGGATCCAGTGGACATCATGTTGCAATCAGGGTGTCTATGGATCCAGTGGACATCACATTGTAATCAGGTTGTCTATGGATCCAGTAGATATCATATTGCAATCAGGGTTGTCTGGGGGTCCAGCGGACATCATGTTGTAATTAGGGTGTCTATGGATCCAGTAGACATCAAGTTGTAATCAGGGTGTCTATGGATCCAGTAGACATCAAGTTGTAATCAGGGTGTCTATGGATCCAGTAGACATCATGTTGTAATCAGGGTGTCTATGGATCCAGTAGACATCATGTTGTAATCAGGGTGTCTAAGGACCCAGTAGACATCATGTTGTAATCAGGTTGTCTATGGATCCAGTGACTTCATATTGTAATCAGGGTGTCTATGGGTCCAGTGGACATTACGTTGTAATCAGGGTGTCTATGGATCTAGTGGACATCATGTTGTAATCAGGGAGTCTATGGATCCATTGGACATTATGTTGTAATCGGGTTGTCTATGGATCCAGTGGACATTGTTGTAATCGGGGTGTCTATGGATCCACCGGACATTATGTTGCAATCAGGTTATCTCTGGATCCAATGTACATTATGTTGTAATCAGGTTGTCTATGGACCCAGTGGACATCATGTTGTAACCAGGGTGTCTATGGATCCAGTGGACATTATGTTGTAATCAGGTTGTGTATGGATCCAATGGACATCATGTTGTAATCAGGGTGTCTATGGATCCAGTGGACATCATGTTGTAATCAGGGTGTCTATGGATCCAGTGGACATCTTGTTGTAATTAGGGTGTCTATAGGTCCAGTGGACATCAGGTCGTAGTCAGGGTGTCTATGGATCCAGTAGACTTTGTTTTTTGTGTAATGTAATAAGATTTCATATTGTAAGAAATTATGAATGCCAGAGCAGAAAAATTAGCTTCATTTGATATAGATGTTACGAATGAAAATATGCCAAAGACACATGCGCAAAAAAAAAGAAACGGAAGAAGAGAATTGATGAATAAAAATCTTGTTTTATAGGGAGTTTGAGACAGCATACTGTATACAAGAGTAAATACATGAAAAATTGATTAAACAAAGAAAGTGTATTGTAAATAGAAACCAGAAATAGAAGATAGTTAACACGACCGAACATAGGGGCTCAGCGAAAAATACTCGTTTAGATCGACAGTTCAAAAAAATGGGGGAACCTTTTCGAACGAAGTTCCGAAATTGAATTGTCCTGTACAAAAGTTAGAATTAGGTTATGTCTCCATCGATGAGCGTTCTATTATTCTTCTTATGCATGGATGTTGAACTTACAGGGAAGTTTGTTGATACCAATTCCCATAATTTTATTAATCATACGATTATCGATGACTCTGGTGATTATAGTTTCTGTTGCGATTTTTCTTTTGCATAAATTTTCCATAATCATTTCTTTCTCGTAAGGGGGTAGTGTCGTCAGTGCACCTCACACGGTGCACTGTAGGCATTACTTGAGGTTCTTGGCAGCGTCCCTTCGTTCCCCTAGCTGTAACCTTTTTCATTCCCTTTAATATTCCTCCGTTCGTATTCTCTTCCATCTTAATTTCCACTCTCTCCTAACGATTGTTTCAATATTACTCTCAGCGTTGAGTGACCTCATAGGTCCTAGCGCTTTGTCCTAAATTTTATATTCCCGTTCCAATTCCAAAATAATTTCTCAACATTTAATAATTTGAACACAGTAGGTTAATTAATCATATGAGATAGGAAACTCCGAATCTAAATCTTAGGCTTTACTTTTTCAAATGAATCATTTGCTGATTTAATAAAGATTTCTGTTATAAATGACGCGTCAGGGGAAAGGAGATTCCAAAATTAATGCTTGACAATATTGGGCTACCGCCTGGGTCCACAGCTGCTCCCAGATTATTTATTCTTAAACATTTCGCCTGTTCCATTTTGCCTGCTTCTCAACATTCTGCCCAATTTCACAGAATTTCCTTAGCTTATATGGCTAGGACTTTCTCACTGGTGTGCTGCTTTATGTGTGTGTGTGTGTGTGTGAGAGAGAGAGAGAGAGAGAGAGAGAGAGAGAGAGAGAGAGAGAGAGACCTACTATGCCGTCTAACAGCAGAGAGGATGCTTTACAGAATAACTGCAGAGAGAGAGAGAGAGAGAGAGAGAGAGAGAGAGAATTGTATGATGTACCAGTTGAAAAGGATGCTCAACAAAATAATTGGAGAGAGAGAGAGAGAGAGAGAGAGAGAGAGAGAGAGAGAGAGAGAGAGCAACCAGTATTCCGTCTGATGAACCAGTTGTGCCTGCTCGAAAAAAATCGAGCCCTGATAAAGGTATCTGCGAATGTCCGCTGTTGTGCATGCTTGTTTGAGACAACAAGGCGTAAGGCATGCCTCCGGTCAAGAAATCCTGAGCTATGTCCAGGCACTGTAGTTCGTGTAATCACAACAGCTTCGGATTGCGATAGAGGCGTGTTTTGCAAATAGTAGCTTTTAAATCTCCCGCCCATTCTCTTGCTCCCAGCAGCCTGGAGAAACAGCAGTGCTGTCAGCAGAAACCAGAACCATTTGATCAGAAAACCAGAATTGAATGTCAGAACATGGCCCAGAAATGTCCAGCTGTCAGGTTCCTCCGTGTTACTACTCTCAGGCGAATAGGAAACAATCCCTACAAAATTTGTAGGCCTATATCTGTAGCCTATTCCTTCCTCATACCACAAGATATATCTAAAACCAGCCATTGGATACCATACTTCTTACACCAGCACTGGATATCTGCCACTTCACATTACTCCTATGTCATGGTTACTCACTCGATCGACCCCTTACAACCCTCTTGTAAAAGATAATATCACCTATCCACTCTCTGGGCTCACTGGTTCCAAGTATAATGATGGTGGGCAGCTTTTAACTTTATTAAGGTGATGTAGAGGGAGGGGAGAGGAATGAATAATACATACTAATGATGTTAAACGTCAAAGGTGATGTGTGTGACGCGCACGAGGAAATGCAAATGACACTTGACAAAGTTTGGAAGACAGTGTTTAAGTTATTTCCATGGGAATCATTCATTTTATTAAGAATTTTTTAAGCACTTGCTACGACGCCACGCGATCATTATCCAATGACTTTTGATAATGCTTATGATTTGAGATGAAGTTCGATCAGAAGTATTCCATCCTCTGACACTTTTCTTATCCTAGTGTCAGAAGTGGACCAAACGTTTGACAGATTTCGTCGCCTTAAAAAAACCATCCAGGACAAATGAGGTGAAAACTTCACAGATATCTCCAAATTATATATATATATATATATAGAAACTTGAAAACTATAAATCGCTCTCTAGGGTTCAGTCCTATCTCGTAGGACAACAACTCGAGGAGAGAACTGTAGAAGACACCAAATGTATACATAAGATTGTCCTTTTCATGCTCACGCAGGCATCAGAAAGTAAAATATGGTAAATGACTCCATTATAATATTCCCAGAAGTATTACGAGAGCTACTTCGGGTTACGCTGTTCCAGATCAAAGTTAAAGGAGATTCAGTGGTTTTTGTGAATGACTAATAACGAATTTCAAGCAAATCAAAGTATCAAGCTGTTTAAATGACTGATGAGGAAATCAGCATATAAAAATTTAACTTTGAATTGGCCGAGATCACCTCCCAATATTACAGTTTAAACTTTGAAAAATGATATTCAGTCCTGTGTTCTTGAACGAAGCCGTACCGGGTACTGAAATTATAATATATATATATATATATATATATATATATATATATATATATATAATGTGTGTATGTATGTATGTTAGTAGTTACATCTAGCTCCCAAAGTCCTACAGATCTACATCACTGAAAGCTAAGTGTTTGCAATGCTCTTAAACGATAACAAGACGCTGAAATGAATCTCAGAAAATCAGCTGTTCCTAAAATGACAGCTGTGATGACCATTCTGACACCGTTGGACTGTGGAACAGCCTCCCAGAGGATATCGTGCAATTGGAACTTCAGAAGCTCAAGCGAAGATGCAATGCATTACTACCCTAAGACTATTTTTTAATAGATTTTTATGTACATATTAATTCATTGATTTATTTTTTTCCCTTTTAATAAGTGGGGTCTCTTCTTTCTGTATTTCCATCTCCTTCCTCTTACTTCTTCCTAATGAACACCATATTCTTTGGAAGCTTGAATTTCAAGTCAGTGGCCCCTTTGGTGGGCTTGTTCCATATGAATAGGGTTCATATTCTGAATAATAATGTCTGCTAAACCAACGCGGTTTATCTTGACTCTGCTGGTGAAACTTCCAAGATGAGAAAAGAGGTAGTATTATATAAGCGTGCCTTCGCAATTCCCATTAACATTCGACAACCCAAGTATTGTCCAATGATTCATTATCAAGAACCAGTTCCCGTTTTATTTGGTGTTCCAAATGAACACTCTTAAGACCAGGGCTCTCCATCATTTTGACAGGTGACATTGATTGCAGTCGGCATTGTTCATTTACAACCTTATTCGTTGGTGATCTGGGGCCGCGACTGTATGAGGCTTGACAGACGTATGTAAACGATTTTGGAATGAGTTAAATGATGTAATTTATCTTTTTCTTCAATGAAGAAAAATTCGAGCAGGAACGGTCGCAAAAGATGTGCGATTGAAGACCTTGGAGGATTCTGACAGAAATAGCTTATTTTGACAGTCGAAGCAAACCTGAGCGAACAGCTGACTTGGATACCCAGGACATTTTCTAAAACCAAGATCAGTACCACACGGCAGGAACCAAAAAGACTCTGAATCTGTCTCGTGATGAACTGCTTCTGATCAGGTGTACGATCCTCAAACAGGTATTTTTTTAAATTCCTTGTGACACTAAAAATCTGACTCCAAAATCCTATTTCGTAAATTTTAATGAACTGGAGACCCATTGGGTATGATCTATTAGAATAGTCCCCCCATCTCTTACCCCTGAAACACACCCAACTTAATTGTGAACTCTTCCTTCACAATATGAGTGTTTTCATATAAATGTGATTATATTATCCAAATGAAAATTGTCCCAATGGAAATCTTCAAGCAGTTTGGGGTTCGTGTTTTATTAATTTTTTTTTACATTGAGATTGCTGAAGTGATCTCTGAAATTACCATGGTTAGTTGCAGTCATTTGCAACATCCACTGTTGTCTCGTTGTGAGTGGTGTGTGTGTGTGTGTGTGTTTGTATGTGTTTTCATGTGCTCTTGTTCTTTTCCTGTTTACGAGGCAGTAGATGCATTACATAACAGAAGCCTGGATGGGTGATAATGATAAGCAGAATATCCTGATGCGTGCGAAAATCCGTTGTTCGTTGTGATTTTACC
>NC_089790.1:20237500-20250000 GCF_040412425.1 Macrobrachium rosenbergii
GTCCTTATTCTATTCTCAGTAGGAATACCTTCCAGTATAGGTTTTGGAAATAATATATTACGACAATAAACTGGTAATAATTATCAGGAATATATGGTATAAATATTGAATAATTTTAGCATTAATATACGACGTTTTGAATTCAAGTGAATCTTTTAATTTCGTCGTCTGAAATTCGGTATCTTGTGGATGGTGCAAACTTGGATATAATGATGGGACACATTCATGACCTCAGGTAATAATTCTGCATCCGGTTGCTACTAGAAGTTTTTGTTTCAAAACTACAGTGCCGAACAACAAGAGGCATTTGTCGCTTGGCACCCAGTGTTATCACCGTTGCTAGCTGCCCATATTTATTATTATTATTATTATTATTATTATTATTATTATTATTATTATTATTATTATTATTATTATTATTATTATTCAAAATGTATATACATAAACTTGGAACTAGCCGAAAAAACCACTCACTAACTTAGTAAGCTTCTACAGAATAACGTGCCTATATGCGTGTAAAAAAAAAAGAAGAGAACAGAGACAGTAGGAGAGAAATATAGAAAAAAAAAATAATGAAATCATAAGTAAATGAGGTAAAAAAAAATAAAAATCAGCCACCAGATACATGATGAAAATGAAGGCCAGAGGCATGATGATGTTTTTAAGCAGAATTACTTCCTCTCTTGCCAACAACGAGCTCCAGCCTCGACAACACTGGTAGGGAGCCTGTTCTGCAGATTATCTGTAAGAGGCACAGAAGGACCACCGAAACCAGGCACTGTGACGTCGAGACAGTCTTGGTTGAATGTGAATTCTGGACCTCCGGAAAACGAGTATTATGCACCAACTTTGGAGGCACAGTCACCGAAGGTGATATCAGAACGACCAATTGAAGCAGAGCCTGTGGAAGATTGCCAGGCAAGATCATCTGCCACAAGTGGGTAAAGTCGTCATGAGCTGTTTTTAGGAAGCAAATTCGAGAAGTTCTGCCAAAGGAGATCAAGGTCCCGTTATAGTAGAAAAGTGTCGTAGTAATGGCTAAACGATATATTTAAATTTTGTGACTTCCAACGGCAAATAGCTTGGTAATTTTGGTCATTTTGCTTTTGAACTGAAATTTGCTTACAAGGTGACCTAGTGAGATAAACCGTAATTTTTCTTTATAGGCATGAAAGTGAACCTCTGGAGTCTAGTCCTTTATTATCATGTCTTTATACACTCGAATCAATTATCAGTTTTTATCAATAATATTCGGTTATCAGTTGTGAGTGTCTCACTTTCCACTTTCAAAAGGCTTTGAAGGTTATGTAGCTATTTATCAATGGAAAAACTTAAGTATGTTAACACAAGCTTTATTCTTGTTTGTAATCTACTCATCATTCTTGTCCCATAGGCAAAAGATCACGATAAAGGTCACGTCAGTATTGATTTTTAAGCACAGCTTCATTTGCATAAATGAGAGAATATTCAACATGACGATGTCTCTTTTTAAAATTCACGTCTGTTGTAGTGGTTTCCTGTACAACAAGATTACACGAGAAGCGTACTTGTTCGGGAAGGCTCCGATGCCAACTCTGCTAACCCTTGTAAGATGACCCCACCGACAGGAACTGTGACCATGGCTCATTAAAGCAATTCGGCCGTAGCCCAGACAATCAGCATAATGAAGTGGAAAGCTACGAATTAAGGTCGATTTTCCTTTTGGTGGTTCGAAGTTCACTGATAGAAAAATTCGTCATGTTACCTTAGTATGTATCAAACTTAAACTAATTTGAAATAGCAATTTTTGAAATTATTTTTCATACATATTTTTTTAAAAAACACACATGCTCTACGCAATGAGAGAGAGAGAGAGAGAGAGAGAGAGAGAGAGAGAGAGAGAGAGAGAGAGAGAGAGAGAGAGAGAGGTAGTTGTAAATTGTAAAATTTTTTGAAGTGATCATTTATGAATATGTGGAAAGATCCACGTACTGCTAATAACACTGAGAGAGAGAGAGAGAGAGAGAGAGAGAGAGAGAGAGAGAGAGAGAGAGAGAGAGAGAGAGAGACTAGTTTTAGATTACTCGTAGGAACGAGAACGCAAATATACAAGTTTGCTCACAAGCCCAGCACTAAAGATGGCGATCGCCACCACAAAAGGATTTGTTTATTTGTCTAATATATTACATGAATGCAAAGGGGGTACGTGTACAGGATATAATTCTCTCTCTCTCTCTCTCTCTCTCAGTGTTATATACAACATGTAGATCTTTCAACACTCTTATGATAGATCGCTTCAACGTGCTTTATCCCCTAGGGGGCAGTGCCGACAGTGCACCTCTTGCAGTGCACTATGTGCATTACCTAAGGTTCTTTGCAGCGTGCCTTCGGCCGCTAGCTGTAACCCCTTTCGTTCCATTTACTGTACCTCCTTTCACATTCTCTTTCTTCCATCTTACTTTCCACCCTCTCCTGACAAATGATTCAGTGCAACTGCGAGGTTTTCCTCCTGTTACACCTTTCAGACCTTTTACTGTCAATTTCTGTTTCAGCGCTGAATGACCTCAGTGCTCCCATTGCTTGTCTTTGGCCTAAGTTCTATATTTAATTCAGTTCAATTCAACACATTTTATAATTTCCACCTCTCTCTCTCTCTCTCTCTCTCTCTCTCTCTCTCTCTCTCTCTCTCTCTCTCTCTCTCTCTCTCTCTCTCTCTCTCTCTCTCTCCGGAAATCTTAGAACTAAGTAAATCTCAGAGGTTTCTGAAGGGAAATATGAAAGAGAACGGGAATTAAGAATAGAGGATGACAGTTATTACACTCACAGTATATGTTTCCTATTTACTGCATAACTGTTATATAAAAAACGTCGAAACAATTGCTGGTGTCATGAAAAGCAGTCGTACTGATACTCTTTTTACTTTGTGTATTTATTATTTTCATCTTACTAATATTTTGATAAGAACAAAAGGCATTTGGGTGATTAAGTAATGTTTCGCTTTATAGGTGTAGAATTTAAGGGAAAATATAAGGCCTCAGAACTTCAGGTCAATTATATTCTCTTGGGGTATAACGAATTGGAAGGTGCTGCTGTTAATGATAATATTTTTAATTAATTAGATTAATTCCAGTCACGTCTATAAATTTCATGCTTTATATACTGTAAGGCTTCTTTGAAAAGCTCCGATGGTTATTTATATAATAATTTCTGTTTTTATTTAATTTATTTATTTATTGTTTGTATGAAACGTATGCACCGATACTGTACCTAGACCTCTGGGGAACCGGTTTCCGACCATTATCCTCCAAAACCTAATAAAGTGCGGGGAAACCCAATATCCTTTCGTTACTATGGAATCACGGGTTAATTTTCACGCTCCCTGACCGCAATCTCCACTCATCCCCCCCCGACCCTGGGTCCTCTTGTTACACCCCTGTCGAAAATTTGTTGGTCACTCTTTGCCCTTATAAATAGGACTTTTGTTTAGGGTTTTTTTGTTTGTGTGGGGATGGGGAGAGGGGATAGTTAGTTGTGAAGGTGTGTTTATTAAGTGAATTACAAACATATATATATATATATATATATATATATATATATATATATATATATATATATATATATATATATATATATATATATATGTATATGTGTGTGTGTATGTTTGTATGTATGTATAATAATAATAATAATAATAATAATAATAATAATAATAATAATAATAATAATAATAATAATAATAGTAAATGTCGTAGCCTATCGTTGTTTCTAAACCAGGCTGCGGTTCGAACCCTGGCCGGTGCAGAAGCACTTACTAATTATAATTCCATTTGAGTGTAAGTTATTCCCATGGTATAATGAATTCGACATCAAACGATATTTGTGACCTAATCCTTTTGAATATACGCGTACGTGTTTCTGTACAAGTTGACAAGAAAATATTTTTGCGATATATATATATATATAATATATATATATATATATATATATATATATATATATATATATATATATATATATATATATATATATATATATATATATAATTTAATATATATATATATATATATACATATATATATAAACCATCCATTCGAGTGACAGCCAGACCACAGCTAATAAGACACCTTATGGGGATTTTTTTTTTTGTGGTATTATTCGGGAAACTGATACCGCTTTTAGTTCAGCATTCATTAAAAAGGACAGCGGTACCTGACCACAACAGCGCTGTAGAAAAAGAATTATATCATGCGCGTGTTATGCTTGTCACTGATGAGACCAATCGCTAAAAACTAAAAAATCTTTCTTTTGTAAGTTATATTTTAGTCTGTTTACAATTAGCGATACTTCTTATTCTCGTTAACGTTTCATAATTAGGTAACGATTTCAGCTTATTATAAATAGTTCCAAGTGCTAGTTTTAGCTTACGCTTTAGTGTGTACTGATGTATTACGGTGTTTCATCTCATAAAAACTAATGAAACAAGTGAATATAATATAGGAGATATAGTTTCTGAGAGAGATTTTTTTTTGGGGAAATTTATTGATCTTAAGAATTTTGAGTACGTTCGCTTAGTGACTTCATACAAATTAAAAGCAAAGAAGGCCATTTATGACATGAACACTTATGAATAAATAATATATATTCTATATTCACTGACCAGCCTTCAAAGCATTCACTTAAGAGAGAGAGAAAGAGAGAGAGAGATAGGAATTATAATTATCAAGAGTTTTAGTGGAACTAAGAGAGGTCAAGATTTTACCTTTTGATAAATAGTTTAAGCTCTGTAGGTCTCTTATATGAATGCATAAATTAACCAATGTTTTTGAATCTCGTGAACGAAAATGTTTTTTTCTGTTTAAGCTAAAATTTAACAGTGTTTGGTAAATAGGATGATCATCTGTAGAAATCAAGGGATTTTCAAGATCAAAACATTAACAGCGCAGTTGTGTTCTAGCGATAACATTAAGATATTAGTTATTCACTTACAAATTAGTCATACTGAAATGGTTTTCTTTTAGTTTTCTGTAAAGGAAAACTATCGAGATGTCTATTTGTCTGTCCGTCCGCACTTTTTTCTGTCCGCCCCCAGATCTTAAAAACTACTGAGACTAGAGGGCTGCAAATTGTTATGTTGATCATCCACCCTCCAATCATTAAACACCAAATTGCAGCCCTCTAGCCTCAGTAGTTTTTATTTTATTTAAGGTTAAAGTTAGCCATAATCGTGCGTCTGACAACGCTATAATAGGACGTGCCACCATCAGGCCATGGCTGAAAGTTTCATGGGTCGCGGCTCATACAGCATTATACGCTGTACAGAAAACTCGATTGCACATTTTTTACTTGTTTATTTATATTAGCAAACACGCCCAGTATTTATCGGCCTCTTAAAAGATTATAAACCTTTTATTGGCAGCTTAATTACAGTGACAATACGAAAGTGTTTATTATTGGCCTATGGGTCAAGTTGATTTATGACCTTGATGTACGACTTTCGTGCACTAGAATGAAAGTAGTCATTATTTTCTGGCTTCGGAATAAATACAGCCTGTGATAGGGGTATTTGCTGAGATAGTGGCTGTCGTGCAAATGTTGCAAGTTGCTGTTCATCGTCTAGGACCCGATTATATTTTGTCATTTCGAAAGATGTTACATCCAGATATTGTGGGTACTCTTCACTGTATTTCATTTCCTTATGACCATCTTGTATATGTATTGTTTTCAATATTTTTGTAATGTTTTTCAGGCAAATAATTTTTCCCCTTGCTGACTGTCCATATCCTCACCTTCTTCTGCCACTTCGGCGGTCTCAATTCCTCCATTCACTGTCATCGTTCCCACTCGTGCCCTGGAGAGAGGAAATGAGCTGCTAATTAGAGAAGCCATAGGTGACCTCGTTGGGGAGGAGATAGGGTAGTGGGGGAGGGAGGAGGGAAGAGAAGGAGAGGGGAGGGTGGCGGTTGAAGAGTTTCAGGTAAGCCACATTGATTTTGGAGTTGAGGGAGGGTCTCTTTCCTCGAATTTCTGGGTGGGCAAATGACTTGAGGTCTAGGTCTTCTTCTTCTTCTTCTTCTTCTTCTTCTTCTTCTTCTTCTTCTTCTTCTTCTCGATGTCGATGAGACTGTTAAGAGCAACACAATGCTAGGTTCCTTCTTTTCTAGGAAAAGGTAAGGAGAGTTATCGTGTTGCCAGGATTCCTTAGTCCTGTTTTTGGGAAAATAGTAAATGAAGGCTGATATGATTTACTTATGAAGAGAGAGAGAGAGAGAGAGAGAGAGAGAGAGAGAGAGAGAGAAAAGTTAAGTACACCTTAGTTTTACCAGACCACTGAGCTGATTAATAGCTCTCCTAGGGCCGGCCCGAAGGATTAGACTTATTTGACGTGGCTAAAAACCAATTGGTTACTTAGCAACGGGACCTACAGCTTATAGTGGAATCCGAACCACATTATAGCGAGAAATAAATTTCTATCACCAGAAATAAATTCCTCTATCTCTTCTTCAGCCGGCCGGAGACTCCACAGCTCTACCGACTCGCCCAACGAAGAGCTAGAGAGAGAGAGAGAGAGAGAGAGAGAGAGAGAGAGAGAGAGAGAGAGAGAGAGTTGCAAGTTTTAGTCGCCAGAACATCAAGAGTATTGCGGCCTGTGCTAAGGACTACACAAAATCGATGTTGTACTTTCTAAACAATTAGCTTAAACGATTACTCCAAGGAAGTCTAAGTATAGAAATAGCCAACTTAGAGAAACAACATAATACAGCATATTCTCAAATGATAAACGTACTTTGTAATATTACCTTTGAACAATATATCTATAATCTAGACCTGATTATGTCACAAAAAAGGTTATCTTGAGTTGGGAAAAATTGATTGACTATGAGCCTTGGCAAATGTATTAATTTAAAGCAATGTGCTGTGTTACGTAACATGGGGGTACCGTCAACTCTCTCTCTCTCTCTCTCTCTCTCTCTCTCTCTCTCTCTCTCTCTCTCTCTCTCTCTCTCTCTCTGCATCATGAAACGCACCTCTCTCCGATTTTATGTAAAGAGGTAAAAAAAACTACTAGTACTAGTAATAGTAACAGTGGGAGTCAGTACTGATAACATTGATGATGGAGGCTGCGACGCCAATAATCACTCGCTTTAATTGATCTTACCAATAATTTTTTTTCTCTTTCGGTATTTTATCGCTACACGGTCGTGTCCATCGGTTTACTAATAAGGTCATTTGCATACCAATCGCTGGCATGCTACCGCCGTCACACGATGAATGGCCATTAAGAAAGCTTAAATCCTCGTAAACAAGATCGGCAATAGATACTGGTAACTTGCAGAGCATTTGAAATGGTCGGGATTCTTAAAAAAAAAAAACTGTTGAGTAATACCCTTTTATATGATGTATTAAACCAAGTTTCAGTGTGTCCTAGTTTTCGAAAGATTTTGTAGATTTCCTCTCATTTCGTGACCTAATTTGAAAATGGTCTCTGGACCTGAAACAGATTTTAAGAATGTTTGGAAAATTATTTATCTTGATGATATTGGACGCATGAAACAATATTTGTGTCCCTAAGCATAGATCTTCAAGTGAAGATGCAATGCACTATTACCCTAAAATAATTCTCCTTTTATTTGAATGTTTATGTTTATTAATTTTTTGAAATTATTTTTTTTTATTTTCTAAAAAGCTATCTCTTCTTTGTATATTTTCTGTTACCGTCTGTTACTGCTTTCAAATGAACACCATTTTCTTTGGAGGATTGAATATCAAGTCAGTGGCCTCTGTAGTGGGCTTCTTCCATATGGATAGGGTTCATGTCCTGGATAATAATAATAATAATAATAATAATAATAATAATAATAATAATAATAATAATAATAGGTGGTAGACTCTCAAACATGTAGCATTGAAGATTACAGCTGCATCAGCTGTATTCAATTTATATAGTTTTCTCTCTTAGTAACCCTGAAATATCAGTTGTTAGAATGATAGAGAAAACTCCAAATGAACTGACTGCAGCTGATGCAGCTATTAACCTACAATAATAATAATAATAATAATAATAATAATAATAATAATAATAATAATAATAATCTTGAGTACAATCATCCTTAAACGAACAGATCCCTTTCTTGTGATCTTTAAAAAAAGACGGCTTCATCAAAGAGACTCGTAATTAGAACACTTGTAAAACCAGCATTAAAACCAACTGTGAAAGGGGCGGTAAAGTAACCTCATCAACACCCCTCCCTCTCTCTCTCCCTCCCTCCCTCCCATTTAAGAGCACCGTAGTAGGACCCAGCGGGGACGGCTTGTCTAAAATATTGGGCCATTACTTCCTAGGTTAAAGGGGAAAATGACCTTCTGAACGGGGAAATAAACTCGGTGGAAAGTCGCCGCCGCTCTGGGAACTTCTGTCCTTGAAGCGTACTGTTGTTAAACACGGCCAGGGGGATTATTGTTTTGGATTTTGTATCTTAATCTTCTCTCAGTCACATTAACATTATTCATGAGATTAGAATAATAGTTAGCAACTTCGTCTGTTTATTTAATTGCTTGGCTGTTCGTAGAAGTTTGGTAGTATTTTTCATTCATTTATTTTCAACGCAGGCGAAGTTGGAATGAAGCTGTTTATTTCTAAGAGATTAGAATAATTGCTGGAAACTTCATTTATTTATTTAATTGCTTGGCTGTTCATAGAAGTTTGGTAGTATTTTTCATTGAATCTTTTTCAGCGCAGTGAAGTTAGAAGGAACGTTTTTTTTTTTATTTCTTCTCATTAACATTATTCTTGAGATTAGAATAATTATTGGGAACTTCATTTATGTATTTAATAGCTTGGCTATTCATAGCAGTTGGGTAGTATTTTTCATTGGTTTATTTTCAACGCAGGCGATGTTAGAAGGAAGGTTTTTTTTATTTCTTCACGTTAACATTATTGTAGATTTTAGAATTATTATTAACAACTTGATTTATTTATTGCTAGGCTGGCCGTTGAAGTTGGGGTATATTTCATAAGCGTGTATATTGTTCAGTATATTATAAAACCAGACTGTACTGTACATCACACAGCATACAAAGTACATATGCATAATTGTATAATACATCTTACGTACTGCACGAAATGATGCTGTAATATGAACACTCCCAGTTTCCCCAGGATCATCTCCCCTTTCACCGGTCTCCTTGAATATTAATAGGGATAGTAAATATGAAGAAATGATGGTGGGTACATTTGAGGATGGTCACTGTTCATTTATTCTCGAGAGTCACACTGCAGAAATTGCCTCGAAACGGTCTGATGATTGGTCAGATGACCTGTAGCATTCTAAGTAGAGCATAGTCAGTCAGCAGTCTCCCTCCTACTATATGCCTCGAGGGCTTCCTTCTGTTGGCTAGCTTCGTAGGCAGTGTTGGGTATTTTCTCCCCGAAAAGTCATGTCTGATAACCTATGCTTGTGCAGATGATGATAACATTCTGTCAGTTCATTTTTTCATCTCACTTAGAACTTATAACGCAGCTTCATTCACAGATGCAGCTTCTTCATTAACGCAGATACTGATAAAGTTCTGGTGATTGTTAAAGCATTTCTGCCATAAAGAATTAACTTTATAAATCCTCGCTTTAGGTGTCGAAGGCAATTCCTCTCCCGTTTGTGGGAGTCAGTGTCGATATTGGCGAACTGCTTCATCATGCAAAATGTTCCCTTATGTGGGAAAACTCTTCAACAGCGTATGTCCTGTCTGTCAGCATTAACTCTCTTATTTACACTAAATCTCGTATCCTAGTAATTTTGTGTGATTTTTAGGGGCATATTGTTATAATCATTTATTAACCTGTCTCTCAAATTCTGGTGGCACAAAAGTTCTGTTCTCATCGTCACCAAATTTCAAGCATCGTTGACCAAGTACTTGTCATCGCACAAAGGGGTTAAAGACCTCAATTTTCCTATTCATTGTCATTACACTGCACAATGCAAGGATCAGAGAACACTGTGTGAGAGCCAGGTCATATTAATCTCACCAACTGACTGAACAGAAAGATGCTGTGACGAAATGCAAAAGAGATGATGATGCTACTTGTCGGTGATCTCATTCATTTCCATATAGATTATTCATTTTAAATGTTGTTGGTATAAAGTCTATTGCTGTTTTGTTATTTTCATTTTTATCTCATTCTGTACCTTTTTAGTGGTTTAAGGGAGACGAAAACACAGTAGGAAATTGTAGACATTTCTCTCTCTCTCTCTCTCTCTCTCTCTCTCTCTCTCTCTCTCTCTCTCTCTCTCTCTCTCTCTCTCTCTCTCTCTCAGTGTGTGTGTGCTATCCATCAACACAATTTTGTTAGTTCACTTTTACAAACTTTAGATTAGTGTAGTAACAAAATAAAACCAAGACGTCTCCAGGAAATCCCAAATTAAGATTAGCCTTAAAACAACAAAAAGGAAATGTCACTGAAATCCTTGCACAAGGTGACGAGGGATTCCATTCTATAGAAAGGTCTTGGAGTTGGGACACTCAGAAAAAAAAAATGAAATAAGGCGAAAGTTTAGACATGAACGCGAGGAAATGGACCTTTTTGTTCTGTAATAAATTACTTTTTATGTGGCTGATTTTTTATTTTCTTTATCATGGAGTTTTGGTAGTTTTCTACAGCCACTTCCTAATATATAAGGACGTTTATGGTTGTGTCTGTGGAAGCTTATGTGATATCAGTATATAATTTTTCCATCGTACGCTTTATTGCAAGTGTTTCATTGTTATTGTTGAGTTTAGTATAATATAGTATGTTTAAATGTTCATGAATGACCCAAAGTAGAGTCTTGTGAATGGGAAG
Organism: Macrobrachium rosenbergii; assembly: GCF_040412425.1. Classification (NCBI taxonomy): domain Eukaryota; kingdom Metazoa; phylum Arthropoda; class Malacostraca; order Decapoda; family Palaemonidae; genus Macrobrachium; species Macrobrachium rosenbergii. The sequence goes on from NC_089790.1 coordinate 20,248,314, forward strand.
AAGTCCTGCATGAGATTGAACAGTCAATACTTGATATGTAAACAGTTCGTTATATTGTATTTTATTGTCAAAACCAATGTGAAGAAGCTGTCTGTCAAGTACTCTGGATGAAGTAGGTTATAGAAGTTTGATTTATTTTATTTATCCTTTATTTTTATTCACATTTCCTCGGTGGTATGGATAGCACACATTGAGATCCAATCAAATGCGTGATGAATATCTATTTAATTTCTATATTGAACATTTCGTCAAAATATGCCTTGCAGCTTAACTTCATTCACCACTTGGAGAAAAGTTTCCTTATTTCCCCCTCCCCCCCTTTCAGACGTTTCTGCTTTCTCTTACTTTTGCTTATCTTCAAACCTTGAAACGTTTTTCCTCCCGTCATAGTTTTGTTGTCGGGAAATTTTCTGTTTATAAACGTTAAATTTTTGTTTCATGAAGTTTCTTTTAATTTACATGAATAGCCAATCTTTGTGTTTTAAACCATTCACTCTTTTTTTTCACCCTTGTAGATATACTGTATAGATGCAAACATCACACAGATACTGATATTTTTACTTTTTTCCAAGTGACTGAAACGTCACTACAGATACTAATATTTTTTATGTTTTTCCAGGTGACTGTCCAATTTTCCAAAAGCATACCTCCGTAAATAAAAATGATTTTTCTGTTGTTGCTTTGTCTGTTTGAGAAAAACACGATTTGTGCAATGACTAAAGCATAACGTAAACCCCAAAATATCATCACCTAAAGCAATATCAAAGCGACACTACGTGACGTAACCATTTCGCTCTCATCGTAGGAAGAGGGGGTGACCGTCATCCGTCCGTCTGTTTTGTTCCCGTCTTGGATTTTACGACGGAAAACCGTTGTGGGGGAAATAAATTGGACATGGTTTGAGGCAGATAGAAATAGCTGGAACCTGGCGGCGACCGAGAAGGGGAAAAAAAAGTTTTAGAATCTTTTCTTTCTTTCTTTTTCTTAGTTGACACTTGGACGAAGAAACCCCTTGCCACTTGTAATTACCATTGGACCTTCAGTAGCCTACGTGACCCATAATGGCTTAGGATTTTACTGAGAGAGAGAGAGAGAGAGAGAGAGAGAGAGAGAGAGAGAGAGAGGCTGCAGACTGCTTGCTTCTTATAGCCTAATTACCATTGGATCTTCTGTAGCCTTCGTAACCCATCGAAGTTTTAGATTTTGCTGAGAGAGAGAGAGAGAGAGAGAGAGAGAGAGAGAGAGAGAGAGAGAGAGAGAGAGAGAGAGAAAGGACGAAGACCCCCTTTCATCTTGTAATTATCACTGGACATTCTGTAACCTTCGGAACTCATTCATTGAGGATTTAGATTTTGCTGAGAGAGAGAGAGAGAGAGAGAGAGAGAGAGAGAGAGAGAGAGAGAGAGAGAGAGAGAGAGCCTTCAAGGCCGTTGCTGCATTGCGGCCATTATCATGCGTGCGGTCAATTTCCTTTATGAGAAGTCCGAAATATTCCTGTTTTATGGTCTCGTCCAGGGCTGATAACCTGAATACCTAGTTATTAGGTATTGTTGTTTTATTCCCTCTATTTTTACGACTTCATTCTTTATTGAATTTCTGCAGTGAATCATTTAAACGCAGACACGAAGGCATTAGTTTTTCATGTTTGGGTACACCAGTTTCTTTGTTATCTTTTGACTTTATAATC
>NC_089790.1:20255000-20360000 GCF_040412425.1 Macrobrachium rosenbergii
AATCAAATTCTGATATGTTGCCACGACACGCATACTAATTGTGATATCTGGGAGGAGATACGGCCATAGTAAGGACAAGAAGTGTCATGATTTAGGGAAAGATATGGACTTCAAAGAATAGGACATTGTTACTGAAATGTAGATACCTCCAGTGAGGTTTAATGATAACAGAACACGATGCTGGGCGTGGCGTGAATTACGGATTGACGCTGGACGTTTACGAACAACTTGCACCCGAAAGAAAATATACTTTCCATAAGAACTTCCTTATACAGAATTTGATGGAAGGGTACGTGCTCAATCTTCTAAAGTAAATTAAATCCAGTAATTTGATGTTTGTTACGATGCGTCAGTTCCATAATTTTGCATTCACTCGCACTTCTTTTTAATTACCTTATTATATTTTTTATTTTATATTGATGATGTTACTTATGTTCCCTTGCATTCTTTGAGTGGCCTCGTGTTATGTATTTCTGCTCATGTCTGTGACCTTTGAAATTTATTTTAGTTGATGATAATAGAAGACATTTAATATTATTGCCGAAATGTCTCCCCAGCAGTTCTGAACTGGTATGAAATATTAGCTGGCAAATTTGTAACTTTCCTCAGTAAAAAGTTAAAATTATAATATTGTCATAAGATTCCGATCTCTCTTGAGAGACTTAGTATTTATGATCATGGCCTCAGAAATCTGTGGAAATAGACAGGTGTGAAAATCCTACTCTGGGATAGAAATGAAACAGCTCTGATTTCTTTCTAAACCGTGTCAAAATGCAAATGAAGTTTTTTTTTATTCCTGGATATTTGAAAATATGTTTCATTATTTGTTTTTGCGCAGGTTTTTTCTGTGTTAGTACAAATAAACCAGTTTTTATAGTACTTCCTATACAAAGTACTTAATCTGCCCTCTTTGAAGCCTTGACTCAGGGCTTCATAATATCTAAGGTTAATTAACAAATTAGAGTGGAACTTGGTTTCCCAGGCGGAACCTGCACTTTCGGTAACGAGATACGGAGAGGGAGAGAGGCTCGTCAGAAAAAGAAAAAGGACCCGTTAAACCTCCTTTTCACCAAGTACGATAAAAGGGCCTTTTATCCCTCAGAAGGTAAACTCGGTCGGGATCATCTATAGGAGAGCCGCCATTTCGGTCAAGTGACAGTTTGTGGCTCATACGCTTTACTGAGCCGCTCTTCACCCAGTGTAGTATTAGTAGTAGTAGTTGCCGGGATTTTCCTTTGAAACGGCTCTCTGTATTAGGGCTGTAATGTAAACGATCATGGTAAGGGATTTTACACCTGAATTGCTCGAAGATAATTTCCTTCGCTCTTTCAAATGGTAACACGCCCTTTTGTGTATCCTTTTTTTATTTTCTTTTTTAAAGAGCCCTTCTCTCCTCACAAAGGTTCTTGGTAATACTGTTTTTCTTTCCTCTTAGTTACTTTTGTCGAGCTTTATACAAATTGTCCGGCTTTATTTTCTGAGCTGAAGGGGCTGGATAGTTTGTAAGTATATACTGTCCACTTGTTAGTTTTCTGTAAAAGAAAACTATCGAGATGTGTATTTGTCTGTCCGTCCGCACTTTTTCTGTCCGCCCTCAGATCTCAAAAACCACTGAGGCTATAGGGATGCAAATCATCAATCATACCAAATTGCAGCCCTCTAGCCTCAGTACTTTATATTTTATTTAAGGTTAAAGTTAGTCATGATCGCGCGTCTGGCACCGCTATAGGTGCCAACAACACAGGCCACCAACGGGCCGTGGCTGAAAGTTTCATGGGCCGCGGCTGAGAGTTCGTCTTGTATTCCATCCGTACTCTCGCAGTCATGGAATAACACATTCGCTTTTTAAGTGTTCTCAAGTGTTAGTTTGTTAGTTCGTCACACCAACCGTTCTGGGAATAAAATTTTCTCTTTTTAAGTGTTCTCAGAATGTTAGTTAGTGAGTTCGTTCGTCGCACCTTCCGTTTAAAGAGGCCTTCGCTTAATCTTGGGGTTGATTTAGTACTTCTCTCCTCCGGGTTGGAATTCGAGGCTCCATTCAATCCTCGCACCCTAAGAATATCGGGTGACTTCTTTGGACTTACTATGTTTTTCTCTCTCTCTCTCTCTCTCTCTCTCTCTCTCTCTCTCTCTCTCTCTCTCTCTCTCTCTCTCACACACGCACATATACTGTATATATGCATATATATGTGTGTATACGTATATATATAATGTGTATATGTTTGTATATATGTATGTATGTGTAAATATATATACATACTTCTTTGGACTTACTATGTTTTCTCTCTCTCTCTCTCTCTCTCTCTCTCTCTCTCTCTCTCTCTCTCTCTCTCTCTCTCTCACACACACACACACACATATATACTGTATATACGTATATATATGTGTATACATATATAAAATATATTTGTGTATATGTATGAATGTGTGTAAATATACAGTATATATATATATATATATATATATATATATATATATATATATATATATATATATATATATATATATATATATATATATATATATATATATATATATATATATATATATATATAATTTAATATTTAGTTCTAGATTATTCGCCCACGTAGGTAAAAGTGATTACTGCATCTGATTTCATTTTGCAAGTTTTTTCCAATTCCTGAAAAAAAAATTTTTTTTCTCATTGTATTACCCGAAACAATCTTTTATCAAAACCGCGAAACAGATGACTTCCTCAAGGCGTAAGTCTTACGTGTAAATGTCGAATCTTCCCACGCAGACACCGCTACAATGATTGACAGGTCGGTTTTACAACTACGGAGTTCTTTTACCGCTTGTCACTGTGTTACCAAGGTGTCCCCTGAATCATGTGCTGCTGGATTCTATTGAATGCCCTCTATGGCTTCGCTCGTCTGCGATGACCCCGGTAGTTGCAACGCAGGGTATTGTGTGGTCAATCAGTTTTATAGCTTCGTTGCATAGTTTTCGCTTGTCTAGTTCCTTTTGGGGGTGATTCTGAGAGTTTTCCATCATGCTTACAAACAATCTCATGCATATTATAATATATATATATATATATATATATATGTATGTATATATGTATATATAGGCTATACATGATGTATATAGAGTATATGTATATATAGTAAATATATATATATATATATATATATATATATATATATATATATATATATGTATGTATGTATGTGTGTAAAAGTGTCTGCATATATGACTTGGGAAAATGTGTATATACAATATATAATTATATATAAATATATATATATATATATATATATATATATATATATATATATATATATATATGTATATATATATTTATATATATACCTATATATATTATATATCTATATAATGTGTGTATGTATTTATGTGTATATATACAGTATATATATATAATACACACACACACACACACACACACACACACACACACTATGTTACCTTTCTTATATAATGGCTAAACCTCACGAAGAATCATGTCATTGGCAAGCCGGCTGACAATCACAAAAACATTCAAAACACACTTGTATTTTCGGCAGAATCTTGTTATAGCCATCGCCTTTAGCTCTAATTTTCCTGTCTTCTTCTTTTTCTAGAGTGGAAACCTTGTTAACCCCTGCCAAAATTCACGGACCGTTTCCCCTAGGTAGTCCACCTATGTAAGGAGATACCTGAGGGTGTTGTTCTTGGATTAGTAGGAGCTCGTTACGACCTTTATTGGAGCGTTTCGTGGAGATGAATGAGGTTGTGGGTATTCTGAGGGGATGAAGTCAGTGTGAGAGTGCTGGGGTTATTATTATTATTATTATTATTATTATTATTATTATTATTATTATTATATTATAACTTTTTCTGTGACTATTGTTTGCAACGCTACTACCATCAGGGAAGTAGCATTGCAAACAATAGCCACAGGAACAGCTATTATTGTTATTATTATTATTATTATTATTATTATTATTATTATTATTATTATTATTAATAATAATAGTAATAGCTGTTTCTACCGCTATGATTTTAAACAACAACAATAATAATAATAATAATAATGATAATAATAATAATAATAATAATAATAATAATAATAATAATAATAATAATAATAATAATAATAATAATTATCGCTGTTTCCACGGCTTTTATTTTCAATGGTTCGTGAATCGCCTCTCGCTTACCACCCGCTAGTCAGGCCAACTGTAAATGGGTAGTAGCGTCTGCTGAAAGAAGGGAGGAAAGAAAAGGCGTGGGGCTTGCAACCTCATTCTTGAAGACTTGCTAAGAAACCAGAAGACTGGGAAAAGTCGTAGGGTGAAAAAATACATTGAGAGAGAGAGAGAGAGAGAGAGAGAGAGAGAGAGAGAGAGAGAGAGAGAGAGAGATCAAATTTAAAAGCAAAGTTCAGGGAGAGTAAGAGAAAGAGACACAAACTACTTTTCACAGAGAGAGAGAGAGAGAGAGAGAGAGAGAGAGAGAGAGAGAGAGAGAGAGTTTCTAACTATAAAAGTCTATATTTTTGTTTTATGATTCTTTTCTGTAGGACAAATAGATTGACAGGTGCGATGGATTAATGGGCAGTAAATTTAAGTGAGTTTTGTCACCGAATTCCTTTTTGACGTTACGTGCATGCAAGGAATTTGGAATGAAGATCGAAATGAAGATTTAACGAAGCCCTCTACCGCGAATTCTTATTGTTACATTCCTTTCTGCTTTTTTCTAAGCATCTGTGAACTAGGGATGTTTATCGCTACACCACTGGTTAGGAATTGCTGACGACTTGGCTACTCCATCCTTGCTCTATAGACCTTACCGTGGTATGAGTACTGTGACTCAAAAGGGAATGATTTTATGAGGAATGAAATCATTCCCTTTTCTTAATCATTCCCTTTACTTTATGAACATAGAAATGATTTCATGAGAAATGAAATTATTCCTTTCCCTCATGAACGTGGAAATTATTTCATGAGGAAATAATTTCCACGCTCCCTTTTCTTTATGGACGTAGAAATTATTTCATGAGGAATGGAAATATTCCCTTTCCTTTATGAACGTGGAAATTATTTCATGAGGAATGAAATCATTCCCTTCTCTTTATGAGCGTATAAATTATTTCATGAGGAATGAAATCATTCCATTTTCTTTATGAACGTGGAAATTATTTAATGAGGAATGAAATTATTCCCTTTTCTTTATGAACGTAGAAATTATGTCATGAGGAATAAAATCATTCCTTCTTATTTATGAAAGTAGAAATTATTTCATGAGGAATGAAATCATCCCTTCTTATTTACGAACGTAGAAATTATTTCATGAGGAATTAAATCATTCCTTCACTTTTATGAACGTAGAAATTATTTACTGAGGAATGAAATCATTCCTTTTTCTTTATGAACGTAGAAATTATTCCCTTTTCTTATGAACGTAGAAATTATTTAATGAGGAATGAAATCATTCCTCTTTTTATGAACGTTCCCTTAGTGCCAAGGAGTTCTTCCCCCAGCTACTGGCTTCCTTACTGAGACTTCAGGTGCTATTTGCTATTTGAAAAATGTCGGTCTTGTCTCGTGAAGGTATTTTGTGATTGTAGTGTTTCTCAAAAAAAAAGTGTGTTAGGATCACTGGAAGCATCGATTAGCAAATAGTCTTGGTAAAACTGTCTTTTTGTGAAAAATTCTGTTTTTTTTTTTTTTTTTTTTTTTTGCCAGCCAGGCACTGTACTTTCAGGGTATTTGCGACTGTGACGAGGAAGAAGAAAAATGTTATATTTTTTTTATCCAGAAAGAAGGCGTTACTCTTTTGTTTCATATGGTTTCATCGAGAGATGATTTCTATGCTTGGAGCCTGTTGTGAACCCCTGGACAGGTTCAGCCAACTGGGTAGAATACAACTTGAATTCAGGCTTACAAGAGTTGTAAGATAGATGATCTTTACACTTAGGTCGATATTACGAGTCCTTGTTTGATGGCGGATTGTAAATATAATAAGGTATTAATATTAAAAATTAAATGGCGCCTGTTGTGAACCCCTGGACACATCCAACCAACCTAGTAGAATATGTCTTGAATGTAGTCGTACAAGAATCGTAAGCCTATGAGAAAGCGTCCCTCAGTCTCCAGTTCCTCCATCTGCGATTGGAAATCGGTATGTGCCTTTGTTTCCAGCTTTCGTAACCCCATTTTTTCCATGACACACACAGAGACTCGAGACCACGGTCGAGACCTGTATTGGGTCTTGCGCCGGGATGTTGGCCAATGACCTGCCTTTTCTTCTCGAGTCCATAAATTAAGATCAGTTGTTATCCGGGGTCAGGGGATCGGCTGGAGGTTCCGTTTGTTTTGAATACTTCCTTCTTCTCTCCCCACCCCTCTCCCCGGGGGTGGGGGGATCTTTCCTCCCCTCCGCATCACAAAGTTTTTGAGTTTATCCCCCCCGGGGCTTCCTTCCCCCTCTATGACTTCCCTCTACAATTTGTGGGCTTTTGTTTGTAGAGACAGATGGTTGTCTTTAGTCGTTGAGTCTTTTCTTTATTTTTCGAACGGTTTCGTTCTGTCTCTTCCGTTAATTCTGTATTCATTTGGGGTAGCTTTTGAATTGTTTTGGCTTTACCTTTTTGTTTGTTTGAAATGTTTGTGTTATTCAAAATGTTCTGGTTTTGCTTTTTGTGTGTTTGTTTGGATGTTTTACATCTTGAAATAGGATTCTAGTGAAACTCGTTAGAAGGGTATCTTGGAAATTGTTGTAGATCTAGAGGTATGCCCAAAGGCCGATGCATTTGATTTCGGCCGAGAACTGAAAGTGGGAGCTTGCATGAAAAGATCTGTAAGCATGATAAAGATATTGGACGTTTAATCTACTTAGTTTTCCTATAACCAGTTTGTGATCGACTCAGAGTTTTCCAATAACCAGTTTGTGATCGACTCAGCCATTGATATTATTATTATTATTATTATGACGATGATGATGATGATGATGATGATGATGAAACCCATTCATAAGGAACAAGCCCACCACAGGGGCGATTGACTTGAAATTCAAGCTTCCAAAGAATATGGTGTTCATTATTAAAATGCAAGGAGAATAGTATTTTTTTTTAGTTGATGCGGCGTTCGGATTCCTGTTGATAGGAAATTGATGAGCGCTCCTAACCTGCAGGATGTTTGAGATTTCTTTGAATGCTTTAAGGAAACCTACATATCTAGGACCAGTCTATTATGCTGAGCCGACGATGAGGATATGTTTCCGTATTTGTCAGCCAAAGAAGCAAATATTATTGTCATGAATTCGTAACTGCTAAGTAATAGTGTGCAATAACAATTGTTATCTGTGATATAACTGTTATTATTGCAACTTACATTAACACCGAGGTGTTTACTTCTACTACGACTGCGAATCTTACAATTATTAAAGTTTCCATCACGTTATTTATTATTTTTTTTCCAGAATATTTTGGCTGTATGGGACTCTGCGAATTACATTTATTTGTTGTAGAATTCATTTAAATGATACACCTTAGTAATAAATTTCTTCCTTTGTTGAGTATCCGTCACCAGTCACAAAAAAATACGAGAGAGAGAGAGAGAGAGAGAGAGAGAGAGAGAGAGAGAGAGAGAGAGAACCGTATTTCCCCATCTCCTTCGTCATAAATATTAGTGGCCTTTTGTGATGGAGTCAGAGAAATCCTGTGATTTTTTTGGTGTGTGTGTGTGTGTATGCGTGTGTGTGTGTGTGTGGTGGGGGAAGGGGTTGGACTCAAAAGCTTCAGTCATAAATATCCGGTAAAGCAGGAAAACAAACTTTTCTAACCTTCAAATGTCGTGAAATTCTTCGGTTGTGGAATCATCGGGGTCTTCTTCAGTTGCGCCTGTGCTTTCATCTTTTTTTTCTATAGCTTTTTCTTTGGACGTTCATATTTTATAAGACTTGAGTTTTCCTCTCCTCCTCAAGCATTCTTTGAAGCTTGAGTAAAGAAATCTTGTTATATTAACCTTAGAATTAGAATGGAAGATGTCGTAACCTGATGCTATCTCATCGGAAGTTGGGAAATAAAGGTTCTTACAGAATGTTTAATAGATGAGAAATTCAGGAATATAAAAGTCAGACCGTTGTTTAAACTGATTTTTGCTAAAGGAGATCACACAATATTCCCGCTGAAATGGAAGCATATTTATACGAAACTTCGACCACAGTCATATCGAGCTTTATGGGAACTTCAGAATAAGAATGCTTGGAGTCGAAGGTTGCATTAATACTATTTTATATTATTCAGAATCATAAAAAGATCGGTACGATATTGCTCGATCAGTTGAGGATTACCCACTAACCGATTTGCTGACTACAAAATAATTTTGCGTAATACAGTCGATTTCTGTACATATACTGTATACAATAATATTTTAGAGGCCCCGAAGAGAAGGTAAGTGTAGGGTTAAGCCATTGCGCTGAAAACCATTGATGAGATGAAGTACATAGAGTTACGTAACAGGACTTTAGGATTTCGTTTGTTATGTAAAAGAAAGGTATATGTATTTACTCTTGACCGAGGTATATCTCTGTCTCACGCCACAGTGGCGGCGACCAGCCACGAAGATAAGACCAACTTCTTTGTTTGTGACTGAACTTGTTTGCAGAGGTCGGGTCTTTCAAAGATCAAATAGCCCCTGTTTCGTAACTAAGTTCAGTATTTCTTATTCCTGACTCTGCTTGTGTATGAATATCATTATTTTTTAAAAGGGATGACTGTCTAATTTAATTTGAAATTTATCACCCACCTCTTTTAGTTTTTTTTTTTTTTTTTTTTTTTTTTTTTTTTTTTATAAACCCAACTTGCATGAGAAATGGAAAGCTTAAGATCGACTGACATTCGAAGGTCAGCGAGGTTGGGACCTTGCTAAAAAAAATCTCCCAATATGGTCCCAATTCATAAGGTTCATTAAGTATTTTAGCAATTTCCTCAATACTTATTATTTAGGTTATCAGTGAATGCCTTTCTAGGCTAAGATAGTATGCGCACTGTCTTCTTGTGTTAGTTTTGAACCTTAGATAATGTTGTCGTCTTATAATTATTTTGTATAACTAATTTACGCGTTCATCCCCTTCTTTATCTTATGAGAAGTGTAGAGAAAGCTGGTTTCTAGGAAGTCGTGGTTATGTGCTAGAACTAGATATTTAGATAATGCATCGTTGTGAAGAAAATGTTTTTGAAATATCCCCTTGTGCTTCGTGATTTCTGTATGAAATGACTACTAAAACTGTTTTAATTATTATTATTATTATTATTATTATTATTATTATTATTATTATTATTATTATTATTATTATTATTATTATTATTATTATTGGTGTTGTTATGGATCCAAATATGGAGAAAATCTTTTTAAAATATCCGCTTGTGCTTCGTGATATCTATGTGAAGTTACTGATACATCTCTTATTATTATTATTATTATTATTATTATTATTATTATTATTATTATTATTATTGCTGCTGCTGTTGTTGTTGATGCAAATAAGGAAAAAATCGTTCTGAAATAGCCCTGCGTGATTTCTGTAAGAAATGACTAACGTATCTGCTTTATTATTATTATTATTATTATTATTATTATTATTATTATTATTATTATTATTGAGAGATATATATATAGAGAGAGAACCAGTCATACCGCTGCTCCCGTTTATATTTAGTTCACGGAAGAAACCTCGCAGATGAGTCATTAAACCAAGGTGATGGGAAACGGAAAGATTAATTGATAACTTGAGTCATCCGGACCATTTTGGTCTTTCTGAGATGAGCCTTTGTTTGGCTATCACTTAGAAGTGCTGACCATTTGGGATCGGTTCTGTGACCATCAATATCTTAGGCTGAAATAATTGTGCTCGTTTATCTTTGCCATTTTTCATCTTGACTGCATTAGGCTGTTTACTATATCGAGGGGTGGTTCCAGTATATGTATGTATGTATGTATATATATATGCGCGCGTGTGTGTGTGTGTTTGTGCTGATGTGCTATAGGGAAAATGAAACACTTGGTATAAATCTTGACCGGTTTCGCATTTATATCTAAGACATCTTCAAAGGGACTGGTACATAGTGGTAGAAATTTACAATATATATACATATATATATATATATATATATATATATATATATATATATATATATATGATATAGTGACAATACAAAGGAACGCATAGGCAGATGGAAACCATGACAATTTGGAAGATATAAACATACATACATATATATATATAATATATATATATATATATATATATATATATATATATATATATATATATATATATATTTATATATACATATACTATGAATATATATATATATATATATATATATATATATATATATATATATATATATATATATATATAGTATATAGTATATATATGTGTGTGTATTTGTGTGTACACGAAGTGAAATTGATACAAATTTATGTACTCACAGCATACATATGAAAAGTGCTTCACATCTGATCGTTTTAACCCCTATAAGCTGTTATCGTCTAATACACATTCATTCTATGCGTTTTTTCTTGCAATTATTTATCTCCACACCCTCCACCATAATCGTCGAACATCATCACCACTTTACATCACGAGACTTCCTGTCTTCAATTCACAGACCACGGCGAGCGTCCGATAATTGACCTCATCCCAATGACAAACAAGAGCTCTGTCAAGACTGGCCGAATGCACCGGCCGCCGAATTTAAAACAGATGAACGACTTCCCTCGGTCACTCTGTGTCTGTCTCTCTATGTCTGTCTGTATGTCTGTCTCTTCTGTGCGAGTCTGTGCGAGTCTGTATGGCTCTTCTGAAGCGGTTGTTCAGACGCGGCTGCATTCAGGACCTGTGTCCGCCTGATGGATGGTCCTCTTTTAGTTGCATAATGATTTTTGAGGTGGTAATGGGAGGCTTGCTTTGTTTTCTTTCTCAGGGTTGTAGTTGCCACTTTGTTTGTTAGTTTGTTGTGTGGGATTTATTTTGGTGCAATTAATTGGTTTTGTATTGTCTGTGGATTTTGTGCTGAATATTTAATGACTTTGTTCTAGGAGACACGCATCCTTAATCTAGGCATTTTTTCGCAACATGAATCCAAACTTCTTTACATCTCCACCGCTTGTTAGTCTAAATAGACTCGAGGTTGCTGATATTCTAATCTCATTCCACAGAGGACTTATGGGAGGAGGAGGATGCAACCGGTTCTGTATAGATCCAGGGTATGGATAGCGAGGGGGTTTACTTTGCTTAGAATATAAATAGAAATGAGAAAATAATTCTGTAAGCCAAGGATTTGGCTTTGGGTGAATAATGGGTATCGAATGAATTATAAGCTATGAAACAGCAATATTTTTAACACTTTACCAGTGTTATATGCTTTTAGAGTACATAGTTTGACTTTTAATAATCTATCCCACTGCACTGATGACTACTGTGTATTATGTGTTGTGTCAGAGAAAGTGAAGGAAGATTTCCTTGTGTTTATTGACACAAAACTAATTTATTGAAGATTGCTTCCATTTAACATGGAAAATATTGCCGAAGAATGACTACAGTTTAAAAGAATCCAACTTGGCTGTATCGTGGCTGGTTAAATTTAAGTGTAAGCGTTTGGCACTTAAATAACACCATCTTGCGACAGTAATGAAGGTATGCATTAATGCAGAGAAAATCACGTATTGTAATGTAAAGTTTGAATTCACTCCCATTTAAATGAAAAGAGAGGTTACGCTTGCGATATCAGTTGGTTAGAAATTTTCATATTTTTTTTTTTTACAAGAGAGGATTACTCTGGTAAGCCAGGGAAGTCAGTATTTTGAAGATAAAAAAATAAATGTTTATTAAAGAAATAAAAGTTTCTTTTTCAACATGTTCAGCATTTCCTTTAAATCCCATTCCTGAGGACTGGGTCATCACACAAGCAATGGCGTTTTGGAACTGGGGAAGACACAGTAATCGCAAGAAATACGTTGGTAATTCTAAACTCAAAAAGGTTTTAAGATTAAAACTAAAACTTAAATATTTTCCTACACTGGAAACGGCAGTGACGTGAACATTGTGTGTGTAAGTTATATATAATTGTACTTTCACAATTGTGGACATTGTCTTTGTAAGTTATATATAATGTATGTTCAAAATTGTGAACATTGTCTGTGTAAGTTATATATAATGGTATGTTCACAATTGTGACCATTGTCTGTGTAAGTTATGTATGATGGTATGTTCACAATTGTGATCATTGTCTTTGTAAATTATGTATAATGGTATTTTCACAATTGGGAACATTGTCTGTATAAGTTATCTATAATGGTACTGTATTTTCACAATTGTGAACATTGTCTGTATAAGTTATATTTAATGGTATTTTCACAATGTGCAGTAATAGTTTTGCGCACCTCTGTACAGCTGCCAATATAGAATGTGAAGGTTCTGTTGTGATGTTCCGTCACATATTTGGCAAATCCAGGTAATCCGGAAGGAGTTCCTCAGGTGTGACTTTTGTGCCCCAGCCAAAGTATTTCGTGTCTGAGGAAAAAGATCTGGTTCTTGGTTTGCAGCAATTACGTGAAATTTCATTTTGCTTCTCTCTGGCGCCTCGATACTCTTTAAAGATAACACTAGATTCTCCTTGTGTGCAACCTCACATTAGATAGTGATCTGTTTTTTGCTGTTTTTTTTTCTCACAAATACGGCAATTTGTGATTTTCTGGTTTTTGAAGCAAACATTTTCATTAATTTCTGTGATTGTAAAAGTTGATGGGGGATTCATATCTAAATGTAATAGCTATTTCTTATGTTCATATGTTTGTAAATCATAAGCAGATATTATCTGATACGTTTGCGATTAAACACTAAGTAGTAGAACAGTCATAGTAGCAGAAGTAGTAATAGTAGCAGGGGGAAAATGTTCAAGGTAAATATCTATTATTAATTTTTTTCAGTGGATGATCTACTGTTATTGAGGATAACCATTTTTCATTGCTTGACATTTTTATAATGGGACTCTTAACAAGTAGTTTACGGCAGAAGTTTTTATTACAGCATGCAAATTAACTTATAATCATTTTTTGTTTATTTTTAGACTCAAAATAATAAATGTTGAGTACCTGAGAAATTGCGGCATGAATACAATTTTTGTGCGCTGCCAACCAAAAATTAATATCAAATACACTAAAAATATCGTGGAATGGTAATGAAATTATATCCAGGGCTAATTTTCATAACTAAGTGTTCAACTTGACAATTATAACTTATTTTCTGTCATTTGTAATGACCAGGCCTAAACGAGCTACAGATTATATAAAAAAAAAAACTGTGGTCCTCTCTGTCTCTAAACGAGGACGTCCCACACCTCGTAGGGGTGCAGCGAATCAGCAGGTGACAACAGGTGATCTGTCTTAGGTATTCTTGGTTTCTCTGTGAAGGTATTTTTTAAGATTGATTGCTTAGTGACTTGATTTTTTTTAGAATACTTTCTCGGTCTGTTTCAAGATCTGTAACGTTGGAAGTCTCTCTCTCTCTCTCTCTCTCTCTCTCTCTCTCTCTCTCTCTCTCTCTCTCTCTCTCTCTCTCTCTCTCTCTCTCTCTCTCTCCGGCACTTCAAAACAAGAAAAGCTGAACACATGATTATGCTTTATAAAACGTACGTACGTAGTCCACTTGAATATTGCAATATAATATGGTACCCACACTACCAAAAGGATATTGCACAAATAGAGAGTGTACAAAGGTCATTTACAGCTAGAATAGAAGAAGTTAAGGACCTTGACTACTGGGAAAGACTACAATTCTTAAATTTATATAGTCTTGAAAGGAGAAGAGAACGCTACATGGTAATTCAAGCATGGAAACAGATAGAAGGAATTACCGAAAATATCATGGAACTAAAATTATCAAAAAGAGCAAGCAGAGGTAGATTAATAGTGCCAAAAACTATACCAGGAAAATTAAGGAAAGCACACAGGACATTAATCCACCACGCACCAGCATCGATAATGCAGCGTCTATTCAATGCGCTACCAGCTCATCTGAGGAACATAACAGGAGTGAGCGTAGATGTGTTTAAGAATAAGCTCGACAAATATCTAAGATGCATCCCAGACCATCCAAGACTGGAAGATGCAAAATATACCGGAAGATGCGTTAGCAACTCTCTGGTAGACATCAAAGGCGCCTCACACTGAGGGACCTGGGGCAACCCGAACGAATTGTAAGGTCTGTAAGGTAAGGTAAGGTCTCTCTATACATACCTCGCAATTTTTTTCCAAATATTTTTTGTAAAGAAGTTGCTGGACTGTAGGTTTGTTCAATATAAATATTTCCATATTTAAGATAATAATAACGGTGATGATAATGATAAACACGCGTGCATTCATAATTGTTTTCATCCTTGGACGTATTTATTTATTGCCTTTTGTGCAAGAATCATATTTTGAATTATAATCATGACGAAAATAAATGCCCATCCACACATATATTTTTTCATCCATGGACGTGTGTACTGCCTTTCGTGCAAGGATCATAATGCTCTAATTCTGTGTAAATTCTGACGTAAACACAAAGACGAAACAATTTATTGTGAAAAAAAAACTAAAAAATTCTTTGAACAGACATTTTATCACAAGCGTTCGTATCCAGCGCACGAAAAATACTGTAAGAATCACATGCTCTCCCCGTGTGGATGAACACTGCTGTTTTGACGCTGTTTGTCATGTCAATCAGTCAGTCAGTCAGGCTTTGGGCACTAAATCCTGGACACCCGTTATGCTCCTCACAAAAGGATTGGTGATTTGGGATGGATGGGTGGGCGGGATGGGTGGCTGGTGGGGAAGGTGTGGCCAGATGAAGGGAATGGGTTGGGCGTAGTGGCTGGGATTTTCTAAAAATTAGCGTAAGGTCCATCTGCCGTTATGAGAGAGATTTTTTTTTTTATTTATTTTGAGAGAATTTTCAGGAATTCTTTTTGAGTAACATTTTTTATGATACAATCTTTATTTTTATATTTAGTTATAAGTCCAAACTGTGTGATGAGTGACAATATTAATGTCATTTCTCCGGACTTTGGCTCTCAGAATTCGAAATTCAAACACAAATGGATTTTAGTGGAGGAACGAAAGTCCCCAAAATGCCAGTCATGTCACTACAACGCCCCTGACAAAAGAGGAAAATATATGTAGATATAAATGAAATTTTAAAAGAATCATTTGTGGCACAACAAAAACACCAGGATAATTGTTTGGTCAGTATTCCTCGATTAAATTTTAAGTCCATGATGTCAGGAGATTTTCTCTCGTTCTTTTATTATTATTATTATTATTATTATTATTATTATTATTATTATTATTATTATTATTTATAAAAATCTCATAATCTTTTGAGTTAATAAATGGCGAAGTAATCCACAATGATGCCAGTGTGAATATATTTAAAAGAAAAGAAAAGAAAAGATATATATATATATATATATATATATATATATATATATATATATATATATATATATATATATATATATATATAAAGAGAGCTTTCAGAATCCGCTGAATTTCCTCATCATTTTGGATTTCCTCACCATTATTATTATTATTATTATTATTATTATTATTATTATTATTATTATTATTATTAATAGTGTACCTGCACCATAAAAAGATGACGGTAATACAGACAAGAGAGGGTCAAGACGCTAAGTCCCGAGGGTAGGGATATTACGTAATGTCCCGAAATTCGGACGAAGGTGCTATCATTCTGCGTACTTCTATACCCGCCAGTTGTAATAAACAGATCAGTTTAACAATAGCCACTCTCCGTAAGTCTGCTCGAAATGACCTTCATTCCATTTAATCTCTCTCTCTCTCTCTCTCTCTCTCTCTCTCTCTCTCTCTCTCTCTCTCAAGAGAAACTATCAGTAATGAACGCGGATAGCTATAAAAATGAGTAGTTTATATACTTGTAGAACTCTCTCTCTCTCTCTCTCTCTCTCTCTCTCTCTCTCTCTCTCTCTCTCTCTCTCTGAAGAAAAACTATCACTAAGGAATGTGAATAAATGTAAAAATGAGTATTTTATAGACTCTCTCTCTCTCTCTCTCTCTCTCTCTCTCTCTCTCTCTCTCTCTCTCTCTCTCTCTCTCTCTCTCTCTCTCCTTGGCCGGACCTTAATCAGAAGCCTCATCTATGTCATTAAACGGCAAGGGACGTATTTGTCCCATTCAGAACGTATCTGGCGATAGCAAAGATTTTTTGGACAACAGCACAACTAATCTCCCCATCTTGAGGATCTATTGTCGTTGAAGTCATAGAATAAAACTGTGATTAGATTTATTTTTCTTCTTCCCAAATGCCGTCTTTGATACATAACAAGGTTTGCCATTTTTCTGGCCTTCAACTTTCGACTAACTTTTTCGACGCTGCCATGGCCGTAGTAACTGGTGGTGTCTGTGAATCGGGTTGTCGATCTGACGAACTTTGGTGGGCACCACCGTGAAGTCCTTGTCCTTGTGAGAACTTTTGAGAGGGAGAGAGAGAGTTTTACAAGTATATAAACTACTCGTTTTTCAGCTATCAGCTATTTGCAATCATTACTGATAGCTTTTTCTTGTGAGAACTTTTGAGAGAGAGAGAGAGAGAGAGAGTTTTACAAGTATGTAAACTACTCGTTTTTACAGCTATCAGCTATTTGCGCTCATTACTGATAGTTTTTTCTATTGAGAACTTTTGAGAGAGAGAGAGAGTTTTACAAGTATATAAACTTATCACTTTTACAGCTATTCGCGTTTATTACTGATAGTTGAGAGAGAGAGAGAGAGAGAGAGAGAGAGAGAGAGAGAGAGAGTTTTACAGTGATATAAACTACATATTTTTACAGCCAGACGCGTTCATTACTGATAGTTTCTCTTGAGAGAGAGAGAGTTTTACAAAGATATGCGCTATATCATTTTTCTCTTTCATTTATTGGTAGCTACAGTATGTAACCCCGATTCAAAGACAACATGTTTACAGTTATTCGCTTCCATAACAGTCATCATTGTTAGCTTGTCAGTTTCTTCATCTCTGTAATATTATTGTTGTTATTGTTGTATGTTGTTGTTGCGGTTGTAGCAACAACACCACCGTGTAATTTGAGAAGGAATCGGTTGAACCTAATCTTGCCCGTAATCTTGATAGAAAGATTTTTTCTTTTTTATTGCACAGTTTTTTTAAGTCGCCATCTTTTGTTCAATCGCTCTCCACTGCTTCCCATATCTTGTTAAATTTCTCTTGCTGAAAAGAGAACAAGGACGTTTGCTTAGATTTTATTCATTTTCGCTCTTTCTGTCTCTTCGTCAGAGGAAGGGTTTCTTTTCAAAATTCCGCCCTATTATGTTATTGTCTTTTCTTGATTATATTACATTATAAATTTTATTTTCCTATCAGTTTTTTCATACTACTTCTGCTGGTGGCAGTTGTATAATATATGTGTATATATATATATATATATATATATATATATATATATATATATATAAAGATATATACATTTATATATATATATACACACACACATATATATATATATGTATACAGTATATATTCAATGCCTTTCGCAGGGTAATGACATGCATACGAAATTAGGGAAAAACATCACTGGAGGAATCATGACCCGCTTAACACGTATGTGAAGAGTGAAGAAAATATATAATTACAGAACATCTCTGTTTGATATGTTCTGTGGCGCACCGACCTCTTTGCCATGTACGTATTGAACTGTGAAAGTTCACAGGCGACCTGTTTACAGCCAAACTGCATTTTTATCGCGCGTGATGCATGTAAATGATTAGGTTTAATTTTATTGCCGTCATTGGGAACAATATGCGAAATCCGGATCCGGTGGAAAATTCAATCCGGCCGCCTAATGAATGAAACGTCCGGTTAATTAGTTTCGACGTTTGTTCACTGTTGGGATGCTGTTCTTCGAAAGGTGCGAAAAATGTCTGTTTTTTTCTACTTTTTCCAGTTACGAGTTATTTTTGTATATATGGAAGCTGTTCTTTGAAACGTCTTTTTTTTTTTTAAATCGTACTTTTCCAGTTACGAGTGATTTTTAAATATGTGGAAACTGTTCTTTGAAATCTGTCTTTTTATCGTAGTTTTTCTCAGTTACAAGTTTTTTTTCGTAACAAATTAATCCTTGCAAGGCATGGCAGTTATTTTTATGGACAGGCCGTAAATTTGCTTTCATTACTGGAAAGTAAGATTTTTTTGAAAGATGCCTCTCGTTTTTAATCCTAGTTTTTCCTGGTACAAGTTTTTTCTTTTTTTTTTATAAATTTGTGGACGCAAAGCTTGGAAGTACAGTATTTTTACGAACAGAATTTGTATGTGCTTTCATTATTCCCAAGGAAGCTGTTCTTTGAAAGATATCCCGCATTTTTTTTATCCTTGTTTTTCTAGTTACAGTTTATTTTTATAACAAATTTACGGATGCAAGGCTCGAAGATGTTTTGATGAACGGAATTCAAATATGCTTTCATTACTGGTGAAGTAATTCCCCTTTTGGCACTTGGGGAATTCATTGTGCTCTTCTTAAGGAATATGGCCCCGCAGGGGGTTAGTGCGTCAGTGCACCTCACTGGGTGCACTGTAGGCATTACTAAAGGGTCTTTGCAGCGTCCCTTCGACCCCTAGCTGCTGCAACCCCTTTTATTCCTTTTACTATACCTATATTCATATTATCTACCTTCCACCTTGCCATCCACCCTCTCCTACTCTCAATTTTCTTTCCAGCGCTGAATGACCTCATAAGTCCCAGTGCTTGGCCTAAACCGCATATTCCAGATCCAATTAAGGGATTTGCCAAACTGCAGATTCACAAGAAAATTTTCATATTCCCAAGTTACAGCAGGAATGACCCTGAGAAACTGTCACAGATTTTTTTTTCTAACAACAATTAATTTGGCCTTTAATTACTTTCATAAATTAACCACAATTGGGTTACTTTTGGCCAGATACGTTGAAAATATTCTGCGTTTCATTCCCCTTGACATTGTATCCCATAATAAAAGCTAAATGAACCACAGCTATGCATGAATTTCAACGCAGATACAGAACAAAATATTCTGATTATTAGATGTTGGTTTGAATATAGTATTCAATGAAAACGAGTTTATAATCTCCCATTATATATATATATATATATATATATATATATATATATATATATATATATATATATATATATATATATATATATATATATATATATATTATATTTTAAGGTTATACTGATCCATAATATGATCAAATATTTCTTCAGTTTATCTTGGGGTGTGAAATGTTTTTTAGCCTGAGTTCAACAAAACTAAAAGGATTGTTGATTTAACATGGTACGAACGAATTTCGAGCCATACCAGACCTTAAAAAAATGTATGAAAACATTCGTAAATAGTGTCATTATTTATGCTTTGACAAGGAAATCCTGTTAAGAGTAGGGGAAGTATCTCTTGCTCTTTTTACGCATGTTTATATGTATCCGCATAGCATAGACCAGTCAAAACCAACTTTTGTTTGTAAATACAATGCATTTAATGAACGTCATATGCTTGAGTTGGCACTAATTCGATTAACAAAAGGAAGCACTAGCCGCTAGCGGTTATGGTTAGCGGACTAGTGTCGGTTAGAATTGGTTCAAACCTAAGTTTTCTCATTGACTTTATTATTTTTGTGTCTTCTGGTCAAATAATGGAGACTGGAATTACATTTATGAGAGTACCAAATCTCCCTCTGTGAGTGCGTGTGTGGTTAAGTAGCTGTGTATTTGAGTATTTTTATAATAGATCAGAAAAGGGGATCGTAGATACTTGTTGGAAAATTATCACAATAACCTCTGGCAAGGCAAGGGTTGTTAGAGGTTATTTAGCAACCGTGTTCAATGTGATTTAAAAGCCTTCCTTTTATTAGTTTTCTGTAAAAGAAAACTATTGAGATGGCTGTTTGTCTGTCCGCCCTCACATCTTCAAAACTACTGAGGCTACAGGGCTGCAAATTGGTATGTCGATTCATCCACCCTTCAATCATCAAACTTACCAAGTTGCAGCCTTCTAGCCTCAGCAGTTTTTTTTTTTATTTTATTTAAGGTTAAAGTTAGCCATAATCGTGCGTCTGGCACCGCCGAGTCCAATTCCGGAGGGGTCGCCAACTCACCTTCACTTGACCGCATCTGGGGAGCAACTGAGCGAGTGAGCGCTGACGCCTGACGGTGCTGACCGGTCGTAGCTGAGAGTTTCATACTGCAGCACATCGAGAGCTTCATACAGCATTATACGCTGTACAGAAAACTCGATTGCGCCGACGAAACTTCGGCGTAGTTTCTACTTTTTTTTTTTTTTTGAGAATCATAGGATCAGACGCAAGAAAATCATAAGTTACCAACACCGACAGCTTCCATTCAGTAGGAGGGCAGATGACTTGTCATCACAGTGAGTCATCGTACACTGACATTGATCCCTTTCCCAATTATGAAATTAATAACGAAACCATACAAATTTCAGGGTGCCGCCTCCTTGGTAGTGTTGGCCAACTATCCCGTGATCAAAGATCTCATTTTACTGGCTTAGAATTTTGTTGACTTAGATATGAGATGCTTGAGGAAAAGAATCCGTGCTGGCTGTAAAGGCCAGATTAATCCAAAAACAACATCCGAACTGTTATGACTCGAGTCTCTCAGGTGGCTGGCCATTCCAGGTATTTTCATGGTGACTGTGTTGCCCTAAAATGGAAAACTGCAGCATTTGCAAAATTTTCGAAATTGAGATATACCACCTATTGGGCTCGGTGAAACACTGATGCACAAGTTATTGCGGTTTCAGAATGATTCTTCGATGCTTTCCACGAGTATTTAGTGGGCCCCATTTGCAGTATCTGCAAAATCAGTAGTAAGGCAAAGGGAAAAAAGCAGTATCTACCATTTTTCTCAGTTTTGTATTTTTGCAGGTACTGCAGTCTTCCATTTGAGGGCAGTGTATTGTTTCCATGGCTGAGAGGCTTCTCCTCGAACATTGCGCACAGTTTAGGTATTTCCGAAGACTTTTTCACCTTCGGAGGCGACGTTGTTGATATAGTTTTCTTGGAAAGATTGTTGGAAATTATTGTGGAAATAGTGAATTAGTCTCAGGTAATATTTTTGTTAGTTCAAATTTTTGTCCTTAACCGGATGTTGGTGTGTGTGTGTGTGTGTGTGTGAGAGAGAGAGAGAGAGAGAGAGAGAGAGAGAGAGAGAGAGAGGGGATTATGAGAGAGAGAGAGAGAGAGAGAGAGGGAGGGGATTATGTGGCAAGACTCTAGCTTTACGACTTACACAGGAGAGAGAGAGAGAGAGAGAGAGAGAGAGAGAGAGAGAGAGAGAGAGAGAGAGAGAGAGAAATATGGGAAAAACCTCGTCCGCAACTAGGGCAGTGATGTGGAATTTCTCGGTATTATTACAAAGGAAATAGCTCGTGTGTCTTATTTGCAGTTTTTACCCACAAGAAATTACCTGATGAGAACAGAAGTTACGCTTTGAACTTGAAAGCCTACATGTATGTATGTATGTATGTATGTATGTATGTATTATTATTATTAGTATTATTATTATTATTATTATTATTATTATTATTATTGTTGTTGTTGTTGTTTTTGTTGTTCAAAATACACGTACTGCGTACTTCTTCAAAAGCTTCAGCAGAACAGATGCCCAAATTTGAATAAAGAAATAATGAGAAAGCAGACTGAAGAAAATAGAAAATAGAGAAAAAATATATCAACAAGGAAAGATCCACATGCGTGAAAGAAGGGCACCAGCACTAACAATAAAAAGAAGGAAATAAAGAAAGCAAAGGATAACGGATGAAAGCTCCTGCGCTTCCAAAAGAGATGAGCATCGCCATGATTCGTTCTGTAGCATTTAGGCCAAGGTCAGAGAGTTACACAACGGTCAGAATCAAATAGGAACGAGAGACTTTGATTCGAATGAATATTGTTTTTTCTTTAATCATGAGGCATAGCGTCAGTGTAAAGTAACAGAAGAAATTATTTGTTACTTTTGAGTTTCATGTATAACATGGTGAATGTAAGGTGTGAATGTTTAAAGTTCAGAAAATTGGATCTAAACAGTTTTTTTTATAAATCATGTGCATTTTAAACTTATTTTTGTAATAGCAGTGCGTTAAGAAAGGTATATATTTTTAATGAAAATATTTTTAAAGTGAAAATCTGGGAATTCGTAAGATAAATTGTCCCCTTTCAAAATAAGCATTTTAATCAAGATTCAGGAAATTAATTGAGATATTAAATTTCTCGTAATATAATCCAGTAAAGCTGGTCAGGCAAATCACGACCTTTACGCATGATGTAGGATTCTCTCTCTCTCTCTCTCTCTCTCTCTCTCTCTCTCTCTCTCTCTCTCAGAATAACATTAAAGAAATAAAGTTGGAAAAATAAATTTCTTGTAATGTAATCCAGTAATGCTATTCAAGCAAATGAAATAGAACTCTCTCTCTCAGTAAAATGAAAAATAAATTTTTCGTAATATAATCCAGCAGTGCTATTCAGGCAAATCACGACATTTACGCATGAAATAGTCTCTCTCTCTCTCTCTCTCTCTCTCTCTCTCTCTCTCTCTCTCTCTCTCTCTATTTGTTTTCCAAGCCTGGAGGAGGGAAGCGGCGTAGAACGAGAGTCATTGCCAAGGGTTCCTTTCAGTTTCTGCTGTGTCATGGTGCTGTTTTGCTGTGCGAGACCTTGCGGTGGGAGGAATGATATCGCCTTGCTGTGTTCCCGATTGATGGGCGTTTGTAGAAGGAGTTCCGTGTACTGACGTCTTCAATTGGTTTCCTCTCTCTCTCTCTCTCTCTCTCTCTCTCTCTCTCTCTCTCTCTCTCTCTTTATCTCTCTCTCTCTGTATTTATCTTTCTCTTTATGTACGTATTTTGCTGTCTTTTTCTCTCACTCTTCACAAAAATTATCGTAAAATACTATTAGGTGCATTGACACTATTACAGAGAAGTGACAATCTCTCTCTCTCTCTCTCTCTCTCTCTCTCTCTCTCTCTCTCTCTCTCTCTCTCTCTCATTGCTTCCGTTCCTGTCTTTCTCTGATTTCTGTATTGGATCTTTTATTTCTTTACAAAAATTATCATCAAATAGTATTAGGTATAGTGACACCATCACAAAAAGTTATAATCACTTTGTGTCTGGTACACATGTAGTGCTTGACGTATATTTGTTTTTGTAATAATTCATTTGTATATTTACAGTCGTTTGTTCGTGTATTTATAGCTTTTTCAGTTTTATTATTAAAGTTGTGAGAATCTCCAGGAATGAAACACGTCAGGGTAATTACTTACTGAGTTTTCATAGCAAGGTTATGATTATTGAATTAAATATTTGGTTACCATTGGTAGTTGTAAAGACCCTCGTGTTTTTATCGAGTAGTCCATAAACGTTGTTATGTCAGTTAAGTAGCTGAATTAATTGGGTAATCAATCAGTCAGTGTATGGAGATAATCAATCAATCAGTATTCAGAGATACTGTGTATGGATTGTCGTCAGGTACTACCCTGAGAATATTTTATTTGTGACATGTAAAGTTTAAGTACTGTACCTCAAAGTGCCCTCGTTGTTTATTGTAAATAAAAGGTGTAAGCTTATAAAAAAATATTTTTATTCTTAGCAATATTACCTTGTTCCTTTTAAAATCTGTTTGCAGTTTCCTCGAAAAGTTAAATCGCTGCGGTGTGAACATTTTCAGCAAATAGATGGCATCAATAATCTAGATGTTGTGACGCCAATTTTAGTAACCGTAAATCAGTCAATCAACCAGCAGATAGAGATATAAACTTGCTTTGCAGGTTGCTATCCGTGTCATTTGTCATGATAATGAAAAGAAGCAAATAGATAATTTTTTGGGGTAACACCATATAATGAGTTGCTCGTATGCATGATAATTATAATAGGAACAATATTTTTATTCATTATAATATCGACAGCTCTTGTTTATTTGGTGACTAATGTAAATATCTCTTTGTTGCTCCTTTTGCTTTTGGTCATCAGCTTCGTGATGTTTATCCATTTTACGTTACTTCAGGCAAACATGTAATTAATCACTATTAATTAATATTAATTGTTATTAATTAGGCAGCCATGACTCGCATATGGAAGGTGGGCATGGAAGAGGGGTAGAGATAGAGAAGAATAATACCCTTCCTTTATGGGGCTGAGGCCGTGTTCACCGTTCCTTTAAAATAACCACCTGACGTTTGATTCTCCGTAAGCCTTATCACCCCATCTCACGTGTGCGCAAAGAATGAAGCTCTTCTCTCTCTCTCTCTCTCTCTCTCTCTCTCTCTCTCTCTCTCTCTGTATGTGCTTCCGTTTCTGTCATTCTCTTATTTCTGTATTCTGCTGTCTGTTTCTCTCGTTCTTCAAAAAAATGATCGTCAAATGCCTTTTGATATATTGACACTATTACAGAGAAAACTCTCTCTCTCTCTCTCTCTCTCTCTCTCTCTCTCTCTCTCTCTCTCTCTCTCTCTCTCTCTCTCTCATATTTACATTAGCTCATTTCCCGTCTTTAAAGATTCCGCTGGTTCATGTGTATGAGTCTTCACAGATTAACAGAAATGATTACAAAGAGAGTTCACTTTGTGAACAGTAGAAAATGAGAGAAAGTCTCTCTCTCTCTCTCTCTCTCTCTCTCTCTCTCTCTCTCTCTCTCTCTCTCTCTCTCTCTCTCTCTCTCTGAGTAAAATAACGGAAACGGCCAAGTGAAGCATTCTCTAGAGGAGTTTGTTCGACCATTTCACTCTGCGGTTATTGCCAAGCCTCCATTAGGTGTCCATTCTACAAAATACGAGGCAGGGAGAGAATTGGGCTACCTTATTTATGGTAGGTATTTCTGTGCTATTTGTCACGAGGCACAACTTTATTGTAAATTCTAGCTGTTTCTCGTCATTCAGGAATTTTTGTTAAATGTGTGGGCTCTTCATTTGAGATTTACTTCTAAAAGAGAAAAACTTTTCAAAGAGAAAGGGTATATAGGATTGTTCAAGGTGGTTGATTTCTCAGCAGGTGCAGAATTACCTTTGATATATATATATATATATATATATATATATATATATATATATATATATATATAAAAATATATATATATATATATATATATATATATATATATATATATATATATATATATATATATATATATATAGATATATATATATGCGTGTGTGTGTGTGCATGTGCGCTAACTATAAACTCATGCTAGCAGGTGCGTGGGTTCTACTCTTACCCGGGGAAGGGAAAGTCTTTCATTTATTAACTAATTTGGATTCAGTGCTATCAGTGGAAAACTGATGGAAGTGCATGATAAAAATCTAGATGTTTAGAGGACACTGGTGGGTTTGGAATACATGTTTGAGATTTATGTATGTTTAATAAATTTTCTTAAACAAGAACTGTTTCTCTTCATATAAAAAATTTATTTACAGCAGTAATTTGAAGGATTCAAGAATGTGACCACTGCATACTGAAAAATCATTATTACAGTCATCAGTCACCAGATGGCGTTTAAAAGCTGCTGCCTGTAAAGACGATCCTTCACTGCTTTCAGATCCTTGCAGTTTAAAGAATATTCCTGTGTGAAGGACATTTCAGCTAAATGCATACAGGAATATATTAGGATATAGAAATGTTATTTCGGCCACGTTAGTAGAAAGTCAGCATTCCAAGACCCACGTTTTTTCAAACATGTATAGATACAGATTTCCTCACGTTAACCTTTGAAAGACGACACCAAGACTGGATATACGTTCCTGTAGTATCAACCATAGATGCTATCATCAAGATCCTCAGTATCCTCATCCTGGTTCCTCATCTTCATCCTCATCCTTCGGCACCATTTGCCATCGTGATCAGTCGTAGAGAATAACGTTACAAGGCGGCAGATGGAGTTCTTTCTCTCTCTCTCTCTCTCTCTCTCTCTCTCTCTCTCTCTCTCTCTCTCTGACTGTGAGATTTACTCTTAAACATCTCTTGTTAAACACTTTACATCCTCTCTCTCTCTCTCTCTCTCTGTCTCTCTCTCTCTCTCTCTCTCTCTCTCTCTCTCTCTGATTGTGAGTTTTACTTGTGAACATCTCTTTGGTGAAAACTTTACATTCTCTCTCTCTCTCTCTCTCTCTCTCTCTCTCTCTCTCACTTCGGCGAGAACAACGGCGGTTCGGCGCGAGTTTTGCCTATGTCAGTGTAGAAAGCCTAAAGCTTATCTTAGCGCCGAATGACTTCTTCCCATTTGCCTTTGTCGGCGTCCCTAGTCTTAGCTTTTGCCGGCTTGTTGTCATTGCCGACTTGGGAGGGGTTTGACAAGCGGCCATTGGGATCTTGTTCAGCTGATAATCCCTATTGTTCTTTGCATGTTCTTTTTACGTTAAGATAATCTACCTGGTGCCTTTGGTAAAATGGTTTTCGGTTGAGTGCCTTGGAACTTTCAATCTTTTCGGTAGTTAACCTTCGATGATAAAACCTTATTTTAGATTGAGCTGTTGAAATGAGGAAGCTTGAGAGATCTGATGGCTGCCGTCTTTTTATTTTAATATGTTTTGTATTTTTTCATTTTTGCTGTGAGTTGATTTCAGATCGCTTAGGTTATTATTACCTTATAATAAGGAGAATTATTAGTACAATATATATATATATATATATATATATATATATATATATATATATATATATTTGTATATTATATTAATGCATAAATACACACACACACATATATACATACATACATATATGTATATATATATGTCTATATATATATATATATATATATATATATATATATATATATCTATATCTATATCTATATATCTATATATATATATATATATATATATATATATATATATATATATATATATATATATATATATATATATATATATATATATATATGAAAACTTGTGTAGAGGAATATTACATGATACCGCATTCATAAATGAGCTTGGAATTAAGAAAGGGCAGCCCTAATGGAATTTTTAATTTTACCCTGCGTTGAATACCTGAGACCCATTGTGTTATTAATTGTTAGCGACATATTGAGTGAGTTTTAAGAACATGTAAGGGCAGGAAGAATAAATATCTTAGTCACGTAAAAATACTTGCAGTACGCGTTGTGCATCGCCAGTCTCCTCTCCTTCCAATCTTTTTATTCGCCGATGCTCTTTTCCTTCCTTCCCTTTTTCATCTTCCTGTGGACTCTCCCCTCCCCTTCTCCCTCCCCAAATCCCCTTTTTTAATTAGCGGGCTGTCGTGACAAAACGTGGTCTTTAATTCGATAAACTTCCTCACCAAACCTATAGTTACCAAAACAAAAGAGCTTCCTGTGGGGATGTTTAGCGTCCTTTCCCATTATTAAATTTTGACCGGGTTTGCAATTTCTTTTTTTTTGGGGGGGGGGCGGGTTTGTTCCTTGGGGAGGTGGTTGCCCGGTTTCGAAAAGGCGGTGGGTTTAATCCTCAGTTATTTCTTTCGTCTTTTGATTAGTTTGTTCTTTGGGATTTATCTGTGTTTTATTTTTTTCGCGTAGAATCAAGAGCAATTCGAAAAGGATTTTAGTGTAATCTGTTACGTGTTTGTCGTTGCACATGAGCGTAGGACCATTAAATTAATGGATAGATAGCAATATGGCTTACACGAGGATTTATGTATAGATGTTTACACTGTTTCCGTTACATGCTTCACAAGTAAATTTCTTTAAAAATGTAGGCACAATCCCATCTCAGTTAATTTAGCTAATTGTCAGTATATTGTAGAACAGATTTAGTTTGCGTTGGAATATGCTTCTCTATGTTTTGTTTTCTTCAGTTATCGGTTTAAAGTTAATTCACCTTCCGCCTCTTAGTAGTTCATCAGATATTTCGGTGCAGGCTGTTTTATTTTTCAATTCCTTTATTGTATTTTTTAAGTTTTCACTTCCTTTCTCTAGTACTCGGATGACACTCTGCTGCGCCCGCGTTCGATTCTCCGGCCGGCCAATGAAGAATTAGAGGAATTTATTTCTGGTGATAGAAATTCACTTCTCAGTATAATGTGGTTCTGATTCCACAATAAGCTGTAGGTCCCGTTGCTAGGTAGCCAATTGGTTCTTAGCCACGTAAAATAAGTCTAATCCTTCGGGCCAGCCCTAGGAGAGCTGTTAATCAGCTCAGTGGTCTGGTTAAACTAAAGTATACTTAACTTCCTTTCTCTCCGGCTAACAAGTATATTTATAGCTTCCTCATGGTTCCATATTTCCAGGCTTTTAGCTAAATCTGTCTTTATCATTTGCAGTTGCTAGCCGAGCCACATTACTTTGGTAATGCAAATATTGAATCCCTAACACTATATCCCAAAGCTTCGGCTTAGGCTTATGGGTTTAAGTTTTCGGTTTTATTATCCCAGAAGTAGGTCACGAATAAACCAGAGGATTTGTTTTTTTTTTTTTTTGCAGTATTCACGTGGCTCATGTTACGAAGGCGTGATGGGTGCTTTCGTAACCATTCCATATTGAACGCGACCGCAAGGTTTTGAGTCTAGCTTGCCCCAAAGGCGGGTAGTGCCGTCAGTGCACCTCATTTGGTACAGTGTAGGCATTACTTAAGGTTTCTATGCAACGTGACTTCGGCCCCTACCTGCAACCCCTTTCGTTCCTTTTACTGTACCTCCTTTCGTATTCTCTTTCTTCCGTCTTACTTTCCACCCTTCCAAACAGTTTATTCATAGTGCATCTGCGAGGTTTTCTTACTGTTACACCTTTCAAACCCTTTACTGTCAGTTTCCATTTTAGTGCTGAATGATCTCATAGGTCCCAGCGCTTGGCCTTTGGCCTAAATTCAAGTCTAGCTTATTTCTAACATTAAAAATATTTCAATACCAAAAACTTTAAGTCGTCACTATGAGTCACTAACTAGTGTCGCCTCCTGCCTGGGGTAACTACGTAGGCGATGACGTATCTTAAGGACCGCATAGGCGTTACGATCG
Organism: Macrobrachium rosenbergii; assembly: GCF_040412425.1. Classification (NCBI taxonomy): domain Eukaryota; kingdom Metazoa; phylum Arthropoda; class Malacostraca; order Decapoda; family Palaemonidae; genus Macrobrachium; species Macrobrachium rosenbergii. The sequence goes on from NC_089790.1 coordinate 20,284,049, forward strand.
CCGGATCCGGTCGTCTGAACCGGAAGTAAACCTCACTGTCTATGGTGTTCTCCTCTGGCCAAAAGTGGGCGGAGTCCGTCGGCCACTCCGACCAGCTCGCAACCTACCGTTGCCAGGTTCGTGGCTTCCGTTTAAGTTCAGGTGGCCGGAAGCCTCCACGTCTACGGCGTGATCTCAAGATTTGCTTCAGTTTCAACTAGACGCTGAAAGGGAAACGTGGTAGCTACGTCGGCAGATGAGTTCTTGGAGGAGTTTATTGAACGTCGTAGAAAAGCGATTATATGCCCCAAGGAACGACTAGTGGCGCCTAAGCGAAGTGCGGCCAGCAACCTGTCGTACAGTGATATTGGCTGTCCCGTACAAGCGTGCTTTTTATTTCTAGAAGAGGGGAGACCATTCACAATAATTTCTTGTCGGTCTGCTGGTCCATTCTCGGATAATTAAACCAGTCACCAGGGTAAAGTTTCAATTCATTAATAAACAATCGTGAGACAATTCATTTCTCTTCTTCAACCATAGTTTAATCCAGGTTCTCCCTTTTCGCTGGGGTTTTTTTCAGTTTCTGCTGCAATAGGGCAGTCTACAGCGTCATCACTGAGCGGAGCTGGCACGTCTTCACCCTACCAGGTTTCTGCAAACTGGAGTGAATCCGAACGTTTATGGGCAACGCGGATACCGGAGTTAGAACGGAACCTGATCCGCCGGTCGTATCGTCTATGGGGCCCTTTAGAGGTACCTGCTCAGTACGGCGATTCACCTGCTGACGCAATAAGGAGGTAGACCAAGCACCGCCTGTATGGGGGTTTTTGGGGGGGGAAGTGAGCCGACCTCCTCTTTCTCTTGGCCTTGGTAAGCATAACCATTCAAGTTCTAAAGTAAATGATGTGTCGACTCGTATCTCACGTCCTGAAAGTATCCACAGGGCAAAGCTGTTTTGAGAGTCATTCCCTACTCTTAACTCAAATTAACATAGCTGTTAAAGCCTTACTTTATACTATTTTTGTAAGGCATTGCCGCGTCCGACAAAATTCTTTTTATCGTATGGTAAGTAATCTTTAATTTAGTTATATTTCTCGTTTTGAGTTGTGAACCAGACTAGATTTTCAAGCTGTGATATGAGTCTGATCACTGATTTCCAAACTCTTATAGGAAAGCTTAATAAATGATCAAAATCAGATTTCTTGAGGTAGGGCTTATTATTATTATTATTATTATTATTATTATTATTATTATTATTATTATTATTATTATTATTATTCAGAAGATGAACCTCTTCATATGGAATAGGCCCATATGGGTCGTGGACTTGAAATTCAAGATTCCAAAGAACATGGTTTTCACCTGAATGAAGTAACAGGAGGCAATAGGAAATACAGAAAGAAGGGCTCAGTTATTAGAAGAGTAAAAATGAATTAAGAAATTGTTAAATAAAAAAAAATCAAAATGTGAGTAAACAAAAAGTACAAGAAGAATTGCTTGAGGGTAGAAATGCATTGCATCTTCACTGGAACTTTTGAGGTTCCAGTTGCACATCCTCATCGGGGAGACGTTTCCATCGTAAAGATGTGATAAGAGTCAGATGACAGAGTCTCATTCTCGTATTGGAGTTAAGTTAAGTATACCTTAGTTTTACCAGACCACTGAGCTGATTAACAGCTCTCCTAGGGCTGGCCCGAGGGATTAGACTTATTTTACGTGGCTAAGAACCAATTGGTTACTTAGCAACGGGAAAGCTTGATAAAGGATCAGATTAAATTTTCTTGAGATATTATTATTATTATTATATTATTATTTTATTTTTTATTATTTTTTAATTTTTTTTTGGTCTATCACAGTCATCCCATTCAACTGGGTGGTTTTTATAGTGTGGGGTTCCGGGTTGCATCCTGCCTCCCTAGGAGTCCATCACTTTTCTCGCTATGTGCGCTGTTTCTAGTAGCACACTTTTCTGCATGAGCCCTGGAGTTACTTCGGCATCTAGTTTTTCCAGATTCCTTTTCAGGGATCTTGGGATCGTGCCTAGTGTTCCTATGCTTATGGGTACAATTTCCACTGGCATTTTCTGGTATCAGAACAGATAGGGTGATACGTTCCAATAGACCAGACGTGACGTTGATTGACAAAATCAAGAAGAAAGTATCACTCACTGATGTCGCAATACCATGGAACACCAGAATAGATGAGAAAGAAAGAGAAAAAATTGATAAGTATCAAGACCTGAAATCGAAAAATAATAATAATAATAATAATAATAATAATAATAATAATAATAATTATTATTATTATTATTATTATTATTATTATTATTATTATTATTATTATTATTCAGATGAAACCTATTCATATGGAACAATCCCACCACAGGGGTCACTGACTTGAAACTCAAGCTTCCAAAGAATATTGTGGTGTTCATTAGTGAGAAGCAAGAGGAGGTAAAGGGAGATAGAGAAAGAAGAGATGTTACTTAGATCATATTCATGCGGAGTTTACATGAAGGCATACGAACTCCTTTAAGCAGTGAGCTGGTGTATCATCATATCATCATGATCACCGTAACATCCTCATCATCTTTATCGGCTCAGACACCGTGGTGCTCAAGGGGTCTCTTAAGTTCTACCGCTCATGTCTCGCCTATACTAATCCTCCGTAGGGGGGGGGGGGTTAGTGCCGTCAGTGCACCTCACGGGGTGCACTGTAGGCATTAATTCAGGTTCTTTGCAGCGTCCCTTCGGCCCCTAGCTGCAACCCCTTTAATCCCTTTTACTGTACCTCCATTCATGTTATCTTTCTTCCATCTTGCTATCCACCCTTTCCTAATAATTATTTCATAGTGCAACTGCTTTGAGGTTTTCCTCCTGTTACACCTTTCACACCTACCTACTCTCAATTTCCTTTCCAGCGCTGAATGTCCTCATAGGTCCCAGCGCTTGGCCTTTGGCCTAAACTCTGTATTCCATTCCATTCCACTCCTATACTAATCCATATTTTTATATTATTTTTATGTGCGGGTCGTGAGTAAGGTTCCACCTTGCCGGATATAAGCGACGTCGTAGCCATGTCACGTTAAACATTTTCAGTGTGAAATATGAATAAGTTGTGGTTATAAATGTGTTACTTGATTCATGATTTCTGCGAAATATTTTTTGTGTAAAGTTGTCATGATTCGAAGAATATTTTTATCTTGTTGATACGGACGCGATGACAGTTACTAATGCGTCGAAGCTCCAGATTTTTTTGTAAGGGTGTAAATCCTTTCCTAGCTTTATAGATAAAACCGTAGATTCTGGCTTTTAAAATTATCCTTGCATAATTGTAGCTGGCCTAGAAATCATTGGTAGGCTAGCCAACATTTAACTTGTATTGTTTTCAAGGAGATTGTTATTTACAGAGTTTTATTTTTGTGCTTGAATTTTTGCTTTGAGCTGCCATTGATATCGTCATCTGTGTGTGAGAGAGAGAGAGAGAGAGAGAGGAGAGAGAGAGAGAGAGAGAGAGAGAGAGAGAGAGAGAGGTTCATCCACGTTCGTTGAAAAAGCAAACAAGCTTGCACACGTACACTAACATACGAACAAGTGCAAAAATGTTCTCGAGAAAGTGAGCAGAAATCACTCTCCCTTTCTCGGGGATCGATGGGGACTGTTATGGGTAAGGCTAAGCTGGAGTGTTTGTACGTGTTTAAATGAACCTTTACGCATTAGCATATGTCATCTATACACGCCAAAAACAAGCGTGTCTGTGCAACGTGCTGACGACAAGTTCTCCCTTGTGCTCACTTAGTCATTTCTGTCTGATGCCCGAAGCCAAATCATTATTCCTGGTCGTCAACAGCTCTTGGCTTACCTTAGCCATTGTGCAATGAACCGGGAGAATACAATGGGCCCCTCTTTATACCTGGAAGGTATGCGAGGCTTAGTGGGACACTGTATGCAAATTAGCCTGTATAGTGAGGGTTGATAATAAGCATTAAAGACGGTCTGTTCACTTTAGATCTCTCGCTGCGATTTCGCTAAGGATTTAATGGGGAAAGGAATTATGGGGAAGGCTTATTTCACTCCGTGTTAGCTCGGGAGGTTGTGGCCTGCTCTTGGCTCTTTGGGGGTGGTGGGTGGGGGAGAGAAAGGCTCGCATCAAAGAGGGATTGAAAAAAGCATTTTATTAGCTGTGAGATTTTTTTTTTTTTTGGGGCGCTGGGGGAGAAACGCTCGTATCAAGTGGGATTGGAAAAAAATAAACATTTTATTAGCTGTTATATTTTGGATGGGGGATGTGAGAAAGACTCATATCAAAGAGGGATTGAAAAAAGCATTTTATTAGCTGTGATATTGGCGGGTGGGGGGGAGGGGGGACGCTCGTATCAAGTGGGATTGGAAAAAGCATTTTATTAGCTGTGATATTTTATGCAATTTGAAATTGCTGACGCGTATAATTTTTCTGTTAGAGTTTATTTATAATTTTTTGTATTTTTTTTTTTCACCATAAGTCCCTTTCCCCTCTTGAAAAGGGTGACGCAGAAAGGTAGAGCTTAACGGTTCTCAGCAAGTCTGTAGGGATGAAGTTGATGGACCCATGCCTTTTTCTGACCTTAGCTGATGTTTGTACCCGTTCTGAGCTGGGTTGACTGGTGTGTGGCTGAATTAGCCCGAACCTACAGAACCCTCTTGTTAGGGTTCATATCCGAACAGGACTCGATCTGTTTAGTAGGAGCAGGTTATTGAACTGCGAGGTGACTGTTTCAGTAGTTAGTCAAATGGTGGATGCCCCTCCCCTTTGACGACCAACTTGTGTTAGTTGTTTTTCTAGTTTTTTACAATTTAGAGACCCCCCTGGAGTATAGGTAAGGATTATTAGTTGCTTAACACTTTTGATCTTATGCCCAAACATCTGTGAGTTGAGGGGGAGCGGGAAAGATGTATATAAAAGTTTTAGCTGTCAATCAAAGTTTATTATTAAAAAAGGAAAGTGTTACTCTAACCCCCGTTGATCCAGACGTCTCCCAGACATAATTACTCTTGCAATGAAGAAAAAAAAAGCAGCGTGGAGCAGACGAGATTCAGGAATTAACAACGGGTGGAGGTGCAGTAAATCTTTTTCCAACTCTGGCTAAGCGTTAGCATTTGTGTCTTCTCATCAGAGGGCGTCTTGGCAATTTACATTCACAGTTCTTTCCATTCAAGCATATTAATGATTTTAATCTTAATATCTCAGACCGAAATGTGGTTTCAATGCTTCTATTTTATATGCAAAGAGATTCTTCTAACACTTGGTAAATTGCTGTTGTTTATATTTGCAATTAAGCAGGGAATAGAAAGGGATCAAGGGCAAAAATGAAATTGGAATATTATATGATACCCTCCGTCATAGCTTTATATATATATATATATATATATATATATATATATATATATATATATATATATATATATACAGTATATATATATATATATATATATATATATATATATATGTATGTATGTATCCATATAAAAGTATAAAAATATCCTCACTGTAAACGAAAGGGGATATAAGAAAATGTCCGAAAATTTTGGGAAATAATGTTACCCAGAATAGTTGGACAAGAAAATGGACGAATTTTGACTCAAATAAATGACAGAAGACTTCTAGAGCAATATAGATCTAGGTAAGGAGGCAGGTTATGGTTAACTGGTTCATTAATACAAAGGAATCAAGTTGGTGAAAATGCAGCATATGTATGAATACAATATACAATACGTGGATACAGTATAAAAAATACAGTTGATAGGTTTGGGGTGGAGGTTGAAATTGTATGTTGTGGATATCAACTTATCAACGGCCACAAGTTCTCATGATGACACTGAAGATTTAGTGAGAATATGCAAGAAGGGGAGTGAGTGGTTTGGTGTGTAAGTCGTTCTTAAACAGGAATTTGCCGTGTCTTCGTGACTGTTTCAGAATGTATAGGGGTGGAGTAATGAAGTTAGGGAAAGGGCAAAATGTGTAGGGGCGATGTTGCTAGATAACAGAAAAGGTTGTGTATGGAAGGGGAAATGATGAATGTATGTAAATATTGCAGTGTTGGTTGGGTATGAGAGAAAGTGGTTACAGACTGGTGAAAAAGTCTCATTAAGTCATGACAGCTTTTAAAACCGAGGAAGATGGCGTAATGAATGCTGTTAAGAATGATGAAACAGTGTAAGTGCACTAGCGGATCCAGAAAAATTTCATGGTGGGCACCAATTTTCATAATAAACATACAAACACATACATATATATATATATATATATATATATATATATATATATATATATATATATATATTATTTCTATAGTAGATTTTAAATTTTTCTCCCATTTTTATATTTCTCCTCCTCCTCCTCTTCAACGTCTTCCGAAAAAGGAACATCAACAACATCTCTAGAATATTCCTCCTCCCCCCAACAAACCTTCTGTGTTTTTAAAAAAGAAAAGATTGCGTATAATATCATCAAGACAAAACAACGGACTTCGTATTCATAGATTTTTCTGGGTACGACCAAATGGGAATTGACAACAGATAACAGCATTTGAAAGGAAGGAGAAAGTCAATTCCAGCACAGCTGGAATGACATCAGTCACTGATGGGGAAAGAACTTAACTGACGGACGAATTTATTGAAATATCATCTGGCGAGATTTGGCCAAAGTAATCGTCCCCATTAAAAGTGCAGATTTTGCAAAAGAAAAACAAGTAAAAAATGGGTCGAAGTTTCTTCGGCGCAGTCGAGTTTTCTGTACAGCCGCTACAGCGTATAATCAAGGCCACCGAAAATGGATCTATCTTCCGGTGACCTCGGTATAATTCTGTATGAGCCGCGGCCTATGAAACTTTAACCACGGCCCGGTGGTGGCCTATTCTATATCGATGCCAGAAGCACGATTATGGCTGACTTTAACTTTAAATAAAATAAAAACTGAGGCTAGAGGGCTGCAATTTGCTAAGTTTTGATGATTGGAGGTTGGATGATCAACATACTAATTTGCAGCTTTATAGCCTCAGTAGTTTTTAAGATCTGAGGGCGGACAGAAAAAGTGCGGACAGAAAAAAGTGCGGACTGACAGACAAAGCCGGCACAATACAATTGTTTTCTTTTACAGAAAACTAAAAAAGAAGTTTTGTTTTCATAGATGAAATTAAAAGTCGTATCATTTATAACTCTCCTCGTGGCTGAAGAGACAGTTGGGGCTGGAGGTTGTTGGGGGCGGGTTGGGGGGGGGGAGTGTTAAAGGAAAGTAAGTGCCAAAGGCTTTACCAGCTCTTTTACTGCCCTACTGTGTTATGTCACACTTAAACCCTAAGGACCTCTTACGCTCTCCACATGAGAGGGTGTCGAAAGCAGTTTGTGATAACTGGGCTTCAGTTATCCGTAGAGTGTTCTTGCCTTGGGTCCCCCCCTTTTTTTTTCTTTCTTTTTAAATGCTGGTGATGACATTTATGTGATAACGGTTTGCCTTTGTAAGTGTGCTCTCTTTTTTTTTCTTTTGCAAAATACTAATTCAGGGAAGAAGTTTTACATCATCAACATAATACAACTTGATTGTATTCTGTTATAGCTTAATGACAGAAGTAGAACTCACATTTTGAGTTCTATATTATTTATTAGTGTATTAACAAAGAATATCAGAATGTCGCTAAAATAAGAAACCCGAGGGGTTAAAAAATCTGTAAGAATCTAGTACAGACAACGTTTTATATCTTTGAACATTTCTCAAGTTGAGAGAGAGAGAGAGAGAGAGAGAGAGAGAGAGAGAGAGAGAGCTCCCCTCCACATGCACTGCCTAAAGGACGGGACTCAAATTGGAGATACCATCCAGGAATTTGTCCAATATTCGAAAAAGATGAAGGCTGTCAGATTTCCTATATTGCTGTAGGAAGAAGTAATACATTGCATCTCTTCCACTCCTCAACGCCTTCCTCCCTCTATTTTACACTTATTTGTTCTCTCGTTGCTCTTTCGTAAACTGTTTCCCTAAAGTAACTAATTAACTCTATAAAAAATAAATTTCCCTGACTCATTCTCACCGAACGTAAACCGGATATAAGCGTAAAGGCAAACTACTCGAGTGTGGTCCCCTGTTATCTGGAGTTCCGCAGGAACGGGTTTTGGAACCCGTTGTATTTGCTGATTGTACCAATAGCATCATTGAAAGCTGCTCAGTGATACATACGGCTCTTGAATCGTGGTTGTGTACGTGTGAGTGTGTTTGTTTGTTTGTTTGTGTGGTAGTAGGTTGCATGAGATACAGGAGAATAAGTGACTTTTTTGATAGCATGTTTGTGGTAAACGTTATCTGAATGTGTGTCTAGTTTTCAGTTGTTGAAGCTTCACGTGGAAGAAATCCTATAGCAGGCTCCATTGTGAAGGTTTTTCATCTACTTCTCTCGGTAATGTTATTCCTTAAATAGACTGTGTATTACATTCTTGGCGGTGACAATAATATAAAAATAATTTTTCTTATCTTAAATTAAAAGTAATTTACATCAGCATTTATTTAACATTTTATTCTCTTTTTTCTTTTAGGTATGTCGAGATGAACTTTGTTCCAGGCTGTACCTTGGTAATTATATACGTCGACTGATTTTGTTGCTGTAGTTATATTTGTGTATGTATTTGTATGACTGTATGTTTACATATATTTAGAACTTGGTTCATGGGGTTTACCCTACCCTGAGACGAGGCTGCATATGATATGATGTTGGCAGATATTTAGGTAAAAGAAGCATCAGTATATATATTATATACAGTATATATGTATTTTACTGTTATTTTTTTAATATATATATATATATATATATTATATATATACTGTATATTAAAAATTAACGGAAAATATATGTATATAGTATATTATATACACTCATATATACAGTATGTGTGTGTAATACAATATATATATATTTAATATATATATACATATATGTATATTAATATAAATGATGTACGTACGTATATATGCACCGTGTGTGCTCAGTAGTTTGTACGCTTGAATGTCTGTGTGTGTTTGTCTTTACGGCTCAGTTTGTTTTCACAGGCGCTCATGCTCTCTCTCGAGTCTTCGTGGCTTCACAGGAATGCGAAATCATTGGTCAAGGCTTTTGCTTTTGTACGGTGTACAGAAATCAGTATGAAAGTGTATAACCTTTACTTTCATTTATTTCCGTTTGTTTGGCATATGTAAGGTAATGAGAGAGAGAGAGAGAGAGAGAGAGAGAGAGAGAGAGAGAGGGAGAGAGAATTGTACCAGCCATGGATTAACAAAAGCAAATATAGAACCGTTAAGAAATGTGAATTGCTATGGTGTTTTCAGTGATTTAAGTAGAGAGAGAGAGAGAGAGAGAGAGAGAGAGAGAGAGAGAGTGAGTTACTGGTATGCCAATCATGTTGTCCGAATTGCTGTCTTGATTGTACAGCAATTAGTACGTTCTTTGCAGAAATTCTGTAAAAATGCAAAATTTTCATCCTGAGAGAGCAATAAACAGTCATTAAGCGATCTTGAGATACCCTAGAATTCTCTCTCTCTCTCTCTCTCTCTCTCTCTCCACTGAGGAGGAGATACCGCCCCGTTGCTTACACAAGAAAAGCGAAAGAAGCGAACTGCGTCACCAAAATGATGACTGTGTATGAACGGGGCCTTGTGCGATTAGGCTCGCGTGGTATATTTGCTCTTACATTCGTTCTCTGGTCTAGTCCCTCATGCAGTACGGTCGTGGCATGCATTTGTAAAGAGCCAGAAGAAGGAAGAGGAGGAGGAGGAGGAGGAGCAAGAGGAAGAGGAGATTGCGTTTGTTTGTCTCTGCGTCTGCGTCTTTGTGTGTGTGTGTGTGTGTGGGAGTTACGGACACAAACGAGAGCGTTTGTTTGTCTAAACGTTTGGAATTCCTAGGAAGAGGAGATTGCGTTTGTTTGTCTCGGCGTCTGTCTTTGTTTGTGTGTGTGTGTGTGTTAGTTACGGACACAAACGAGAGCGTTTGTTTGTCTAAACGCTTGGAACTCCTAGGAAGAGGAGATTGCGTTTGTTTGTCTCGGCGTCTGTCTTTGTTTGTGTGTGTGTGTGTGTGTGTTAGTTACGGACACAAACGAGAGCGTTTGTTTGTCTAAACGCTTGGAACTCCTAGGAAGAGGAGATTGCGTTTGTTTGTCTCGGTGTCTGTCTTTGTTTGTGTGTGTGTGTGTGTGTTAGTTACGGACACAAACGAGAGCGTTTGTTTGTCTAAATGTTTGGAATTCCTAGGAAGAGGAGATTGCGTTTGTTTGTCTCGGTGTCTGTCTTTGTTTGTGTGTGTGTGTGTGTGTTAGTTACGGACACAAACGAGAGCGTTTGTTTGTCTAAACGTTTGGAATTCCTAGGAAGAGGAGATTGCGTTTGTTTGTCTCGGCGTCTGTCTTTGTTTGTGTGTGTTAGTTACGGACACAAACGAGAGCGTTTGTTTGTCTAAACGTTTGGAATTCCTAGGAAGAGGAGATTGCGTTTGTTTGTCTGGGCGTCTGTCTTTGTTTGTGTGTGTGTGTGTGTGTGTTAGTTACGGACACAAACGAGAGCGTTTATTTGTCTAAATGTTTGGAATTCGTAGGAAGAGGAGATTGCGTTTGTTTGTCTCGGCGTCTGTCTTTGTTTGTGTGTGTGTTTGGGAGTTACGGACACAAACGAGAGCGTTTGTTTGTCCAAACGTTTGGAATTCCGAGGAAGAGGAGATTGCGTTTGTTTGTCCCTTTGTGTGTGGGTGGGAATTGCGGACACAAGCGAGAGTGTTTGTTAGTCTATACGTTTGGAATTCCGAGGAAGAGGAGATTGCGTTTGTTTGTCTCTTTGTTTGTGTGTGGGTGGGAATTACGGACACAGACGAGAGGGTTTGTTGATATATACGTTTGTCTGTTTGTGTATGGGAATTTCGAGGGAGAGGGGATTGTGTTTGTTGGTCTCTTACTTTTTTTCCATTTTTGTATGTATGGGAATTACATACATAAACGGAGATTCCTTTTGAGTTTTATCATTGAATTTAGGAGAGGCTCTTTACTGAGTTTGTTACTTTGTATGTGTGTATGGGAATACAGACACAAACAAGATTCCGTATGTGTTTTATCACAGACTTAAATAAGATTCTGTTTGTATTTTATCAGTGAATTTGAGAGAGGCTTTCTAAGCTGTGGAGTACCTGACTTTGTTTGTGTATGGGAGTAAAGACACAGGCAATATTGTCTTTGTGTTTTATCATTGAATTTAAGAGACTTTTTTTGGCCTGATTATACATTGGATAATGGAACATTGATTAAGTTGGTTTTGTATCGCTCTGAAACGCTTCTAGAATTATAATTTCGCCATAATCAAGATTTTAAATTTAACTTTGATACAGACTGATACTTTTGACACGTTAAATTAATATTTCATAAAAATGTGGATTTTAATTTTGCGTTAACTATGGTGCAGATGGACGTGGATGGTACTTACTAGGTAGACATCCCTACCGGTAGTAGAGAGTTACAGTATATGTAAAGATATTTAGTTGATCACTGTGATGGCCACGGTAGATCGAACACCTTTGACCAGTCTGTGGATTCATTTTTTAATACCTCTGTGGAAACTGTCGGCCATTGCAACAGGATTCGCCTCACGCGGTGCACTGTAGGCAATACTCAAGGTTCTTTGCTGCGTCCCTTCGGCCCCCAGCTGCAACCGCTTTCATTTCTTTTACTGTACCTCCGCTCTTATTCTCGTAGGTCCATCTTTCTTTCCACCCTCTCCTAACAAGTGTTTCATATTGCAGCTGCGAGGTTTTCCTCCTGTTACAACTTTCAAACCTTTCGATTTTCAATTTCTCTTTCAGCGCTGCATGACCTCATAGGTCCCAGCGCTTGGCCTTTGGCCTAAAATCTGTATTCTATTTTCTGTAGCAACCGGATACTCTTAGTCATTCGTTTCAGAGCAGGAACTTGACCAACGGCGCTCCCCCCAAAGGTTCGTATTTACCGGACTGCAGCAGTATCGGGTGAATCAGTAAGCAAATAAACGAGAGGGAGGGAGAGAGAGAGAGAAAAAGAGAGAGGGGAAATGCGGAAGATTTTTTTCGGCCAAACTATCTTGTCAGTCTTATTTCATTCGTTAGGACTCTTCAGCGTATGGTTAATATTTTTATTCGTGTATGTATGTATGCATGTATGTATATATATATATACATATATAAATATACGTATATGTACAGTACATATGTATGTATATTTATATATATATCCCAGCCCGAAAAGAACCCTAAAAGAGTTCAGAGGTCTGGTTAAACAAATCATTTATAACTAACTAACTATAAGATATATATATACTTATGTAAATGTATATATACAGTATATATATACATACACACATGCAGTATATACATACACACACACACATATATATATATGCATTAATAAAATAAATGCAAAACCCAGTAGACCTTTGCTTAACAACAACGTTTTCATAGGCCCGGCGAGTGACCAGAGTTTTGAGGAGTCGTGAGATATATAATTTTTTTTTTTTCCCTTCAGCTGGGATGTGAAGCTGTGCCTCTGTCGAGTGTCAACACAGCTGGGCTGGGTTGGGCCAGCATGTATTATAATCATCCTGTAACCGGATTTGTATCACGGACTATTAAGCTCTCTCTCTCTCTCTCTCTCTCTCTCTCTCTCTCTCTCTCTCTCTCTCTCTCTCTAAGTCTTTTCCTTTTACTGATTTTTCAAATGAAGGAAGTAACTTTCAAGGAACAAAATTCAGCAGAATTTCAAGGATCAGATTTTAAAAGAATTTTAAGGAACAAAATTTAACGGAACAAAGTGTAACAGAATTTCAAGGAGCAAAATTTAACTGATTTTTAAGGGACAAAGTCTAACAGAATTTTAAGGAACAAAATTTAACAGAACTTTAAGGAACAAAATTTAACCGAATCGTGAGGGACAGAATCTAATAATTTTAAGGAACAAAGTTTACCAGAATTTCAAGGAATTAAGTTGAACAGAATTTTAAGGAACAAAATTTAAAAGATTTTTAAGAGACAAAATTTAACAATTTCAAGGAACAAAATCCAACAGAATTTTAAGGAATAAAATTTAACAGAATTTTAAGGAACAAAATTTAACAGAATTTTAAGGAACAAAATTTAACACTGAACCATGGCTCAGTATATTTGTAAAAGACTACTGTAAGGAGATTTTCAGTCGTTGGCAAAAACTTCTCACTGAAAGGTAGATGTTGTATAACAGTTGCTGTCGTATATACCTGTACTGCTTTATTCGTCGTGTCTACAGAAAATCGTGGGACCTTGCATTCTTGCAGTGGTAGTAAAGAAACGAAAATCTTTCTAAATAGAAACAGTTATTTATAGAAACGAGGCTAGTTTTGTTATTTTGCGTCCACGTATTTTCAGACTGTGAGTTATTGTCCTATTTATTTCTTTGTATTCACATGGCATTATGCGTAAATGCTTTGCATTGTTCTCGGAAGTGGTGATTTATCTTACCGACATTTTTGCATGATTCTCCGTTCGTAATCATTTCAGTTACATATGATTTTCATTATTATCTGATACTTTTGTTTTGTGCATGCTTTCGCTCAAGCATTATTTAGTCTGCAGTGACACAAACAATCAAGCAAACAAACAAAAAATCTCTAGTTTTAGTAGCATGCAAATTATATACGATACGATTTCCCAAACCATAACTTGAGTTCCGATGGGCACGTGGGCACAAGTTCTAAGTTTGCCTAAGAGTTTCATGCAGTTGCAAGCACCCACACGTGTTGAACTTGATCGATACCATGCCTACTGCACATAGGAATACAAACTCACCCTTTTCTACATTTACCCAGAAAGGGGAAACGTAGAGATTTGATTTTGGTTTTCTGTAAAAGAAAACTATTTTGCCGTCTTTCTCAGTCCGTCCGCACTTTCTTCTGTCCACCCTCAGATCTTCAAAACTACTGAGGCAAGAGGCCTGCAAATTGGTATGTTGATCATCCACCCTCCAATCTTCAAACATACCAAATTGCAGCCCTGTAGCCCCAGTAGTTTTTATTTTATTTAAGGTTAAAGTTAGCCATAATCGTGCATCTGGCAACAATATAGGAGAGGCCACCACCGTCCCGTGGTTAAAGATTCTTGGGCCGCGGTTTATACAACATTATACCGAGACCACCGAAAGATAGATCTATTTTCGGTGGCCTTGATTATACGCCGTACAGAAAACTCGATTGCGCTGAAGAAACTTCGGCGCAAGTTTTACTTGGTATTCTAGACATCAAAACCTACCATGTTTTAGCAAGAACTGAAAATATTTGTTAGAATCTTGTCATGGCCAAGGTTAAGGGGGGTACCTATTTAAAGAATATGCAATTTATTTTATTATACCTATATTTTACATATACGTAGTTTATTTTGAATATTATTAAAATGCTCCTTAATTAGATGACTTTGATAAATGTCGCATCTTCAATCACTTATTTTTATTATTACTTTCTTTTACCAAAAAGCATTTCATAGGTTCCGAATGTATATTTTTTCTAGTGAATCGTAGGTTTCTTGATCCGTTGCCCGTGGAATGAAAATAAAAATATTTTATGCCCACAGGAAAAAAACGGATTTTTTATTCCTTTCTGCCGAGCTGAAAAAAACTCCTCTCCTACCCGTATCGGAGTGTTTTTTCCTATCAACGTTTCCGCTCCTGGCGGCAGTTAACACCTCATTTGGTTTCTCCCATTCGCCTCTTTCAACACAATTTTTCTCATCTCGCTGCTTTTTAGCCCCTAGGGGAATGGGGGAGGGGGAGGAGGAGGGAGATGGAGATGGAGAGGTGGAGGAGGCACAAGCTAGGAGAGATCCCTACCTCACACTTTCCACATAGGGAATTCCCTTTACGTGTGTGTGTGTGTGTGTGTGTGTGTGTGTCTGTAAGCTGGTGTGGGCCTTTATGTGTGTAGGTATTTCTTGTTGATTCAAGGAAAATTTAGGTTTGTTGGTACGTGAACTCTGTCAGCAATTATGATATATATATATATATATATATATATATATATATATATATATATATATATATATAATGTAATATATATGTTTATATATATATACATATATATAGCTAGATATATATATTTATGTATATATATAATATATGTATGTATTCATATATCTATCTATCTATCTATATATATATATATATATATATATATATATATATATATATATATATATATATATATATATATATATATATATATATATATTATATAGAGAGAGAGAGAGAGAGAGAGAGAGAGAGAGAGAGAGAGAGAGAGAGAGAGAGAGTAGCTGATGAATAACGAAGGCCTATCACCAGGTCTCAGTATTTTCAGATGATGATCAAATACTACCTGATAATGGTAACTTGGAAACACAACTTTCACTTTTTGGCCACTTTGTGAAATCAGACTTCATATTTTACGCTCTCTCTCTCTCTCTCTCTCTCTCTCTCTCTCTCTCTCTCTCTCTCTCTCTCTCTCTCTCTCTCTGTGAGACACACACTCACACGAGATGCTTGAGAAATTCCAAAAGTAAACCTTATAAAAAAGTCTTAATAATCTGTAAAAAATCATGGCAGGCTGCTTTGTGTGGTGGACGAATCTCTCTCTCTCTCTCTCTCTCTCTCTCTCTCTCTCTCTCTCTCTCTCTCTCTCTCTCAAACACATACACGAGACTTGAGAAATTCCAAAATAAAATTGTAAAAAAAAGAAATGCTAATAGTCTGTAAAATATTTTTTCAGGCTGCTTATTGTTGTGTACGATTCTCTCTCTCTCTCTCTCTCTCTCTCTCTCTCTCTCTCTCTCTCTCTCTCTCTCTCTCTCTCTCTCTCTCTCTCTCTCTCAACACACACACACAAAAGCAAGAGATACTTGAGAAATTCCAAAAGTAAATACTATAAAAAAATCGTAATAATCCGTAAAAAATGATATCAGGCTGCTGTGCGTGGTGGACGATTAATCTTGAAGCGTAGCCGCCTGCCGCCTGACCCGAGGGCTTTCTGATAACTTAGAAAAAAGGTAAAGAATTTTTCTATAAAAGTAAAACCATTATGAGAAGCCAATATGTTCAAGTCGAAATTAAACCTTAATGAGAAATTAATGGGTCCTTGTGAAAGTAGTAGGAGAGATATAGGTTCTGAAGGCTGTGTGTGTGTGTGTTTTTGTGTATATATGTATAATATACATACAGTATATATGTATATATATATATATACGGTATATATACACACAAACACATACATGTATATAAATATGTGTGTGTGTGTTATGTATGTACAGGTATAGCTCCATCATTTGTTTTGATGTAAAAAAATTGGAGTAAAATTCTGTTTAATTATTGACAATAAAACAGAAAAATAAAAGCAAAAAACAAAATGAAAAGAAACAAGCAAAAGGAAAGTTGCCACCCAAGCTTTTAAGAACTACAGATGACCCCAGCAGTGAGTGCCAAAAATAGGACAAAAAAACTCTTAAGTAAATTTAAGCAAAACAAGAACTGAAAGGAAGGGGGGAAATAAAATAAAAGTACACCAGGTACCCAATAAAGATAACCGAGCCATTGAGATTCCAATAACATTATCATACATTTGGTTCCTCTTTGGTTGGCAAGAGGGTGGATGGGGGTGGAGGTGGTGGGGATGTGACGCCAGAGAGGTAGAATCTGTAAATTTTTAATCACAGTGACAATACAGTCGTGTAGATGTTATTTGATGTTATCCCAGAAAAAAAGACTTATTTAAGTGCACACAACGCCTTTGAAGTATCATTATCATACATCTGCTCCCCCTTTGGTTGGTGAGGTGGCGTGGGGCGTTGGTGTTGGCGATAGAGAGGTAGCGTCCCTAGTTTTTGAATGAAGATGGCATCACAGTTTTGCAGGTATTATCTTGTGTCATCTCAGAAAAAAAAAGTTACCAGAGTGCAAAAAACACCTCTGAATTCCTTGCATTCTGGAATATCTCTTTTCTCAAAAAAAGAAGTCTTTCGTCTTATTTTTTACATGGTTTCAGCTTATCACGTTTATGGCTACTTAATGGCATGCTGCCCCTGCCGTAAATCACGTGCTCTTCACTCCTCACAAGAGGCAGAGGGCCCCGGGCTATTGGTATTTGGCAGCAAATGCATTCTGGCCTGAACCAGTATTGCCTGGACTATCTCTCCGTTATTTAAATTGGTTTTGAATTGGTTTTTTGTGATATACGTCTTTGTGGGGACGTCTTCGTTTTGTAGAATGATTTACTCTGTCGTCTGTGTTCGAAGAAAGCCTTTTTGACTTGATGGTAAGTCATATTTCATTGTGATTGTAAAAGTCGGATGAATGAAGGGGTATTGATTATAGGGTAGTTGACTGCAGTGTGATTGGGTAAGTAAGGTGGCATAGTCGTTTGTGTATGTTGATTTGTATATTATTATTATTATATTATTGCTGTTGTTGTTGTTGTTACAAACATGCGTATATTACTAACTGGAGAATATAGATATATATATATATATATTTATTCGTACATATATATATATATATATATATATATACATATATATATATATATATATATATATATATATATATATATATATATATATATATATATATATATATATATATATATATATAATAATTTTAAATTTACGTGACTCAGTGTTCAGCACGGACAGCTAGACACGCCTAACGTTTGGAATTCCCTTGTCAATAGCCATTACTGTGATCGATTTTTTCGTCTGGTCCTGTGTAAACAGACGGAAGGTCAGCACTAATCCGTCTACCGCTTTACGACTGTCATTTGCCTGTCAGATCTCTCAGGTCTTGTTGTGGCCCTTTTTCCCACTCTCAGCTTTATTCTGTCCTTTTTGTTTTATTGTTTTCCTTTTATTTGATTTTGTCTTTTGTTCACCGGCGTCACTAAGCGCAATTTAACCTAATGATGTAACTTTTATTTTCCATAACGGGTCCAGCTTTGTTTGACACTTTTTCTGTAACTCCTGTCTGTCATATCCCGTCCATTGTGACGTTTTCTGTTAACCGCGGATTGTGACGTTCTCTATTATATATCCACTTCCTCTTGTCATCACCTTTCTTCTTCTGTTTGCTCTTTCATTGGAGCGAAAAGCAAACACCACTACGGAAATGGCCGTAATGAATTTAATTTAATGGTAACAACTTCCTCTTAATTTTTGGTGCTAAAAGAGGGATTTGTATTGCAATTCATCCTGTTATTGTGTCGGCAGCGTTTGTCATATTGCTCTGGTTGCCAATTAAGTATTTGCTAAGTCATCGTAGTTATGAAATATTCTAAAACTTATCAGTTGTTTCATAGTGCAACTGCGAAGTTTTCCTCTTGGTACACTGCTGAAACCTTCTTTAATTTCAGTTTCCTTTTGCTCTGTCACCTGCTCAATTTTTTTCGTCTTTACATGTGATATATATATATATATATATATATATATATATATATATATATATATATATATATATATATTTATATATATATACATATACATATATATATATATATATATATATATGTATATATATATATTTTTTATATATATATACACACACACACACACACACACACATATATATATATATATATATATATATATATATATATATATATATATATATTATGATGTTATATTCGTCCAATTTCTTCCACTTTCACCATACACGAATGTATTTGTTTTGGGGATCAGTTTCAGTTTATCCCTTCTTCATTTCTTCCAAGAGCTTTGTAGCTTAGAACATGTGCTGTTGAGGATCCCGTAATATAGTCTAGTTTATTAACTCCAAAACACTTCCAACCCTTCCTTTGTGAAAACTGAAAATGTATTCGGTTAAAATTTGGGATTGCTGTATGTGTGTTTTAGAGGGCACATTGTTTACTTCGTCTCAGTAACTAAAGTTTTTAATCGACCTTTTCCTTTCGTAATTTGGAAAGTTGCTTGGAGATTTTTTTTTTGTAGTTGTTTATCTTTACTACAGGATCAAATTCAAGGTAGTTCTTATTAAGGCTGCCACTGTTGCCTCTGAACTAGAAGATCTTCCTCACTTCCGCTAGGTAGAATTGCCTCCCTCTTACCTTAGTTACTATTTTGGTCAGTTTGCTCAGTTCAACGGGAAAGTTCCCCGTCTCAGGTGGCCTTACATCATGCCCCATTAACTCTCCGAGATCAGCAGTCCCAGAAGTATAAAGTATGGTAACTGTTTCGTTTTTTTTTTCGTTACCAAACTCTGAAGTTCTTTATCTTGCCTCTGGTTCTCCAGGAGCTGTTCAACCTTCCCTTCTCTTAAAAGACGGAACGTGTTAAGCCCCCCGCCCCGCCCCTCTCTCTCTCTCCCTGGATAAAACAGAACTACTAAAAAAATCGTCAGATGTTTGCTCTGACATCCTCCATGTTGGAAGCACATTTCAGACCTCCATACTGGAAGCACATTTCAGACCTCCATATTGGAAGCGCATTTCAGACCTCCATATTGGAAGCACATTTCAGACCTCCATATTAGAAATGCATTTCAGACCTCCATATTGGAAGCACATTTCAGACCTCCATATCAGAATCGCATTTGAAACCTCCATATTGGAAGCACATTTCAGACCATATCAGAATCGCATTTCAGACCTCCATATTGGAAGCACATTTCAGACCATATCAGAATCGCTTTCAGACCTCCATATTGGAAGCACATTTCAGACCTTCATATCAGAATCGCATTTCAGACCTCCATATTGGAAGCACATTTCAGACCTCCATATTAGAACTGCATTTCAGACCTCCATATTGGAAGCATATTTCAGACCTCCATATTAGAATCGCATTTCAGACCTCCATATTAGAATTGCATTTCAAACCTCCATATTGGAAGCACATTTCAGACCGCCATATTAGAATTGCATTTCAGACCTCCATATTAGAATTGCATTTCAGACCTCCATTTTGGGAGCAATTTTTTCAGACCTTCACATTGGAAGCACTTTTCAGACCTCCATGTTAGAATTGCATTTCAAACCTCCATATTGGAAGCACATTTCCGATCTCCATATTAGAACTGCATTTCAGACCTCCATATTGGAAGCAAATTTCAGACCTCCATATTGGAAGCATATTTCAGACCTCCATATCAGAACTGCAGTTCAGATCTCCATTTTGGAAGCACATTTCACACCTTATCAGAATTGCATTTCAGATTCGGAAACAAAACGAACCGCTTGTCATGAGGGATTTGAAGTTCAGTGCTTTGATTGGTCGCAGATGTCGTGCATAAAGAGATCCAGGGTTGATGGCTAATTGATGCTGCGCTGTAGATCAAGAACAAGTTGCGATTAGCAACAAAACCTCAGGAAATTAAATGTCATAAACTAACTTCCGTGGATGAGGCTGTGTCTCTCTCTAGTCAATTGTTGTCAATCACGATGGCTACCAGTGGGAAAGTTTTTTTAAATTCACAAATTACTTGCTGAGGAATCCTGCCAACAAGCAGACAAGAAAACAAACAGACAAACAAACCGAACCAGAATTAATCATGTTGGAGGTGATAACTTGAAAAATCAATCGTGTGTTTTATTTTGCTAATTATTTTGTGTGGTTTTTCGCAATAACTTTAAAGTAATATCAAACTGCGATAGTTATACATATTATTATTATTATTATTATTATTATTATTATTATTATTATTATTATTATTATTATTATTATTACGTAAGAACGATATGAAATTCTAAAAAAAAAAAAAAAAAAATTGGCATTCCATACACAAAATATTGCATATCACCCGCAATTGCAAGGATAATTGCTATCTGCGCCAGACTGTCAAATAAATAAAGTAGTCATATGGTCACTTTTAACTAGATTTAAAGCGTATTTAGACTGAAATTGCTTTTCTATACGGGCCATTTGAACAGTGATGCAAATGCTAAACAAATGATACATTTTAGCGACATAGCCGTATAGTGTTACATGGCTTATCGAAAAAACTGATCCAACAGCTGTTAGTGGTATTGTGTAGAATGTCTCAATTATTTAACTAAAGGCATATCAAGCGCAGTATTTAGTTGAAATGTATTCTTCTACTGGGTAGGCCGTATAACCGGCTTTCAACTTTGATAAAAACATTAGAATCTAAAACATTCTCCAGAAACCAGCGATAAATCCTTTGGTTATGGAGTTAGACAAGTAGATCGTGATGTTAATTTGTTTAATCATTTTTAGTTTTCTGTAAAAGAAAACTATTGTGCCGGCTTTGCCTGTCCGTCCGCACTTTTTTCTGTCCGCACTTTTTCTGTCCGACCTCAGATTTTAAAACTACTGAGGCTACAGAGCTGCAAATTGGTATGTTGATCATCCACTCCTCATTCATCGAACACACCAAATTGCAGCCTTCTAGCCTTAGTAGTTTTTATTTTATTTAAGATTAAAGTTAGCCATAATCGTGCTTCTGGCAACGATATAGTATAGGCCACCACCGTGCCGTGGTTAAAGTTTCATGGGCCGCGGCTCATACAGCATTGTACCGAGACCACCGAAATATAGATATATTTTCGGTGGCCTTGATTATACGCTATAGCGGCTGTACAGAAAACTCGATTGCGCAGAAGAAACTTCGGCGCATTTTTTTACTAGTTTAACATCAATCACGCTAACCGAAAGATGGATCTGTCAAAGCAGGCACTGTTGTGCTTGGAAGCATGAAAAGGAAATTCATTAAAATCTCATTAAAATCTTGCTTTTGGAAAGCACGGTACATCACTGTGCCTTACCTGTGAGGTGCTTTAGCAAGCAATATTAACTGTTAAATCTATCTTTGTTACACGAAAAGCGTCCAAGGAAGTTCTTCCTCAAACGTAGACAAGATAGTAGTTCCAGATATTTTACGAACAGTTTCTCTCTCTCTCTCTCTCTCTCTCTCTCTCTCTCTCTCTCTCTCTCTCTCTCTCTCTCTCTCTCTCTCTTCTAAGGTACAATAAATATAAGCTGAAATTTTTTTTAAATTGGTGGTTTCTTATCGTAGGTACTGCATATATAATTACTTTGTTTAACCTCTCTCTCTCTCTCTCTCTCTCTCTCTCTCTCTCTCTCTCTCTCTCTCTCTCTCTCTCAATTTTGCCCACTTTTGTTTTGTTGTTGTCGCTGGGTACTGTATTGTTCCTTTGTTTAAACACAATCTATCTCTCTCCTACTCTTTCCCCCCACCTCTCTCTCTCTCTCTCTCTCCCTCCTACCCACCCGCCCAGCCTCCCATAGGGTGGAGATTCCCAAAACGCCCATCTTTTCGTTCATGACCTTTCTCCTATTTTCCTTGGTACTTTTTTTCATCGAATATCTAAAAACGCATCGGTTGAGTCTTCAGATTTCGTCGTCTGATTTTATCCCCCAAAACTGTTTCTTCGATGGTTTTAATCTCCGTCGTCTAATGGTCCATATTTATGTTTACACTGCGAACAAATTGTTTGTTCTATTCCGCATATAAGCTCATAAAAGCGCGTGAAGTCTGACATGTGATACCGATGTGTTGATCATTAAATTCAAGACTTTTTTTTTTTTTTAGACTTTTATGCAGACGCGATCAACAGTTCTTTCTTTGTTGTAATGGCTTGCTTCGGCTCGTTTGTTTGGGTAGCCTTAAAATGTTCTATTAAGACTTTTTTATTTTGGTACCTGTGGAACATGCTATTACTCGACTCATGGTAACAGTAAGAGAGAGAGAGAGAGAGAGAGAGAGAGAGAGAGAGAGAGAGAGAGAGAGGTTAAAGAAAGGAATTATATGTGCAGTGTCTGGCGACAATAATAAACTAACGTTTGCAATATTTTCAGCTTATATATTTATCGTACCGTTAGTATATACATAGGTATAGAGAGAGAGAGAGAGAGAGAGAGAGGTTAAATAATTGAATTATGTGTGCAGTGTCTGGCGACAATAATAAACTAGCGTTTGCAATATTTTCAGTTTATATTTTTATCTTACCATTAGTATATACATAGAGAGAGAGAGAGAGAGAGAGAGAGAGAGAGAGAGAGAGAGAGAGAGAGAGAGAGAGAGAGAAAGTTGTCAGTTGAAACTTATTCTTGATGCTAAGCCTACTGTGTGGGATTAGGAGATGGGAGCTGGCAATGCCAGTTGTAATATATAACCGTGATTTCCTCGCCCATTCTATACAATGTAAATCTTCCTTATTCCATTCGACTCAAAATACAAATAGGGCAGACAGAGGTGCGTAATTGGTATTTGTAAGGGCGTCTCCTTACATATGATAAATGCTTGAAGAAGTCATTTTAGAGTAAAAAGGCCTAAAGGAAATTGGAAGACATCGGTGATGGCGATAAGTCAAATGTATAAATAAATAGGCATAAAGATATTCTCTTGTCTTGCTGTCTTTAAAAACCTTCATATATTGGCGGTTTTCTTTTTGTATTGTATTAATATTTTCCTCTATTAAAATATTAATATTTCGACGATATGAGGTTGATTTTATTACCAGAAACAAATGATGTGCTATTTTCTCTCTCTCTCTCTCTCTCTCTCTCTCTCTCTCTCTCTCTCTCTCTCTCTCTGGTAGTAATATTTACTCTTTTTTTCAATTCATATTACTGACCCACAGATGGTATCGCACTTCTTGTGTTAATACTGTTATAATCATTATCGTCTTTACATTTGCCAGTGTTATTCTCTCTCTCTCTCTCTCTCTCTCTCTCTCTCTCTCTCTCTCTCTCTCTCTCTCTCTCTCTCTCTCTTGCAATTGGTATGCGTTGGAATAAGAAATTTAGGCACTTCAAAATTTTTATTGCGTTTTTCAGAATATTCACTTTCCCCCGAAATATAAATGACTTCAAAATTTTCCCCATTGACAGACAAGTTTAAAAAAACAGAAGTACAGAACTGCTGCCGAGTCCTTAGAACCCCATGCTTCACATAATCCTTCAGCCGTGAATTATATAAACTATATCTCGACGACAGCAGAAGAAGTATCAGTGTTTTCCGTTCAGCTTAATGGACGTGACGCGGGAGATTAATCAATCATCCACCTTTTATGGCACGTAGTTTAGAAGCGGTCGAGGTGACGAAAGACTGGTGGTTGGGAAGACATCGTTCTTTTGGGGGGAGGGGAAAAGGTATGTGTGTGTGTGTGTGTGTGCGCGCGCGTGCTCTCTTGGTCTCAAAAATTTACATCTCTGCTATGAATGCAAATTGCTTATCAAGACTTCAGTGCAAGGGAACTTCTGCTGCGATGGTAAATGTCGAGGTTACTCCAAGGGGAGAATGTTCAGGAAATGAAGCTGCAAATGCGTTCGCTCGGAATTGATTCTGTCTTTCTGGCTCTCTGATTGTCTGTCTGTCTCTTTACGTCTAGAGTTAGCCCTGAGGCTTCTGTGCTTTTTTAAAGATCTTAAGTATATTTTCCTTTATGTTGCTTAAGGTCGGTTTTATTTTTATTCAAATAATTTTTAGTACTAGAATTTCATTAACAAGGGAAAATCTTTTGTTCCACGGGAGTTGGAACGCCAGTTAAAACTTATATCCTCTATATACGCAATGTGTTTCTATATTAGATAAAATAATGCGGCTTAGAGATAATTTTGTTAGCTCTTATTTTGGACCAGCTGTAACCACAATAACCTCCCGGCACGGTTGATTGAGTTGAAATTCATAAATTTTCCTTCTCCGTAATGGTGGTCTTCCATTTCTAATTGACGATTATAACGACAGGTCTTTTCCTGCGTGACTCACGTGATTTCATCATCACCACAGTTGATGGTAGCACATTGGTAACCCTTTCGACTCACAGCTGAGACAGGGAAGGAATGGTACGTGTACTTACGTTTCCTTAAAATTCTAGTATTCCTTTGTTGACTGGAGTAGAGAATTATATGCCTAGTTGTTTTCTTCAATTTTAGATCCATTCAGGGTCTTTTTACCTTGCTGTCCAACCACTCCAACTCCCTCTTTTCACTGTCTTCGAAGCTGGATGGCTGAAAGTGCCCCATTGCTTGGGTTTACAGCCTAAATTTCACCATTCATTCATCCATTCACTATTCATATTCATATTTAATATCCCTTTTGTTAATCCGTGAATATACTGGAGCGAGTAATGAATGATGAAAATGGAGACTTTTGTAGTTTTGTAGTAGTCTCCTTACAATGTTTTCATATACATAGAGCAGAGAGGGGTCTTAAATAGCTTATAACTTAGTTTAACCTCACGAAATACATTTAATAATCATTATCACTAATAGATATTAAAAAGGACACTAGATTCTTCTGATCTTTGTTATCGCACACGTTCTGAACACGTCTTCTTCCGCGATGCCGTCCATCTTAATGTTCTAAATTTCGATCACTGCCGAGGTTGGGGATTTGGACTGCGTCTTCTGGTTGCCCTTAAAAGGGGGCACGAGCACGGACAGGTGTTGCTGTGATGATAAATGAGCGGCTTGATCACGACGAAGGGTATGGCAAATGAAGAATGCTGCTGGTAGATGGGGCTGATCGAAGGCGAGATAAGACGAACGAGAAAGAAATTGCTATTATTACGACGTGAGTCAGCGTTCTGAACACTTCGGCAACGTTGCAATACCGAGAGAGAGAGAGAGAGAGAGAGAGATTAAAGCTGCATTACTTCCTTAGGCTCATCTCAGTAACGAGAGAGAGAGAGAGAGAGAGAGAGAGAGAGAGAGAGAGAGAGAGAGAGAGAGAGAGAGGCTGCATTACTTCCTAAGGTTCATCTCAATAACGAGAGAGAGAGAGGGGAGGGAGACTGCATTACTTCCCAAGGTTCATCTCAATAAGAGAGAGAGAGAGAGAGAGAGAGAGAGAGAGAGAGAGAGAGAGAGAAACTAATTGCATTACTTCCTACTGCTCATCTCAATAACGAGAGAGAGAGAGTAAAACTGCATTCCTTCCTAAGGATCATCTCAATAACGAGAGAGAGAGCAAACCTGCATTACTTCTTAAGGCTCATCTTAAAAGCAGAGGATTTAGCCCGAGTGGTGAAAGATCCAATATTCGATTACGGAGTCTCCTTTTGGCTTTGTTTATTGGGCTTCTTATAATTAGATATACAGTGGATTTTTAGCTCTCTCTCTCTCTCTCTCTCTCTCTCTCTCTCTCTCTCTCTCTCTCTCCCCCATAAACTGATATAATTAACTGAATGCCAACCCTGCTAATTTTACGACACACATTGTATTGTTTATTGTTTTCGTGCTGCAGACGATTATTATTATTATTATTATTATTATTATTATTATTATTATTATTATTATTATTATTATTATTATATGAGAATCCCCCAGACACCGAAATCTCTACAAGCGAAGAAGGAATTTTATATTTCTGATCAATTGTTTGGCCTTCAGAATTCGGTCACTGGAGAAGATCGGAAATTCTGAAGCGGTATCTGCGATCATGTTTTTTTTCAGTACTTCTGACTATGAAATTTTTCCCTGTGAAGATTGATAATGCCGCCTTTAGGTTTTGTGTCCGTTACATTACATAGAACCTTTGCTGTAATATTGATTTCATTTCCAATTCGGGAATCACTTGTGTAATGATTCCTGGAGTGATATGAAGAAGACTGTAAGTAGGAAATTCTCGTTCTTCTTGCTGGTAGTGAAGAAAATTGTTTCTTCAACGTCCATGTAACGCTATTATCATACTATCTGTAAAATCGTTTGAATATATGTATAGAATACCAGGGGTCTTGTTTCTGCACTGACCAATAGTTGCTATCACGGTCTTGGCGGCCCGTGGATTTTCAATATGCTGTATATGTTTTGTTTTGGGCGATCAGTTGCCAGCTACCGCGAAAGGACCTGAAACGCTTTGAGGATAATAAATTTGTTTAACGAAGATGGTTGGTTTCAGAGGAAATCCCATAATAACTAAGTTGTAAGTTAAAAACATGCACCCTCACATCTGCCCAGAAACTTATGAACCAGTATACAGAGTGATATTGCAGGGACTTGAGAGAGAGAGAGAGAGAGAGAGAGAGAGAGAGAGAGAGAGAGAGACTCTTATAATCCCGATTTCCTTAAAAACGACTGGTATTGTAATTAAGCATTTCCTTTACCCCGCTAATTCGCTCAGAGAATCTGACTGTTTCTTCCACCTGGGTTCGAAGTTTGTTTCTTTCGGAAATACTTTTATAAGGGCGCTACTGAACCCAGCTGGTTTGTTTCATTTGTGGCAGCACGTAAGTGCACCTTACGCGGTGCACTGTAGGCATTACTTAAGGTTCTTTGCAGAGTCCCTTCGGCCCCTAGCTGTAACCCCTTTCATTCGTTTTAATAAATCTCCGTTCATATTCTCTTTCTTCCACCTTACTTTCCACCCTCTCTTTGCAATTGTTTCAACATTATTTTCAGCGCTGAATGACCTCATAGGTCCCAGTACTTGGCCTGTGGCCTAAATTTTATATTTAATTCAAATGAATGCCCTTGTAACCTGTTAATTATCAGTAAGGACCAAAAAGTCTTGTTCGACAATTTATTAATGATTCAGGAAAAATGCTTTACATATAGACTTCGCTCTGACATATAAGAATCTACACTAACATTTCTCATCTTCTTAATAAGAAAATAACATCACACATACAGGTTATTCAGACCTTGTGGGGAATCTGTTAATTCATCCTGTCCAAGATATATTAAAAGAGGTTTTGTGATAGTATTATTTCTTTGATACAAAAAGTTAAACATGTTTGTTTTAGTAGTGTTTTTCAGTTAAATAAGTTTTTTATAGTAGCCTAGTTTTATTAACTTAAATATTTTTTCATTAGTGGTATTAAGTTAAATTTTTTTTCAGCAGCGTTATAAGTTAAATATTTTTTCATTAGTGATATTAAGTTAAATTTTTTTCAGCAGCGTTATAAGTTAAATATTTTTTCAGTAGTGTTGTTAAGTTAAATATATTTTTAGGTGGTGTTATTAAGTTCAATATATTTTTCAATTGTTATTAGGGAGAATATTTTTGTCAGTAGTGTTATTACGTTAAATATGTGTTCTTTAATAGTATTAAGTTAAATACTTTTTCCAGTAGTATTATTAAGTTAAATAATTTTTAGGTAGTGTTTTTTCTTCGATACGAATGAAAAGTCTTGTACAAACGGTTGTTGTGTTATCTAGAAAAAATTCATAAAAATTTGTGAAACGATCTACTCTTCTTGTGCCTTTGTCTGGTAAACGTGAAACACTGCTGAAGGGTGAATTTGGAACGTCTCAAAAAAAAAAAAATAAATAAATAAATAAAAAATGCGCCCAAGTTCCTTCGGCGCGATCGAGTTTTCTGTACAGCGTATAATCAAGGCCACCGAAAATAGATCTATCTTTCTTTGGTCTCGGTATAATGCTGTATGAGCCACGGCCCATGAAACTTTCAGCCACGGCCCGGTGGTGGCATGTCCTATAACGTTGCCAGACGCACGATCATGGCTAGCTTTAACCTTAAATAAAATAAAAATTACCAAGGCTAGAGGGCTGCAATTTGGTATATTTGGTGATTGGAGGGTGGATAATCAACAAACCAATTTGCAGCCCTCTGTCCTTAGTAGTTTTTAAGATCTGAGGGCGGACAGAAAAAGTGCAGATGGACAGGCAAAGCCGGCTGAATAGTTTTCTTTCACAGAAAACAAAAAACTAGACAGGTCCACTTTTACAAAGCCTTTATGATCTGAGCCCAAATAATCCCAACAGCTTCTCTGATGTATCAGACCCTTTAATGGGTCAGTAATCCGACTCCGCTCAATACAAAGAGAAGAAGAATAAAATAACTCTGATAAACAACGATGGAAATCGGATTCGTCCTGACACGACAACAAAAGAATTTAATACACTCAGTCCTCTTTAATCTTCAGTCACTTGGTTCGCGTCTCTGACTCATTTTCTGAGAGAGAGAGAGAGAGAGAGAGAGAGAGAGAGAGAGAGAGAGAGAGAGAGAGAGAGCTGCACACATATATTTACAGACTTCAATGAGAGTACAGTATATTTCTGAGAGAGAGAGAGAGAGAGAGAGAGCAGGTTGCACATACATTTGCAGACTCCAGTAAGAAGTTATTTCTGAGAGAGAGAGTGAGAGAGAGAGGGCTGCACACGTATATTAGCAGACTCCTATAAGAAGTCATTTCTGAGAGTGAGAGAGAGAGAGAGCTGCACACATGTATTAGCAAACTCCAATAAGAAGTTATTTGAGAGAGAGAGAGAGAGAGAGAGAGAGAGAGAGAGAGAGAGAGAGATGCACACATATATTTGCAGACTATGAGTGTGTGTGTGTGAGAGAGAGAGAGAGAGAGAGATAGCATATAAAGGAGCTTGTTGTATATTTTTGCATGAATAACCGTACACGAACGCATACCATAATTCCCACGTGTCGTGATGACACAACTAATGCACAGAAACAAGGCGAAGTCTCTTTCGTGGTGAACTTTCATTTTTTTTTTTTTTAACTGAACTTTTATTTTTTTTAACTGGTCGCACTCCTGCCATCCTTCTTTGCATCCTATTTCGTTTTTGCATCCTATTTCGTTATATGATTATAACCAGATGCGCTAATTAGGGTTATTATCCTGACGTAGTGTAATCATTCCTCATGTTACAGTCTGAAGTATCTTGCTTCATAGGGCATTCATACAGCCTCTTCTCTCTCTCTCTCTCTCTCTCTCTCTCTCTCTCTCTCTCTCTCTCTCTCTCTCTCTCTCTCTCTCTTCAAGACTAAAAGAAGTGTAAGCGAGACGTTTCCTTTATCTCTATTTCCTAATCACACGTTAAAACAGCCTCCCTCCCTCCCTCTCTCTCTCTCTCTCTCTCTCTCTCTAAGACTGGAAAAGTATAAGGGAGACGTTTTCTTAAAACCTCTAATTTCCCAGTAACACATTTCACTGGTCATTCCGTAACGTTTTCTTCAGTTCACAAGATTGACTGGTAATAATAAAAATAGTCTAATTCCTTTAATAGCTAATAATTAAGTGTCAGTGCCGCGATAAGTGTTCTAAAACCTAAGGCTTTTGTTGAGGAGTTCAGAATATAAAGTTTATACTTAGAAGAAATTGTTGTTCAATAATGTGTCATTTCTCCTGACGAAGGATTGAACTCCAGTCATTGTGGGATGGCCTTTGTTCCTTCAACTTGGATGCATGTGGTTACTGGAAGCCCAGGTCCTTCGGGTTTCAGGGGCGTGGTTGTTGGTCTGGAAGCAGAGATGCCAAGGTTAAAAAGCAAGTTTTCAGTGTTTTGGATATTATTTCGTTTATAGTATACTGTTTTATCTTATTATTTACTCTTGGTAGACAATAATATTATTAGTATTTTATGTTACTCTCTCATTTAAACCTAAACTCAAAACTGCGGGAACATTTTCTGTACTAATGTAAAACAGTAAAACACAGAGAGAGAGAGAGAGAGAGAGAGAGAGAGAGAGAGAGAGAGAGAGAGCTTAAGTAATGCATTTAGTCACGATCGTTTTAATGCTTTATATAGTTCATTTACATACAATAATTAAGTAATATTAGTATTTAATGTTGTGGTGTCATTTAAACCTGAAGTGCAAGAGAGAGAGAGAGAGAGAGAGAGAGAGAGAGAGAGAGAGAGAGAGAGAGAGAGAGAGAGAGAGAGAGAGAGAGAGAGAGAGAGTTTAATGTTGATACTAAGATCTTGTGTATATTTATAATGTCACTGGAGAAGGCCCGAGAAAGTGATGGGCAGTTATTTATCTTTATGCGCCAAAACTAAAAAAAGTAAATTGCAATTGTGAAAGGATGACTACTTATAAGGGACAATGCTTTTAGTTGTTGACAAATGTTCGCTCCTTAAATGTTCGTCCCTTAGGATTTGGTGGTTTTTTCTCTTGGCAACCCGTCCTGTATGGGATCCACTCACGAACCTTTTTTTAGGGATTTTTTTTTTTTTTTACTTCGTTGGTGAGGCTAAGTTGCCGTAAAACATGGGTTTTAAGAGGTATATTTTTTTTGGTATATAGCGAAGAAAAATTTTAGACTAAAAGAAGTCGTAATTTTTTCTAGGTTACAAAGAAAAAAAATCTTCGTGATCATATATGAAAATTTTAATATAAAAAAAATGATAACTAAAGATTGTGCTTCTGTTTTGGCAGATGTGCCCAGGATATGTTACAATCTAATAATCTTCCCATTGCATTTGCAGTGGGTAGTGCAATGCTTTAGCACTGCTTTCACTCAGGCACAGAGTACTGAGGCGAACTGTATAGAAGGGGGGAGAGATAACCTTATTTTTTTTCTTTATGGAGGCGGCGAGATGAAAGATTACGAGTTAATAAGCCACTCCAAGAGCTGTGAGAGAGAGAGAGAGAGAGAGAGAGAGAGAGAGAGAGAGAGACTTTTGGAGCTGTCTCTTATCTCTTATCATTTGGAGGATGACGTGACTTGGAGCCAGTGACCCACATTATTTCTCTTCTCTCTCTCTCTCTCTCTCTCTCTCTCTCTCTCTCTCTCTCTCTGTGTGTGTGTGTGTGTGTGTGTGTGTTTGTGTGTGTCTCTATTCTCAAAGTGGTTATCTGTCGTCTCTCTCCTTTTCTACTATTTCTCGCAAATTGTTTGACATATTTTTTCTGGATATATATATATATATATATATATATATATATATATATATATATATATATATATATATATATATATATATATATATATAACATTTCAGTTAAATAACACAAGGCGGTCCCAGAAAAGATAAGAAAGTGGTCAATGCCACAATCTTATTTTCTGTGCTGCATTGATCTTCTGCATGCAAGCAACTTCCACGACATTAACTGCCTCATAAACCTACACAGTAGGCTCATCAGCAGCTCGTTGAAACGCCGTGAGCACACTGCCACTAACCTTAATCTTACTTGGCTCTCACATTTCCTAGATATTAAGACACTTTCTTTTCCAATACTACATTCATTCTCTCAGGGTCGTTGAGCTGTACTCTCATTTCACAAGTGTATCGTTCTTCATTATTTCTTCATGATCAGACCATCTCAAAACACTTTCATTCAGTATTTCAAATAACTAATCCTTCCTCCACTTCTATGTTTCTCCAAATTTCTCACCCCTTTTGCATTCAAAAGACCTTGCCAGACCATTCTCATAATCTCCAAATTCAACCAGTCAAGGTTCCATACTCCCAAAAACACTCCTCACCTTTCAGGTACCCCAGACACAATCATTCTTTGTCCATCCCATTCCTGTGCACGCTGCCCTTTCACCTTTGCATTAGATGAATAGCCCGCAGACATCTAACATTAACGAGGTGCCCCACCTTTAGAAATGCCCCGTTTATTCAACTCATTGCCCACTGAAAATTTAAGACGGGTCGTGAATGATGTATGCGTAGAGAATGCAGTTTTTGGTTATCGTTTGAATTGAACTTCCTTACTCTGTCAGGGTGTCGGACGAGTGTGGACTTTGTAGCAGATAGCATCTTCTTATAACCTGTTTGAAAGAAGATGAATAACCCCAGTTCTCAGGGACTGAAGTCACCTCGTTAATTCCATATCCCTTTGTGCGTGGACTTAAAGGTGCTCTATATTTTTCCAATATCATCGGATCTATTTTATTCTTCTTCTTCCTCTCAGCTTCTCAGCTTAATCCGTAGTCAGGGTCGCTGTTTTTTTGAGCCTCTTCTAGGTGTTTCTAACACTCATTAAGTAGCTCGTTTAATAATTTGTTTTGGCATATTTTTTTTTACACACGGATGCCTTTCCTGACGCCAACCCTCCCTATTTATCCGGGTTTGGGAAAGACAACAAAGGATAATCATTGTTAATAATGACAATGCAAAAATAAATAGTAAATTCGAGGTTGATCCTATTCCCCTAGATATCGTATTTCACAATGAAAACCCCAAAATATCGTATATTTAGTCTTCAACAGTTTTCAGACATTGATTCACCGCTGTCAGTTCACCACTGTCAGTTGCCAGGACCGACGAGTGAGAAAAAATCAGATAAATGTGAAAGGAGGCAGCCAATTTAGAAACAAGAGAATGAGCAGGACGCTGAGGACCTCGCAGACAAGACGCTGGTAATGAGCGAGCCTCGACGGCATTCTTCTAAATCACCCTTATTTGCCATCTCTCCTCTTACCGACATCTGTTGGCATTCTAGGATAAGCAAACTCGACCCTGGTCGACGGCGCGTGTTCGCCCGCTGAATAATAATGACGCTCTTCCCTTTGAGGAATTCCTCGATTGATTGTCAGAGCAGGAGAACTCATTTTCTCGTGAATTCTGTTCTTTGGTTTGGGTCTCGTTTCAGTTTGTCAGTATGAAATTCAGAGGTATTTCAGTGTGGAATTCTGAGGCATTTTAGTATGGGATTCAGAGGTACTTCAGTATGAAATTAATAGGAATTTCAATATGAAACT
This sequence comes from Macrobrachium rosenbergii, assembly GCF_040412425.1. NCBI lineage: Eukaryota > Metazoa > Arthropoda > Malacostraca > Decapoda > Palaemonidae > Macrobrachium > Macrobrachium rosenbergii. The sequence goes on from NC_089790.1 coordinate 20,317,448, forward strand.
CTGAGGTATTTCAGCGTGGAATTCAATTGCATTTCAGTAGTACGTTCGGAGGTATTTCAATACGGAATTCTGAGGTATTTCAGTATGGAGAGAGAGAGAGAGAAACTAGATATATTATGTACTGTTAGACAACAGTTCCGCAGCCAGGGCATTGAACTCTCTCTCTATCTCCCTCTTCGAAATGACGTGTGATTGAAGTCTGCTAATATCTGCGTAGCTCTTTGGCGTTTGGAGAGAAACAGACACGATAGTGGTTCAGCCGGGAAGTGTTAAATAGCGAGCCAACGATGGATGATGGATGAGTCTCTCTCTCTCTCTCTCTCTCTCTCTCTCTCTCTCTCTCTCTCTCTCTTTCTCTCTCTCTCTCTCTCTCTCTCTCTCTCTCTCTCTCTCTCTCTCTCTGGTTGCTTACCTTTTTGTTAGTCTGTTACATATTAGTATCTTGGAATACATTAAAAATTGGCTAACATAATTCCAGGTATGATGATGCTGATGATAAGTAAATAAATAAATAAATAAATACATAAATAAATAAATAATTAGCTAAATAAATGAAAAATAAATAAAATAAAACAAAGCAAATTAAAATAATCTAAAATGAACATGAATATGAGGTCAATAAAAATTTATCTTTTAGTGAAATATTCCTCAAAGTTTCCTTCAAACCAGAAGTATTTTCCAGACAGTACTGTAAAAGTAACGCAATAAAAAAACAATATACATACACACACACACACACACACACATATATATATATATATATATATATATATATATATATATATATATATATATATATATATATATATATATATATATATATATATATATATATATATATATATATATATATATATATATATATAAACCCTTTTTAGTTTTCATTTGCTCAGCCAAGAGGGGCTAAGAGCGGTATGGTGTGTCCTTTTGTTAATGTAACGGAGTCTTGATAGACTAGAATTAGGAAAAGACCGCTGCCATACCAGTCCTCCCCTCTTTATACTGAGGGAATAAAAGTACCATAAATATGTTATGCAATGAGAGAGTGTGACTCAATTTAGTGCTGCACGGTTCGTCTCTCTCTCTCTCTCTCTCTCTCTCTCTCTCTCTCTCTCTCTCTCTCTCTCTCTCTCTCTCACACACACACACACACACACATTGCTGGGGTCGTATTAGTGAATGAAAACCTTTGATATTTTAATACTTTCTCACGTATTAATAATTAATATTTCTTGGAGATGCTAATATCAGAGAATGAAAAGCTAAATAAATGGATAAATGAATAGCTAAATAAATGAATGAATAAATGGCTAAATATATTGATAGATAAATAGCTAAATAAGTGAATAAAATAAATAAATAAATAAACAAGAATCATGGAGAAACAGAATCCACAGTAATTCCTTCTTTAGTGTGAGACATTGGTTCTCAGAGGTTCAGATACACAGCTGTGAGCTCTCGAGATCCATTCAGCTCTCATTTACGCAAATGAGAGCCGAGAGCGCTCTCGAGAGCTCCCGTCTCGCTTCTTCTAAACGGTGACTATTGTGTGACTCTATAAATAGTTTTTTTTTTTTAGTTTTTTGAAGTATTTTTTTATATAAAATGCTTTAGCTATGGGTTATGATTGTTGTTATTGTTGTTAATTAGTGGTTGTAATGGATTTTTACATGGAAATGAAATTACAGTGAATAAAACGTTATTCATTATTAAATTTTTTGCATATTTTTACGAGAGATAAATATCTACATTAACATTTTCATGATAGTGAATTTTTTTTTCAATCCAGAAACACTGCTATAATATAATGATGTTAAGCATATACACTTAACTACATTTTTCAGACAACAAAAATTTAATAACATCAGTATCAAGCACGAGAGAGAGAGAGAGAGAGAGAGAGAGAGAGAGAGAGAGAGAGAGAGAGAGAGAGAGCGAGAAGCTTGCCTAGTGACAACGTAAGCATGTAAGGATTTTTTTTTTTTTGCACAAAAGTTTGTCACCAAAACTTGCCAAGAAACAGATAAGACTGAAATAGGCACAGAGAGAAAGAATTCGTTCATTTCCCTTCCGTCCGGGAAATTCTTGTTGCCTGGGAAACAGGATGGAAAACAAGAGGTTGGAGTCGCCTCACTGCGCGTGCGCTCTCTCTCTCTCTCTCTCTCTCTCTCTCTCTCTCTCTCTCTCTCTCTCTCTCTATACGCAGACAGTAGACAAGCGAAGGCAGACAAAGACCTTTGTAAGAGAGTGACAGAGAGAAACAAAGGCGTTTTGTGGTTTTTCGTAGGCCTATGCTGCCCACCACTGCTCGCTGGCGCGGCTGCGACCAGCCAAAGAACGACACACATTGCTCTGAATGACAAGAGATGTTCCCTCATCTTGCATGCTCACTCGTACGCCTAAAGACGGGCCCTTTTTTGTTTGTATTCTTGTTTGTTGCGCCTAAAGAGTGGCTTTCATTTGTTTGTTTTCTTGTTTGTTGCGCCTAAAGAGTGGCTTTCATTTGTTTGTTTTCTTGTTTGTTGCTCCTAAAGAGTGGCTTTCATTTGTTTGTTTTCTTGTTTGTTGCTCCTAAAGAGTGGCTTTCATTTGTTTGTTTTCTTGTTTGTTGCTCCTAAAGAGTGGCTTTCATTTGTTTGTTTTCTTGTTTGTTGCTCCTAAAGAGTGGCTTTCATTTGTTTGTTTTCTTGTTTGTTGCTCGTAAAGAGTGGCTTTCATTTGTTTGTTTTCTTGTTTGTTGCCCCCAAAGAGTGTTTTTTTCTTGTTTGTTGCACCTAAAGAATGACCTTTTTTTTGTTTTCTTGATTGTTGTGCCTTAAGAGTTTTTTCTTGTTTGTTTCGTCTTAAGAGTGTTTTTTTTTTTTTTTCACGTAAATACCATCCGAAGTAAACCCAGTTCTGTCAAGCTGCATTTGGTTAAAAGAAGTGTTTTTTTTTTTTTGTCTCATAGGCCTTATTCAATATTTTGAATTCAAATGCTATTCTCCGTAATCTGTAATCTAGATGCATAATAATGAAACCGAACTGTGGTGTAAAATGCTTATGTTTTTAGCGGAAAAGGGAATTAATATTCATTGCCAAAAATTTAGTAACCAAAGCTACGACATTACCTTAAGGGTTCCTAAAGATAGATAGAAGTCTAGACTCACCAAATGCAGTGTAAGATTTAATCTCATAATTATCCAGGTTCATGATTTGTTTTTGGTCCAGTAAGATACCCGACAAAATCTTGAAGGAAGCAAAGTTAGAACAACAAATTTCGACTCTAATCGAAAAGAAGTGTTGTCAAGAACATTCCCGAAGCTGTAGTTTTATCTTCGTTAGTGATGATGACTGATCTCGTGTTCTTCGTTTCCGGAAATGAGCAGACCGTTACGATCACGACTAAAACATTAAATTCATTTCCTTGGTTAAGGGAAATGGGAATATGAAGCGTTTACATCTGTTATTTACATCTGGAGTCGTTCGCTACGATACGACTTTTATTGCTTCCAGGAAGTAATAAATGTCGAGAAGAGAGTTTCCATAATAGTTTTTCACGATCTAATTATAAACGGTGGGTAACTACTCATTTGTATTACCTGGCTATTTCCTTTCTTTAGTTTCCTAAGTTCGTGCTCGATCGACTGATACTTATGCATTTACGATGAAGTTTGATAAGTACTTATTTAGGTATAAATATTTTGTCTGAAATATGAAATGCCAATAATATTTGTATTATCTGCAGTATTCTGTAGTCCAGGCTACTTGCCTTTCTCAAGCCATATATATTTTACTTATATTTGAATCTTGTTTATCTGCAGTAACAGTTACATAAGTGCATGGAGTAACGGTATTTTGCAGTGCTCTACTTTAGCAAGGTCGTAAGTAAATTTAATTATTTAGGGCTTCATTTGTATAGTTTTATGGAGATAGTAAAATGGTTTGTTTAACAACCATCTTCAAAAGCTCATGGACAGTCTGTGTACGAATATATACTGCACATATTGCTGTGTAGCTTCGAGATTTTTTATAGTGATGGCACGCTAACTAATGTAATCGTTACCGTGGTAACCTTCGTCACCATCCCACCATATCGCATGAATTAACTTCTTATTTAGTTAATAAAATTATTATCCATACTCAAAACAAAATCAGCACACCGCACATGCAAAAATCTTCTGTACAAACATAGAGCATATCAGAAGAATAAGATAAACATAATTAGCGTAGAAACGCTGATAATAATTATATGAAGACTTCTGCAAACTTTTTTTTTTTTTTTTACAAATGTTCATCGAGATGATCCAGCCAAGACAAAATTTATGACAATCTTGCGGCACCCCTAGGCACTGTCTGTGGTACCCCAGGGTGCCACGGCACCCAGTTTGAGAATCACTGAATTTATAATTGATAATTGGGGCCAAATCTATTTAAAAACTAATTGCTGATTACTCTGGGTTGTGAAGATAGAGGACGACGCAAGTTGAACCGTACAATGTATTAAACCTAAATGCTGCCATTTGAATGTCTCTCCATTTCGTCACGCAACGTTAACGTACCTCATTCCAAAACATTAAAATATATTTCACTTTGTGGAATCCTACGATTTTCTTAAGGCAGATCGATTCCAAACCCACTCCTTCTGGCTTTTCGAGTCTCATTGTGACCCATCCGCTTTTTTTTTTTTTTTTTTATCGAACCTAAGAATTATCAATGTGAGATTCCCCGAGCCTAAGAATTAATGAGTACTTCCCCGGGATTCTTGCGGCGCGGACATGACAAAAGGTCTTTTATACCCTTTCAGAGTGAGGTGTAAAAGAGAGAGAGAGAGAGAGAGATGGTTGTTTAGATCGTCTCAAGGAAGACTCAAGTGGGTTTTAGGCTCTCTGGTCACACGTCACGAGCCTGACCACCCATAACTCTTTATTTATTTATTTATTTTTTCTTTTCTTTTTTTGTATTCCAGCGGGAAAGTGTTCTGTATTATGTCTTTTACAGCCATAGTATTAAATGAAATGTTGGACATTCAAGGAATATTTTGTCTTTGTACCTTTAGAATTTACTGAAATGATATATATTTTTTATAGACTTCTTATTATCAGGAGCATGATCCTAGAATCCGGTGGCAATCCTTTCGGTTTTGTTGAAATTGTCCAAGTAGTTTGTTAAAATTTCCTAGCAGTTTGAGAGAGAGAGAGAGAGAGAGAGAGAGAGAGAGAGAGAGAGAGAGAGAGAGAGAGAGACAATCCCCTTATCATGAGGTAGTTTTCGAGGTTGTCAGCAAAAATAGTTTCATTATCTTGTGTTTCCCTTTTGTTCTTTTGTCATTGTTTATATTTGTAACTTTGCTTGTTCGTGCTTCTATCATACATTTACGTGGATTTATTCTATGAAACTCTTCCATTTTCTGTGCAGCCAAATTTTCTTAATCATCGTTTTATCTTTTGTGGAACCAAAATATAGTTCGGTCTTTCTGCTTCAGTTTTGTTTTTTGATTGTTTTGGTTTGCACAAATGCTTATTTATGCATATGTGTAATCAAGTATTTCTTTGTTTTTGTCGTTTTTGAAACAATTTTTTATTCTCCGTAAATATAGGTCGCTAATTATTAATTTTCTTTACAGGTGAGTGTGAAATGCTCTGTATCTCCAGAGGAATATCTACGAAAAGCAATTGAAACGTAAGTAGGGTCATTTGCCTCCTTGATAACTTACGTATTTCGTCTTTATTACTTACATATTTGTTTATTTATTTACACAATCGATCACTCTTTTATTACAGTGACATACAGTCCTGTGAAGGACCATACCTTGTGAACTGACTTTGTCGAATTTGTTTAGCAACATCTTTGAGTAACTCCAAAGGTCGGGGTTTTTAACCCTTTCCATGTCGTGCCTCGTTCGTTGCTGACAGACTTCATGAAATTTTTGTCCATTTCTGCACTGAGGTTGAGACCGGCTCATTTTATAAGAAAAATGTTTTGATGTCGCGTAATCATACAACTTAAGTCGGAATAAAAAATTTATTTTGCTTGTCTTGGCCTGGTAATGTGTTTTTACTGTTTCTGTTGGTGTCTGAACTGGGTTTATTTTGAGATGGTCGTGAGTTGATGATGATGATGGTGATGATGATGATAATTGGTGAAAAAATCCACACTGGTGTAAAGGTAAAATTGTATTTGAAGATACATACTTTTAAATATATATATTTACGTTTACTTAAGTGCGAAATTTTCCAACATTTCGATGACTCAGGTTATTATTATTATTATTGAAAAAATCCACACTGGTGTAAAGGTAAAATTGTATTTGAAGATAAATACTTTTAAATATATATATTTACGTTTACTTAAGTGCGAAATTTTCCAACATTTCGGTGACAGGTTATTATTATTATTATTGAAAAAATCCACACTGGTGTAAAGGTAAAATTGTATTTGAAGATAAATACTTTTAAATATATATATTTACGTTTACTTAAGTGCGAAATTTTCCAACATTTCGGTGACTCAGGTTATTATTATTATTATTATTATTATTATTATTATTATTATTATTATTATTATTATTATTATTATTATATTATTATTATTATTATTATTATTATTATTATTATAGATATTCCCTGTTGCTTTGGAATCATTAGCTATCGCGCTCACACGCCTATGCAAATAGGAGACACGATTTTTATTATTATTATTATTATTATTATTATTATTATTATTATTATTATTATTATTATTATTATTATTGAATGAAACCACAATAGTTTCAATGTTAAAACTCTGTAAAAAAATTATACAAATGGCTACAAGAAGCCCATTGAGCTGCAGTGTTAATATAAAGTTTTTAAGTGGATAAAACTCACGATAACATTATTATTATTATTATTATTATTATTATTATTATTATTATTATTATTATTATTATTGTCGTCGTTGTTGTTGTTGTTGTTGTTGTTGTCGTCGGTGTTGTTGGTTAAATGGCTACTCATGTTTTTATGAATATTTAGTCATATTGATAATTCTGCATGTTTATTAATCTGTTCACTTGTTTTTTTATGTTAATTTTTTTTTTCATTTCCTAATAACTGATCTCTTCTTTCTGTATTTCCTGTTACCTTCTGTTGCGTCTTTCAAATGAACACCATTTTCTAAATTGTAAACTTGAATTTCAAGTCGATGGCCCCTGTGGTGGGCTTGCTCCATATGAATAGGGTTCGTTTGCTGAAGAATAATAATAATAATAATAATAATAATAATAATAATAATAATAATAATAATAATAATAATAATAATAATAATAATAATAATAATAATAATAATTATTATTATTATTATTATTATTATTATTATTATTATTATTATTATTATTATTGTGTCTTAACTGTAGGCTGAACTTAAACATTAAGCGTAAGGAATATTTAGTACACGCCTGGTAGCAGAGATTGCAAACTTCGGTGTACTCTCTCTCTCTCTCTCTCTCTCTCTCTCTCTCTCTCTCTCTCTCTCTCTAGTTCTCTCTATAGTTCCCTTCTAAATATTGGCGAATGATATTAACCAGCCCCGCGATAAGGAACGCTTCTCTAGATAAGGGAGTCAACGTCAAATGATAGTGGACAGCTCATTTGAACTTTCTTTTTAACGCAAAGTACGGGGCGGGTATTTCCCCCCCCCCCCAACACATACACCCCACACAGAATAAAAGTATAATTGTGATAGGATTTTTTCCCATTTAATCTTTAACCCCCTACCCCACAACCCCCCAACCCCTGCAGACGGCGGGGTTGGCGCCCCTCCCCACCTAGAAAAAAAAATGAAAGTTTAATTTTGACAGAAAGTTCATTATTTTTTTTTACTTTAATGAAGAGACAAGGAAAGCTTCACACTAGGCACATGGTTGGTCAACTTCATTATCAAGGGGAATAAAATGACGTTGCGCCCCTCCGCCCACTAATAAATTCAACCTAGCTACCTAATTAGTAGAGTTGTGTCACATGTTGATCCGTATCAAAATGCGCCATGTACTTTTAGTGTACTCTGAAAAGGGCAGGGTCATTCGAAATCATAAACATTATTGTAACTGATATCGTGGCCGTACAACAATGTGTATATTGTAAAAGATACCGTGGTCTTATAACATTGTGTATATTAAAAAAATACTGATACAATAGTAGCATGAATCTTGAAGTGGAGAAACAGATCCACCGTTGTGTATGGGTACGAATATATTAAAAGGTAAATGTAGATTTATTTTTAGATATTTGTACCCATACATAACAGTGGATTTGTTTCTCCAATATGCATATTCTCATTCATATGCTTGGATACCTACTCAGAAAAAAAAAAAAATTTACAGACTCTGATGCCCTCAGTCTAATCAGGGTTAGGTACTTTCTTTTCATTCGTTGTAACCAAAAGCTCTCATTTTCTGCAGTATGTTGTTATAAAGCTATCCAGCTATCCCAAATGTAGTCTCTTAGAGTTAGGGTAGACTTTGACATGAGGAAATGATTTTGCTTTCATATTTTATAATAATAATAATAATAATAATAATAATAATAATAATAATAATAATAATAATAATAATAATAATAATAATAATAATTATTATTATTATTATTATTATTATTATTATTATTATTATTATTATTATTATTATTATTATTATTATTCAGAACATGAATCTTATATATACGGAGCAAGCATACCTGGGCCATTGACTTCCCAAGGACTTGAAATTCAAGCTTCCAACGAATATGGTATTCATTTGAAAGAAGCAACAAAAGGTAATAGTAAATACAGAAAGAAGAGATAATTTTTTAGAAAAGAAAAAGAAAACTATGAAGTTTCGTGAAAATTATGAGTAGATTTATGAATAGGTAACAAAATCCCCAAGGCTCTGGAGTTGATTGAGAGGTTATCTCATAAAACCACCATTGACCTTTCCAACTTGAAAAGTGGTTAGTTAGACTCACTAGAAATCAATGACGTTATCATAGATAAGTCAAGAGAGTTCATATAGTAAATTGTGATAAGGCTGATAAGGATTATTTTAGTGCAAAGCCGACTACAATCACAGTATAAAGGCAGAGAGGGCGTTATAGTAGAATCCTGGGCGTACACGAGAATTTTAATAATAATAATAATAATAATAATAATAATAATAATAATAATAATAATAATAATAATAATAATAATAATAATAACTGAAGGCTTGCAACATCAGGAAATGGTACGTAATTTTGCAATAGATTGGAGTACCTTCGTGCATACACAGCTAATGTTTAGATTTGCCCAAAGAAAGAGACTGGTTTTCTTTCAAGGTATTTCCTTGTGGCGTTAGGTGAGATTGAGTAACGCATTTGAAGTGAAAATCGTAATAAATTTCTGGTTTTTCGCGTATTTCAGTTATTTTTCTGTATATCGTCTACATATTCCTCCTAAATGTTTTGTTATTAGCATTGTGGAATCACTTTTTGTTTTCGGTGTTATGTTTGTGTGTGCGTATGTGTGTCTGTGTTTCTGTTTAGTCTTTCATTAGCCGCTTTCTCTGGATACTCACTATTTTAAGGGAAGGAAAGTGCCATTTTATTCTGATCCAAAGGCATTACATTAACAAGGAAAAACACTCAGAAATAGAGGTAGGTGTCAGTCTTTAGGAACGCCACTTGTAATATCACCCCACTCTCAAGGCCACTGACCTTGGCCTGCCGACTTTGTCAATTATTTATTAGGAAATATAAATTAAATGTCTTTGTTCTTCGCCATTAGAAATCCTAATTCAAATGGAAAATAATGATTTTTTACGTTTTCTTAATTTTATAATGAAAGAATTAATGGAAATTAATTAACATTTGCAAATAAAATCCACTGAACCAAGTTCGAATAAAAAGCCAGGTCACGCACAAGGCTTCTCCAATTTAGCCCCCTCTGCGGAATGCGTAATTTAACCACCATTCATTTTCATTCGGACTCTGTCCTAATCATATTTTAGGGTCTAGACCGGAAGGTTTGCAGTTTTTAAGGGACAATGAAATTCCTGAGTGAGACGTTGGAGATGAAATTTGGATGAAAAGTGTCCAAGGAGATGGAGAGATATTTACGATAAAAAATTATAGCCAAGAGACTTGAATCATGTAGGAGACAGGATGCTTAATTTAAGATATGAGCTTATAAGGGAAAAGTGTCATTTACAAAAAATAAAGCTGATGAGGTACTGGGTATTAATTTCTTTGTTAGACTGTATCATAGCGTACCACTGAAACAGGAGGAAGGTCGTTTAGAATATGAATGAATTAGACGGTGCACTGACCGTAATCTCATTTCAGTGGCCCTTTTCTCTGTACCTACAGTTAAGTTGTGGGATACAAGTTCCTTCATCGACAGGCACGACGTTGCTGCTGCTGCTCTTTGTGCTTGATAACTCATCTCAGGTTGCCTAATTCAGTTGTTATACCCTGGGTAGTAATCATCCCATCTTAGTTGATGCTCTTAAACCTGGGGTTATCTTATAGTACAATGGACACTAACCCCTTACCTTTGAATTCATTTTCCTTAAGAGTTACGCGAAGGTAACCTTGGCTATCTTGATTTTGGCCTTTATAACACTGCCAGTTTTTAATTCATAATTATTTAACCAACTTGCAAGTCCTGTTGTCTCGTGTAGTCATTGTCCTATAGGCAAAATTGCTTGAAGATGTAAATATGCATCCTTTTTATCTCTCTTAATTTTGCTGTTTTTAACACTACCTATTTTCTGTTCTTAATTACTTAATCAACTTGCAAGTCCATCTGTCTCCTGCAGTCATTATCCTACGGGCAAAATCGTTTTGGGATGAAATAGTGTCCTTTTAATCTCTCTAGATTTGTTATTTCTCCTGTAATCGTTATCTTATAGGCAAAATTGTTGAAGATGTAAAGAGGTGTCCTTTTATCTCTCTTGATTTTGCTGTTTTTAACACTTCCTGTTTTCAGTTCCTAATTGCTTAATCAACTTGCAAGTCCAGTGGTCTAGTATAATCATTATCCTATAATCAAAATCGTTTCAAGTCGTAAAGAGGTGTCGTCTTTTTCCTCAGCAACGTAACTCTGACCTTCTTCAGAGATTTCCACCTTGGCCATCTTCCAAAATCCTTATTTCAAATGGAGGTATGCTCCCTTTGTGTGTGCAAGCCGTGACGATGACCACCAACATCTATATTCCGGGGAGCTGGCCTCGGTGTCTTATTGCACGGGGCGGGAGGGCTTTCATTCCCTTAATTGTCAGACTGTGGAACACGGTTCTTAGAAGTGGTTTGAATTTCGATACAATCTCTACGTATATACATGTATGCATGTATATGATATCTTTATGCGTTTGCTTATGTATTTCGTTATTTGTTATATTGGTTTTTTTTATCCTTGTTTTCTTCTTGCATTTAATTTTGTGGAAGCATACAGATTAATAATAATGATTTTATAGTTAATTAATTTTCGCCTCCTTGCAATGTATGTTTTCTTTCGAAATGATATAAGAAAACTATCGCTTTTTTATTGCTAGTTACGATGACAGCATATTAAGGCAATCCCGAAGTGTTTCCCAGTACTGGAGACATTATGCATTTTGACCTCGTAGGTAACCCCCTCACCTATAAGTAATCAGTAGCTCGTGAGATGAACCTTAATTCTTTAATGTCATGACTTGGGGCCATGACTTGGGGCATACACGCCTGCATTCATTTCCGTTTTCAACATGGTGACCCTTGACCAGCCCATTCTACCTGTAGACAAATGATTTCAGAATGTGAAGGAATGGAGTTGATATACTAGTGACGTTTTTTGGCAAGAATAATTTCAATATTGGACACTACGGAGTACTTGTATTTGTAAATATGTTATCCCAAGGTTCTTATTTTGCTGCGCATGTATGGCTAATTTATATAATGTGGAAACTACAGTATTTTTCATTGTCAAGAATTGGGTTTTCCTACGTTTGGAGAATTCTGTGTATCTGATTATCTTGGATTCTGTAGGAATATTGCAGCCCTTTAGCAGTGGAATTGTTAACCTCCTTTGTACCTCAAAATTTCTTATTCTCCCCAGTAACAAATGAGCTATAATAATATCTTCATAAAAAATACAAGTTCTCCTGGTTTGGCTTCTCAAGTTATTTTCTTTCTTTAATATCATTAAATCCTTCATGTGAGACTAGGCTCTCGTATGACGACAATTTAATTCTTTTATTCCCACAACAACCAGAATTTCCCTCGCTGTCGTCGGCATACCCACCTCAAGGAACTCCACGTAGCTCTTCGTGTTCTTGGACTAACCTCGACTTCCCTTATGGACAAAGGTACACACCCAGAGCGATTGCCTTTGAGATTCGGGGTTCCTGTAATACAGTGCCCAGGTTACCTCAGGTGACAGGGACACAAGAGGGTCAACGGAGCCCTTAAGGGGCCGAAAAGGGGAGAGGGGGTGGGTGGGGGAAGGGGAGAGGGGAGGGAACAGCCTTTTTAAGTTAACGTCCCGTGAAATCTACAAATATAATCTTGGGGGTCCCCGCGTGCCCGTCCCTGGTCGAAGTAACCTCTTGAATAGTAATGGCAGCGTTTTATTGCTGTGTTTTCTTTATTAACATTGCTTTATTGAAGTCAAAATGGCCAGTGTTTTCCTCTTTAATAATGGTAATTATAACAGTAGTTAGAACAGAGTAGGATCAACTTTGTTTTATCTCAACTATTCAGGTTTGACCTGGTTTATAGCAGCGGTTTTTCCAAAATAATAGTAGTAAATAGTAGTAGTATGAGCATAATCTGAATTCATACCGGTTTCATCTAGACTTCTCAGGTTTAATCTGGTTTATTTCAGCTGTTTTTTTTTTTTATTCAGGGCGATCCTCACAGTGTCTTGTAAACGTTTTGTGTTCACCCGCCTTGCCCTGATAAATGAGTGACCAGGAAAAACAGACCTTGAAACAAGCGTGGCCATTTGTTTTAGGGGCATAAACCGCTCTCTGGCGTTTTTCTTAAGACTGCATGCAAGCGGGATCATTTCTTTTTCTCTCTCGAGGTTAAGAAAGACACCCGCATTATATTCTTTATGCATGATTCTCTAGCTTCAGAATAATAAAAAAATACACTGATCACGACTGTTTTAGAAATACGTATTTCAAATCTTTTGCAGCTCTGTTTTGCTAATAATTACAAATTCTTTATGGGTTATGGCGTAAAGTGTATGATGTAGTCGATATAGCTCCAAACCCGAAAACAGTTAGAATTGTACTTTTTAGAAAATAACTACAAAGAAACTTACAACAATAAAACCTGCTTGTACTATCCTATGATAATCATTTCAAAGGTATCCCCGTATCCTTAACAACTTCAGAGTTAATGCTTCATTTAATACAATGAAAAAGCCACTTATAAAGAACTAAAGTTACTAAAGAATGTGTATACCAAATCCCATGTAAGTCATGCGACAACTTTTATACTGAACAAACTGGAAAATCATTGAAAAGTGAATAGAACAGCATAAAAAATGCATAAGATATGTGCAAATGAACAGTTCAATTTTTTTTATGTTAGTGAAAACAGTAATTTGGAGAGGGGGAGAAAAAGATATTTTATTTTGTGTCTTGGTGATTGTTAGTTGGCTGCTTAGGAAGACAGCAACATTAATGTCAATAGAACATTGATAAAAAATATAAACCTTTAACAAAGGACTCACTTGTGATGGGGAGAAACGAGATCTGGAGGAGAGGTGAGGTCTAATGCTATTCTCCTTGCATTTTAATACATTTTTATCTGTTTGTTAATTTATTAATTTATTTTTTCGTTTTAATAAGTGAGATCTCTTTTTTTCTGTATTTCTCTTTTCCTTCTCTTACTTCCTTATTAGCACCATATTCTTTGGAAGCTTGAATTTCAAGTCTGCGGTCCCTGAGGGCTTGTTCCATATGAATAGGGTTTATCTTCTGAATAATAATAATAATAATAATAATAATAATAATAATAATAATAATAATGCAGTGACCCCGCTTTTAAAGGGGTTTCTGAAGGACAATTATCCTTCACTGAATGAAGTGGTATATTGGTTCATCATACAGAGAAAAAGAGAGAGAAAAGGGAGGAGCATAGCCTATGCCCCAATGATAAACCTTGAATACTGTCCAAAGGTTAACAGGTTGCACGCATATCGTTTCTGTCAAAAACATAGTTGGTTGCAGAGGTTTTATTTTTCTGTAAAAGAAAACTATTGTGCCGACTTTGTCTGTCTGTCTGCACTTCATTCTGTCCGCACTTTTTCTGTCCGCCCTCAGATCTTAAAAGCTACTGAGGCTAGAGGGCTGCAAATTGTATGTTGATCATCCACCCTCCAATCATCAAACATACCAAATTGCAGTTCTCTAGCCTGAGTAGATTTTATTTTATTTAAGGTTAAAGTTAGCCATAATCGTGCTTCTGGCAACGATGTAGGATAGGCCACCACCGTGCCGTGGTTAAGATGTCATGGACCGCGACTCATACAGCACTATACCGAGAGCACCGAAAAATAGATCCTTTTTCGGTGGCCTTGATTATACGCTGTAGCGGCTGTACAGAAAACTCGATTGTGCATTTTTTACTTGTTCAAGCCCGTACACGAACACATGCGTTGTGTGGTTGTCTTCTCTCAAGGTTAGTCCGGGTAGAGTTTTCCCACTTTTATCTCCTCCCCTTTGTTATTTTTTTTTTATCTTATGTGTAAGGGTACATTCTTCCGCACGGATTCATTTCCTGTTACAGTGCGTAATACAAACACACACTTAAGCCTGAGTTTGTATTTTATGTTTAAAAGGTTGAATATACACACGCAGAGACACACAAATTTGTTTTTTTCACATTCTCTATATATGTCTATATCGGAGGTCTATATCTATATATCTGTCTATCTATCTATTTATCTATCTATCTATCTATCTATCTATATATATATATATATATATATATACAGTATATATATATATATATATATATATATATATATATATATATATATATATATATGTATGTAATGTATGTAGATAGTGATATATGCAAATGTATAGTATAAATGTACATACAGAAGAGTAAAAGTGTTGCTGGTCACTTGGTGTGAATCACTTACGGAGGTGAGATCAAGAAGAAGAAATAGAGATCAGTATTATTATTATTATTATTATTATTATTATTATTATTATTATTATTATTATTATTATTATTCAGAAGATAAACCCCAATTCATATGGAACAAGCCCACAGGGGCCACTTCCGAAGAACATGGCTTTTATTTGAAGGAAGCTACAGAAGATAACAGGAAATACAGAAATCAGTTATCGAAAATAAAAGAAAAATTATTTCAGTGATGATGATGATTACACATTCAAGTAAGGACTGATTGTTGCCAGATGGGGAGGGATCTGACAGGTTCAAGGGCGGTGTCCTTGAGGTGCCACGGAGTAGTATCTGTGCAATAGGAGCACGACGAAGGATTCTCAAAGACATGGGCGGCCTTTGAGGTTGTGAAATGAAGGGGAAGTAATTACGCAAAGTTTGGTAAGGAACTGGATCGTATGTCACTAATGTATATATTTTTAGGGGTTCAGGTACTAGAGCAGAGTAGTGTGGGTTTAGACGGAGAAGGAAGTGTTTGATTCATGTATTTAGCTGTAAAACAGCTGCATGAGGTTTTAGCTGAAAACTTAAAGATGTAAGTTAGTGCCGTGATTGCAACTCATGCGGTGCACTGTAGGCATTACTTAAGGTTCATTGCAGCGTGCCTTCCTTAGGCCCCTAGCTGCAACCCCTTTCATTCTTTTACTGTACCTCTGTTCATATCCTCTTTATTCCATCTTACTTTCCTCAATGCTCTCCTAACAATTGATTCACAGTGCAGCTGCGATGTTTTCCTCCTGTTACGCCTTTCAAAACTTTTTGCTGTCAATTTCCGTTTGAGCGCTGAATGACCTTATAGGTCCCAGTGGTTGGCCTTTGGCCTAAATTCTATATTCTATTCTATTCTATTCTATTCTATTCTATTCTATTCTATTACTCCAGTAAAGAAGAAGTCTCAAGGTCCTTCTTACCTGTGCCATCCTCCCTTGCCCCCTCTATAAAAGGTTGTGTGCAGAGAACGTGACCGTCAGGAAGATCGGAACATTTACACGGTTCGAGAACGAATCTCGATGACTCGGTTTCTTTTTTTTTCCTTTTTGTGTGTGTGTTTTGTTTGTTTGTAAGGGAATTTTTTTTCGAAAATTTTGTGGCGCATTATTTTAAGCTTTTAATAGTAAGGTACATAGGTTCATATACTATATATATATATATATATATATATATATATATATATATATATATGTATGTATGTATGTATGTATGTATGTATGTATGTATACACACACACACACACACACATATATATATATATATATATATATATATATATATATATATATATATATATATATATATATATATGAAGATAAAAAGGCCCATAAAACACTATTTGAATGTTGCAACCATATATTTCGAGCATTTCCTTCTGTGCCCCTGTTCACGGGTAGAATGTGGACAGATGATCTGTTACAAGAATATATATACATATGCTTTGTATATACTGTATACTCTTGTAACATATCATCTGTCCGTATTTTACCAGCGAACAGGGCCACAGAAGGAAGTGCTCGAAATATACGGTTGCAACGTTCAAATAGTGTTTTATGGGCCTTTTTATCTTCATATTATACTGTTGTATTACAGTAAAAACATTCATTCATATATATATATATATATATATATATATATATATATATATATATATATATATATATATATATATATATATATATATATATATATAATAAAGTAGAGAAATATCAATAATTTATGAATTTTAACTGTTATTGAAGAAATTGGCCCCAATTACAAGATAATGGGATTCAAAATACAGAGATGTTTGGGTACAGAATTAGAAGACGAGTAAGCAGGTCACTTTAACACACACACACACGCAGAGAGAGAGAGAGAGAGAGAGAGAGAGAGAGAGAGAGCGTTCAGTGTATACAATTCAGAAGGACAAAGAATAAGCCATCCACTTGAATGAGAGAGAGAAAGACAGAGAGAGAATGAGAGATTACGTAAAAGATATGGCACATGAGAGAAAGAGAGAGAAGAGAGAATATCGTTCCTATTATACAGTTCAAAAGAGAGACAAAAGAGTAAGCCATTCACTTAGAGAGAGAGAGAGAGAGAGAGAGAGAGAGAGAGAGAGAGAGAGAGAGAGAGAGAGAGAGATCACTTACAAGATATGACGTCTGACATATTGTCAAGTTCATGAAGTAGGAGAAGATCTCAGTAGCAGTGCTCAGTGTGCTTCTTCCCAAGAGGCTCTGTGAGACTCTGGGAAGGATTTCATAATTCGACTCAATGGGATTTCCTTGTCTTATCTCTCTTCCCCCCATCCCCCCGTATTCAAGGAAAGGGTCTTCTGAGTGGTTCCAGTAATACGGACCTGGGATTTCTCCTGCTTTGCTTAAATATTGAATTAATTATTGGTGAGGATTTTGTTAGGTGAGTAATCTCCAATTCGGTTGCCATAACTTAAAAAAAAAATTTATGTCATATATGTGTATGAATATATATATGTATATATATGTGTGTGTGTATGTATGCATATATATACATACATACATACAATATATATATGTGTGTATATATATATATATATATATATATATATATATATATATATATATATATATATATATATATATATATATATATATAAGATGGATACAAAATATGCAAAAAGAACTTGTAAGAGTTTTCTTTTTAAATGAAATAAGATTGTGATTATAACAGAGAAGTTAGGGATAAAAACCTGGGTTTTAGTAAATTTCAAAATTACCACCTTAGATGCGCGCTTGGAGGCAGTTAAGTTCATCATTAATGACGTCAGCAGCTGCACAGACTTGAACGAAGGGATGACAGGACTGAAACAAAAAAGATAACACTAAAATAAAACAAGTATATAAATGCGCCGAAGTTTCCTCGGCGCAATCGAGTTTTCTGTACGGCCGCTACAGCGTATAATCAAGGCCACCGCAAATAGATCTATCTTTTGGTGATCTCGGTATAATACTGTATGAGCCGCGCCCCGTGAAACTTTAACCACGGTCAGGTGGTGGCCTATTCTATATCGTTGCCAGAAGCACGATTATGCTTGACTTTAACCTTAAATAAAATAAAAAAAACTACTGAGGCTAGAGGGCTGTAGTTTGGTATGTTTGATGATTGGAGGGTGTATGACCAACATTACAATTTCCAGCCCTCTAGCCTCAGCAGTTTTTAAGATCTGAGGGCGGACAGAAAAAAGTGCGGACAGAAAAAGTGCGGACGGAGATACGAAGCCGACACAATAGTTTTCTTTTACAAAGGACTAAAAAGAAAAAAATATAAGTATTTGTGACGCAATGGAAGGCAGAGAAGACGAACTGCAATTTGAAGGGAATGAAACGCGTAATCAAATTTTCGCTCTCCTAAGAAGTCATCTCTTCTCCCAATTTCGGTGACTTCTCCGTCAAATCTGTGTGGTTGATGGCTTTTTTGATTGCAAGGAATGTTTTTCCAGGGGATGGCAGTTGGTGAGGGGTCATCTCTCTCTCTCTCTCTCTCTCTCTCTCTCTCTCTCTCTCTCTCTCTCTCTCTTTGACAATATTTGTACCTGCATGAATTGGGACAGTTGCCATCAGTAAACGATACGGTGAATGGAAATATACTTGACAAGTTTGTCTGTTTTGATTAAGATCAACCTTTCTCTGGGAGAGAGAGAGAGAGAGAGAGAGAGAGAGAGAGAGAGAGATTTGTGATTATTAGTGATCGAATGGTACGGATTTTCATTTGCTGAAACAAGAGAGTCCTCTCAGTGCTTACGGTTCATTTTCTCAGTGCGTACAAAATTATTATTATTATTATTATTATTATTATTATTATTATTATTATTATTATTATTATTATTATTATTATTATTATTATTATTATTATTATTATATTATTATTATTATTTCCTTGTCGATTATTTTTCATTATATTTGGGGGGCTTCGTGAGGAAATCGGTTGACTGTCCCATTTGTAATATTGAATGAGAGTTCCATTCTTGTCCCCGATTCATAAAGAGAATGAGCATCTCTCTCTCTCTCTCTCTCTCTCTCTCTCTCTCTCTCTCTCTCTCTCTCTCTCTCTCTCTCTCTCTCTCTCTCTCTCATAAAATGACCCTTCATCATTTCCTTACATCTGATAAAAGCAAACAGACAGGCAGCAGTCCCTGCTTGAGAGGTACGTTAATGCATTTCACCCTTAAAAGGATTAAATGGTTAAGAAAAAAAAAAAGCTTTTATGAATAAACCATTCCTTCATGGTTTCAGTAGTAGCTGATGGATGACCCTGGATTAGTAAGGCCTCAGGTGATGACTGGAATTACTGAGATACATAAGTGCCCATGGTTGGTGGTGTTTTATGTGAGAAGTTCTTCTGGAAAGAACACAAGGACTGGTGAATGCTATAATAATAATAATAATAATAATAATAATAATAATAATAATAATAATAATAATAATAATAATAATAATAATAATAATAATAATTGAGAAATTATTCTTGAAATGAGAATGCAAGCAATAGTGAACGCATAAGCTTTATGATAACAATAATAATGATAATAATAATAATGTGAGAAATTATTCTAGAAATGAGAACGCAAGCAATAGTGAACGCATAAGCTTTATAATAATAATAATAATAATAATAATAATAATAATAATAATAATAATAATAATAATAATAATAATAATAATATCCTTTATTTCGGCTCAGTGCTATGTACAGAGATAAATAATGTAGATACAATACAATACATAAAATTAAGACACACGGGAAAAGAAGTTATATTAATAAGCGGATGCAATTAAGGAGTTGCTTAATGGAATATTAACAATAATAATAATAATTACCGTTTTGTATTTTTGAAGGTGAAACCTAATTAGTAACGTGAATAACAGAATGATGTAAGGAAGTAACCATATATGGGAGGTTATAATAAATAGTTTTTCTGTAGATTATTAAATATGTGAAACTAAACGACATGCGTGGATTTTTGACACATTTTTCCATGGGGTAGAAATTTGGAGGCCAAAACTGAAGAATTGGTGGAAACTATTGTATAACGTAAGGAAAGTGTTTCTCCAACTCTTGGTTTTTTGTGAATTTTATCCATTGTTATTTCTTAACGAAGCATTTATGCACTTCTGATGTATGGTATTTGCCGCAGTCAATTCCGGGTATTAGCTAGCCAGTTGGTACTCGAGCAGTGTCGAAGGTCGAATGAGGGGCGGGGGGCGGTGTCAGAGGGGGTTGTGTTTTCGGGTGGGTGCCCGAGGTAGTAGGGCGGGGAGGGCAGGCTAGTCGTGCGAGTCAGGCGACGGGAGGAGAGTTGCCGTGGATTGATATTTTCTATTATATTTTCCCCTATATAATTCCTCTGTTAATACTGTGTTAAATTCCTCTTTTTTTTAATGGTGATCAGGTAACGTTCAAAACATTTAAATAAAACAAAAGACGAAAACGTTTGCAACAAGCGTTCACAAAGGAAGGGTTGAAACAGGTGCGGAAAGCGAGATGCAACTGTTTACCCGTTCGGAGTAAACCGCACGTGTTCTGTCGATTGCGGATAGAGAGATACGCTTGCTTTTACGCATCCTGAATATCCCGTCTGATCTCGAAGATACAGGATTAATTCTCTCTCTCTCTCTCTCTCTCTCTCTCTCTCTCTCTCTCTCTCTCTGTGTGTGTGTGTGTGTAAAACATATATACGTTTTCAGTCTATTTTTTCTGTTTTATTTTTATCGTCTTCGTGTATATGAATAGCAGATATTTTACATAGCTGTGTATTGTATTATAAACCTTGCTTAAAATTGTAAAAATAACAATATATTGTAAATTACGAAAGAAAGAAGGCAAGGCAAGACACGGACGATACACTGAAGAGGTTCTAAATTCTAACTTATGTTTTAATTTCCGATTTACATATTTATGAACAAATTAACGGTAATTTCATTAACGTACATAAAAATTATGTATGTTAATCATGAAATAGTTTTTAAAACCATATGATTACTTGCGTTTCATATTCATCATAAGAGAGTGATCGAAAAGGCTTGTAATTTGATAAAAAAAAAAATTGTTCATTTTGAGGAAAAGACCTAAAAAAATAACGTTCGTTCTCTCACCAATCTCCTTTCTTTGAAGCCTACAGTAATTTGAAGACAGAGAAAAAAATATATATATATATATATATATATATATATATATATATATATATATATATATATATATATATATACTGTACATATAGTACAAAATTAGTGGAAAATGACATTCAATGTGCATAAAGCTTTGATGCATTACAGATTGAAGAGTACGAATGGTATTGACATATTTTGGATGCACTGTGAGGAGGTGCCCAAGTGAAATTTTAAACGGATAGCGTAATTTCATATTTAATAGTCCTATACGTTTATAGGTGTATATAATGATGTGTGGACTTGTGTTTGTAGATGTGCAGAAAGATTTAACGAATTATTATTATTAATATTATTATTATGATTATTATTATTATTATTATTATTATTATTATTATTATTGTTGTTGTTGTTGTTGTTGTTGTTGTTGTTGCGCCCATATTCACATAGGACAACACAAAATACTTATAATTTGCTTAGCAAACTCCCACAGACCAATTGTCCTTATAAAGAAAAATAGTGAACAAACTCAATAAATACAGAATAAATTAACAATAAAAGACACATGGTAAAAAACAAAAACCACGTGCATATACGTTGTCATACGAAATTCCTTTATTGAACTGAATATAGAGTTTAGGCCAAAGGCCAAGCGCTGGGACCTATGAGGTCACTCAGCGCTGAAACGGAAATTGACAGTAAAAAGGTGTGAAAGGTGTAACAGGAGGAAAACCTCGCAGTTGCCCCATGAAGCAATTGGTAGGAGAGGGTGCAAAGGAAGATGGAAGAAAGAGAATATGAATGGAGGTACAGTAAAAAATATGAAAGGGTTGCAGCTAGGGGCCGAAGGGACGCTGCAAAGAAACACTACGTCCCTACGGAGGAAATTCCTTTATACTCCCTTAATTAAAGCTAGAAAAAATATCATTCCCGAGAGAGCGCTTAGGGAAAGCTGCTGCTGCCACCTCAAAAGCTTCCTTCATCTTCCAGGCTGAGTTCCGTCCTTTGATCTTCATTTGCGGATGATGTGGAGTAAATAGATTTTATTTTGAGGTAGTCTGAGCTGGAGAGAAGGTAATGGAGTGAGAAGTCGTTATGAACCGTGAATTAAAAATAATCGTCATTTTGGTATTTACTCATTTGTTAGTTTGTCTTTTTCTAATAACTGATCTCCTTCTGTTACTTCTTTCGAATGAACGCCATAATATTCTTTGGAAGCTTGAATTCCAAGTCAGTGGCCCATGTGGTGGGCTTGTTCCATATGAATAGGGTTCATCTTCTGAATAATAATAATAATAATAATAATAATAATAATAATAATAATAATTGAAGGGGATTATCAATTTCGAAAGTTTAATAAATAATTGCAGTGAAGAGTGTCCTAACTCAGAGAAGATAATGACCTAGTGAGAAGTGGTTATGAAAGTGAATCAAAATATTGGTCATTTTGGTAACTTGAAGCGGATTGTAAATAGCAAGACTTTTCTGAACGGTTATTTGCAGTGACAAGAGATTTCTTTTGTTTTAATGCGAATTACTATATTTCACAGTGCTGTAAGGTTCAGATTTCAGTGTGTCTTGATTATTTTGACTGTAGGATTTTCAAGTCACTGACAAACAGGATAAGGAGGGTTAGTTATTCCTTGAATTCACTTTTCATAAAGCAAAG
Organism: Macrobrachium rosenbergii; assembly: GCF_040412425.1. NCBI lineage: Eukaryota > Metazoa > Arthropoda > Malacostraca > Decapoda > Palaemonidae > Macrobrachium > Macrobrachium rosenbergii. The sequence continues at coordinate 20,340,391 of NC_089790.1, forward strand.
GGATCACACATGAAGATGATCGTTAGAAGGATACTTTAGCTTGCTTTACCTTTACCACTACTGCTCCTACTCCGCAACCCATACCCCCACCCATACCCATACCCATACTCATACCCACACTCATACCCATACCTATACCTGTACCATTACTTATATACAAACCATCAACAGAAGAAAACAAGTAAAAACTGCGCCCAAGTGTCTTCGGTGCAATCACGTTTTCTGTACAGCAGCTACAGCGTATGACCAAGACCACCGAAAATAGATCTATCTTTAGGTGGTCTCGGTATAATGCCGCATGAGCCGCTGCCCATACAACTTTAACCACGGCCCGGTGATGGTCTATCCTATGTCGTTGCCAGAAGCACGATTATGGCTAACGTTAACCTTAAATAAAATAAAAACTACTGGGGCTAGATGGCTACAATTTGGTATGTTTGATGATTTGAGGGTGGAAGATCAACATAACAATTTGCAGCCCATCTAGCCTCAGTAGTTTTTAAGATCTGAGGGCGGACAGACAAAGTGCGGACAGAAAAAGTGCGGACGGACAGACAAAGCCGGCATAATAGTTTACGTTTACAGAAAACTAAAACAGAGCGCCTCCAAAACCTAACATAAAAAAATATGAATGTTCAACAGACTCGGCTATTCTCTACTGTTATTTTAAGAATCTAGATAATATTTCCCTCGTGTTTATCACCCTTTGACATTTTTATTTATCGATATGGATATATGCTACTTCCACAGATTCTACTGATGCCAATTCTAAATCGGATGAAATATAAGATGGATCGCTGGCCATTCACTTCCAATTAACGCTGCCACGAGGAATTTTAATAATGAGTGATCTTCAGTTTTGTTTTAAGCAGTCTTTACTGTACATACACACACGTATGTATATATATACAGTTTTATATATATATATATATATATATATATATATATATATATATGTATGTATATATTTTTATATATATAATTTATGTATATATACATGTATACATATATATATATTTATATATAAATATATATATAATATACAGTATACATATATATGTATACATAAATATACATATATTTATATATATATGTATATGTATATATATTCCTTAAATTGTTAATAATTTAGAAGAGAGAATTTACTAGTGCGATAATAGAAAGCTAAATAATTACTGTAAGGTTTTTTTTTTTTTAAAGAAATAGAGGTTAAAGGAAAAGTTCTTTCGATTTTTTAACTATTATTGTGAGAAATTTTAATATGATTATTATACATTATACTGAATCTGTTGTGTTTGCATACTGTAGTTTTAAGTGGCCATGAGTGGAAATAGATTGTGTTATTATTATCATTATAGTTTTTATAGATATGTCTGAAAATTTTTTTTAAGAAAATCTGTCGAAACCTCTTTTTTTTATAGCAACACATGCGAGAGAGAGAGAGAGAGAGAGAGAGAGAGAGAGAGAGAGAGAGAGAGAGAGAGAGAGAGAGAGATTCTTAAATGAATGACACATCAAAATTTCTGGAGATTGGGAATGTCTCACACCGTCTCCTCCTCCTCCTCCTCCTCCTCCTCCTCCTCCTCCTCCTCCTCCCCTCCTCCTCCTCCTCCTCCTCCTCCTCCTCCTTGCCTCGACTTTTTTGAGATACTGACGCTGTCTTGGTTCGGTTGTAATGTGTATGGCGAGATTATGTCGTGGGTTAACCGACATTCTTTGTTTAGGCCTAAGCCGAGGGTAGGTAGGCCTGGGTAGGAATGCGGGTGGGAATTGGGGGATGGGAAGGGGGAGGGCGGGGGTGAGGGAGTTGGTGGGATTGGAGTCGAAAGAGACGGATAGACAGACAGACAGACAGTTGAGAAGGAAGAGCGATTGGATGAAACGGGGTATGTGTACTCCTTCAGAGAAGATGCCGCACGCCCGCCCGCCCCTTCCTTATACCCCCAGGCTTTAGGGGGGGAAGGGGGGCGTAGGTGGAATTGTAAATGAGGAAAGCAGTGGCCCTTCTGCCTCCCTTAGCAACGCTTTTTTTTTCATAGGCCTAAGTTTCTGTCTAAACTGATACGACAGATTCAAAGTGGAATATTTCGAATGACCTTGTTATTCGGCAGTGTTGTGGATAATACGAAATCTTTTTTAATCATTCCGATTGTTTTTGTGGAAAGCATACAGTCGGAGAGTAAACTTAATTTCTTGGACGGTAGTCATTACAGTAACTGATAGCAGAGGTAAAACATTTTAAAGAAAATATTTTTGGGACTGTTCGTTTTTATCTCCATGAAGGAGCGTCTTAGATAGCATTACTTTATATTAAATTTTGGTTGACCAGTATTCATATCTATCCATCTTAATATACTCAACGAAACGTTGTAATTAAACTCTGACATCGCATGCGCGCTTTTCTGGGAGTTTCACATAATCTGCGAAGCTTACAACTCTTAGCACAAAAAGTTCCATGCGTATAATTGTCAAGTAATTTATAGCTATCGATAAAATGAAAAGAGGGAATATGTATATATGCTGGTCATTTTCAAGTGAGAGAGAGAGAGACTTTATACACATGTTCTTAAGAATATGTTTACATCGGTAAACACGTTTGAATATATGAAAAAATGAAAAAAAAGACTGTAAATAAATTTGCAATTATCAAAGAGCTGCATTACCTTGAGTAAATGAATCTCACGGCTGGCAGCCCTACTTCATTTTGTCAAACGATGAACAGAACAGCAGTGCCATAGATGAATTTATCAGATTTTAGTTTTCTGTGAAAGAAAACTTTTGTGCCGGCTTTGTATGTCCGTCCGCACTTTTTTCTGTCCGCACTTTTTATATCCGCCCTCAGATCTTAAAAACTACTGAGACTAGAGGGCTGCAAATTGGTATGTTGATCATCCACCCTCCAATCATTAAACATACCAGATTGCAGCCCTCAAGCCTCGGTAGCTTTTATTCTATTTAAGGTTAAAGTTAGCCATAATCGTGCTTCTTGCAGCGGTATAGGATAGGCCACAGCCGGGCTGTTGTTAAAGTTTCATGGGCCGCTGCTCATACAGCATTATACCGAGACCACCGAAAGATAGATCTATTTTCGGAGGCCTTGATTATACACTGTAGCGGCTGCATTTTTTTACTTGTTTAAAATTGATTTAAGATATTCAACTATAATTTATTGTTTTGATGATGCTTGTCTATGATTTATATATACTTAATAAAAATAATTCAACTTTTACCCCACCCCCGCCCAATTACCGGCTTCTTCTGTTTATGTAAATAAGTTTTGATTTAACAGACCAGCTCTCGGTTGCACTCCTAATTTTAGTGCAAATTTTAGTGCTCAGAACAAACAGGTACAAAAATTGCGCCGAAATTTCTTCGGCGCAATCGAGTTTTCTGTACAGCGTATAATCAAGGCCACCGAAAATAGATCTATCTTTCGGTATAATGCTGTATGAGCCGCAGCCTATGAAACTTTAACCACGGCCCGGTGGGGCCTGTCCTATATTGTTGCCAGACGCACAATTATGGCTAACTTTAACCTTGAATAAAATAAAAACTACTGAGTCTAGAGGGCTGCAATTTGGTAAGTTTGATGATTGGAGGGTGGGTGACCAACATACCAATTTGCAGCCCTCTAGCCTCAGTAGTTTTTAAGATCTGAGGGCGGACAGAAAAAGTGCGGACGGACAGACAAAGCCGGCACAACAGTTTTACAGAAAATTAAAAATTTGGACGTTACCTATTTAAACAAAAAATTTCTAAATTTTGGACTTCATTTTTTTAGGACAGTTAACTTATGCCCAAAACATGACTTTTATATCTGGGTATGAAAAGGGTGCGGTATAAATTCGCCACATGTGTTGAACGCATGCTGTCTATGAAGGATGTCAGAGGTGCTATCTACTCTGAAGCGCTATCGTGTATTATCGACCTTATTTTCCTCTGGATATAATTGGGAGTTACGAGTTATATTTCTATTTCTCTTGAGCGACTTACTATCAGTATTGTATTTAGTTCATATCATCCGTTTAGTTTAGTGGCGTTCATTTTGATGCTGGCTTTTATTTCATGTTAATCGCTTACTTTGCACAGTCGGATAATCTATGCATTACAAATTTTTAAAATGAGACCTGCTGCTATTATTACTTTTTTTTTTATAGAAGCAGTAGTAGTAATAGCAGTATTAGTAGTAGTAGTAGTAGGATTGATAGTGTGTCCATTAATGTCATTTGATGCTTAATATTAATGCCTAATTATTTTGTTTAATGACATAAAAGGCTCTAAAACCCAAAGCCTGTTTTGCCCGTTTGTTGCAACAATATACCGAAATTGTGTGTTTTGAAAACGTTAGAAGTCTAATCAATTTCCTGAGGAAGGTGAGCGTATAAGCTTGGCAGAGCAAATAATTGGATTCTTCAGCCAGGATGTTGCGAAAGAAGGTTTGGTAACAGTCAGGATGCTAGTAAGCTCAAGTGGTGGAGGAATTAGGGTTTTGATTACTGCTGCAGTTTGCATGCGTGAGTGATGAGTGTTTTATTGTGTTGTTTATTGTGAACTAATAGACACAATTGTACTATTTCTGTCGTAATTCTGATATTTATTCTTCCGCGTAGAGAAATTTAAAAGCTCGTGCAGGTTTTTTTTAATCATTATATTAAGTGCAATTTGGTTGGTTGTCAGTGAAGTTTGCAGTAAAAATGGTGAGTATCATAATTAGTAACTTCAAAAATTTTCAATTGCTTTCCAGGTTATTGGTAATGCTTGAGTCATTTAAAATCCATTTGTGAAAATACAGTGAAAGGATCTACTGGAATCAGCCCTATAGGAGTGTTAGTGTTTTCTCTTATCGTCGTATTTATTAAATTCAATAGAGTTTGTTGTCAATGAATTTTTCACTAAAAATTTATTGAGTAACAATAAAAGTAGTTTCATTAATTTTCAAATATTTCTGAGGCTATTGGTGTTGCTTCAATAATTTTAACACTATTTATGTAATTTTAAAACTATCTATGTAAAAGCAATGAAAGTATCCGCTTGGGCCTCCCCTAAAGGAATGTCAATCTTGTATATAACGAAACCAGAACAAAAGAACCCATTTCGGTTTCTTTCTCTTTTTTTTTTTGATACTGAAGTGTAAGAGAGAGAAAGAAATAGGGCAGGTGATTTATTGTTCTTTTGGGATCTCTGGTCGTGATAAGTCAGGAACGTCACTCACTTGTCTCTGGTAGTTCATCATTGGAGAGAGAGAGAGAGAGAGAGAGAGAGAGAGAGAGAGAGAGAGAGAGAGAGAGAGAGAGAGAGAGATTTTCGTCTCGAGTGTCTGGAAAAGGAAGGAAGTGTCGTAGTTTTTATATATTTCTGTGAGAGTTCATAGAATTTTATTTTGGAGTTTAAAAAGGCATGTATAGAAATGTTTCATGAACGTTATATTTGTCTGTTTGTGAATAAGATAAAATCATTTTAGGCTGCTTGTGAAGAGCAAATGAAAAGCAAAGGGAACCGAAAAACGTGTCTTTCAAAATATTTGATGTCTTTGCTTCCAACTTGGACTCACGTGTACTTTCTTCTAACATCTTTTACAGATATTACTTTGGGCACTACTCTCTGTAACTTCTTGAAATGTTAGCATGTGTCTTCACTGAGGCTTAGGTTATTGTAGGAGGCTTTCAGCTGACACGAAACCTGCAGCATAAGATATATTTCATGAAAAATAAATGTGGACTTCATGTTTTGAAATTATAAGTTGTGTTCACATGATTCCTGAATGGGAATTCAAGGCCAAAGAAATGCTGATTGTTTAGCCAGTATTTTTTCTCAATTTTTCCTTCTTAAAAGTATCGATTAATTAAGAGTTTGAACCTCACTTATTAGCTCTTAATGATTTCTGTTAGCGATTCTAAGTAGTAAATCGTACGACATTCCTTGGTTACCTTTTTACACCCCAGATCAAAATGCCATCATTGATGGCAAAAGTGTGTCTTGCTGTTACCATGCAGCCTTCCTTGTTTTGAAAAGTCAGGGTGAATTTAGACCCTTCTATATCTTCTTATTTTTCTGTAAAAGATAACTATTGTGCCGGCTTTGTTTGTCCGTCCACACTTTATTCTGTCCGCCCTCAGATCTTAAAAACTACTGAGGCTATAGGGTTGCAATTTGGCATGTTGATCATCCACCCTCCAATCATCAAACATACCAAATTGCAGCCCTCTAGCCTTAGTAGGTTTTATTTTATGTAAGGTTAACGTTAGCCATAATCGTGTTTCTGGCAACGATATAGGATAGGCAACCACCAGGACGTGTTTAAAGTTTCATAGGCTGCGGTTCATACAGCATCATACCGAGACCACCGAAAGATAGAGCTATTTTTGGTGGTCTTGATTATACGCTGTAGCGGCTATATAGAAAACTCGATTGCGCCGAAGAAACTTCGGCGCATTTATTACTTTTTTTTTTTTTTTTTTTGCCACCTTCGAGAGGTGAATAACCAATCGATCTCCCCTTGGCGACGATTGAGATTGGATGGCTTCATCAGACACTTTCCTTTCAAATAGAGATCGTCATTTACCCCGTGCTGCTGCTCTTTCATCATCACCTCTACTGTCCGAAATACAGTGGGGGGTCTTAATCAACCAATTAACGCTAGGGATCTGTTTACAAAAGATGAACCAAGAGCTTAAGCTCCTGTAATTTGGTTTATAAGGAGAGGATTTTGCAACTTAAACTTTTTATGCGAAGTGTAAGTTCATAGAAGGCACAAGTAACGATTTAATGCTGCTCGACTGCCTTGCAGTTTATAGGACGCTGAAAATTATGGGAAAGTCTTTTAGAACTGAAGGTTTTGTAACCGAATTATTTCCTTCATGAGGTAAACCATTAGTGTTTTATTCTTTGCATTGACTGTTGATATATTTTAGGAGAGTAAAAGTAGAATTAGCATGCTGCTAAAATGGGTGAATAATATTTAATCGCGTTTGTATTTTGTCGCGAAATATATATTGGGTTGATGTATTTTTTTTTCTCTAAGTTTGAGGTTAATTCATCAAAGTAAATTTTGAGATAATTGTTTAATTGTATTTGCTTTTGAGACTGTGTCATGTCAAACATCGATTGATTCGAAGTGAAGTTTTATTGATTCGACATGAAGTTTTATTATTATTATTATTATTATTATTATTATTATTATTATTATTATTATTATTATTATTATTATTTCACAAACACAAACTCTACAAACTTCCTTGTATCTGAGTAACCTTTACAGATGCTTTATAAACTAATGTGGTCAAATTTGAAACTCTAAGCGGAGATGACGTATTTGATAAAGAGGCCAGCACAGATATTTCCTCCTAACCTAATTTAGGAAATTGCGGTGGGCAGTTGGCCCTCCCTTCCCTTGCCTGCCTATAGAAGGACCTGTCCCTTTGCTGGTGGTAACCCAGCACTTTTCCCTTTAGCCCAAGGTCCAAAGACCCTGCTTTTTTACCCTACGGCTCCTAGCCGCGTCTTAGTGGCGGCCATGCTAACATTTTCCATAGCCTTATAGATGCGGGAGGCTATGCCTTTGATGGTGGTCCTCTTAACCTCTCCAGGTGTCTAGCAATTAGAGCCATTAATTTTTGATAACAGTCATTATAGGTCTGTAGTACCACTGCTTGAGGTCATGTTTATAATGGGCCTTTATTTTACCTCATAGATACGAATTTTGGGCTGATCACTTTAGACTGGTTAGTCCGAATTGTCAGTTTGGTCTTACTTGTGGACTGACGACCTTGATTTTATTTGGATTTTTTTTCAATCAGTTTTATTTCTTGTGTTCAGTCTCTGCTGCAAGGAAGCGCTGCTTAATATTAGGGAATTTTATCCTAAAGACCATTAATTTAAATGATGTTCCTTCGTCTGTGAAATTTTGAAGCACAATTAAATCAAATAATTAGTATACATTTAAATTAATAGATATTATACAAATAAAATTAATAGTTAAGATGAGTTAATTACTGGATTTATGGTCTTCAGCCACGGACTGGGTAGACACAGAATTGCAGTAATTGGCCATAAAAGAGTTGTAACTTGCGTACTTTTACTTTCATTTGAACGATTCCCAAGACCAAAGCTGACTTGACAATCTGCAGTCACTGAATATGATTAAAGTTTACAATGCGGCCTTTTGCGTAACGGGTGGAAATTGCCGCTGTATTATTATTATTATTATTATTATTATTATTATTATTATTAAAAATACTTATAGTAGCATGAGTCTTGAAATGGAGAAACAAAGCCACAGTTATGTATGGGCACATACTTTATTTAAAGATAAATCTTCAAATATATGTACCCATATATTTAAAGATAAATCTTTAAATATATGTACCCATACATAACTGTGGATTTGTTTCTCCGTTATTATTATTATTATTATTATTATTATTATTATTATTATTATTATTATTCACAAAACGATAGACTGATTGCATAGAGAGAGAGCGCGTCGTTGTTGTATCTCGTGGGTGAGTTCAGCCGTGGAAGGTCATGTGAGAACCAAAGGGACACTTCCTTTTCTCTGTAGGACTTCTTAGGAAGTCCTACAATTGGCTGTCAAAGGTATTCTGTTGCGGTAGATTTTGCTCTCACCGACCTCCTCTTGATTTTTATGTAGGTTTCTTTCTGTTTTTTTTTTTACGAATCATGGCTTTATTTTTAACATTGTTGTTTTGTCGATGGTCTTTAGGAATTTTGTTATAGCAAATACGTGCGTGCGGGCAAACAAATATACCCAGACAAACACACATGCATATACATATGTATATATACATATATATATGTGTACATATATATATGTACATGTATATATACACACATATATATATACACATACATACACATACATGTATACATATATATCAGTATTTATCCAGTATTTGTTCATTTTGGTCCATTTTTGAGATGCGACTGTCACTTTGATAATGATAAGCCTCTTGTGCTTCTTTAATAATCATCAAGGTTGTATTGTAATTATAGACAGAAAAATACTCTTAGACTTTGAAATCGCTTTATCATAATTGTTTTTCGCTCTCATCTCAAAATATCTAAATCTAAATCGAATTAGCGTGGGACTGGAAGAACACGATTTTGCTGAGGATAAAAGATTTTCATTAAAAGAATCTTTTCAAGTCCTGTTTATTTGGAAGTTAAGAAAGTCAGATAACTTCATGTTAATATGAGTCAACGGTTGCTAAGAGTAAACAGTTATTATGAGTTAAACCAAATGATTACACTTGGACTGCAAGCATGTGAAAGATGTCACGCATTAATGGAGGTTTATGGAGTATATGTGCTTTGGATCCGTCAGGCATTTATGGAGATTTATGGAGTATATGTATTTTGGATCCGTTTCGAATTTATGGAGATTTATGGAATATATGAATTTTGGATCCATAACGTTTTAAATTCGGGAAAGAAAATGAGTTAACATATACGAAAGGTCTCGTGTACCATAGTACACACACACACACACACATGAACGTCATAAATTTTTTGTTATCCATGTAAAAGATCGTAAGTAAATTCATCTTGTGACGCAGTGAGAACGCATAAACATCAGCGTACATACACTTTTATTTAAAAACTATCATGTGTTGCCACTTATGCCGTTTGGTTCAACAGCGGGTCATAAGGTAAAGCTGTTCGGTTCATTATTGCTTGCACGTGGCGTAAACGTCTCTGTCTCATTTATTTACTACATCTTTTAGCGTAGGGCTTTCATTCATAAACATTCCTCGTCCCATTCCTTGCGTATTTCTGGAGATGGCTGAGGTGTTTTTTTTTCATTCTGTATCATTTGTTTTTCAGTTGGCGTTTACTTCAATACGCTACGAAATCAGGCAGTTTGGATATATGTATATATATACATATATATATATATATATATATATATATATATATATATATATATATATATATATATATATATATATATATATATATACACACATATATATGTGTATATATACATACATACATATCATTACGTATAAAATCGACTATACAAACACACATATGCTGTACGTAAATGCATTCTGAACAGAATGAAAATAGCTTGCATATTAAAAAAAAATCTCGTGTTTAAAGAAAAATCTGACTCCTACATCTGGTTTAAATAAATAATTCATTGGAAACCATTTAAAAAGAATTTACTCCGGTGTTTAAAGAAAAATCTGACTCCTCCTGGATGTGGTTTAAATAAATAATTAACCCAATCAGTTACTTAGGAACCTTTTGGTATGAAAACAAAGAGCGACAGTGACCCTTATTGTTTCGTAGCATAGAGTCGAAAGAAATGGAAGTGCCTTTCAGGAACGCGCTCGGTATGGAACAGGGATTCATAACTTCAGTGTTTGTCGCTCCTTTAGTACATTATTGATTGCGCGCATGGGAGGTCTTCTTCTCTCTCTCTCTCTCTCTCTCTCTCTCTCTCTCTCTCTCTCTCTTTGATTCCCTGTGCGTAAATAGTTCTCTCTCTCTCTCTCTCTCTCTCTCTCTCTCTCTCTCCTTGATTCCCCGTGCGTAAATAGCTCTCTCTCTCTCTCTCTCTCTCTCTCTCTCTCTCTCTCTCTCTCTCTCTCTCTCATATTCTTCTTCGACTGATTTATGTTTATTTATTAACTGATTTATTTGTAATTTCTGTACTGTATAATACATTTTTTTGCTAAGGTATTGACTGCACAGATCGCGTCGTATATATTTTAATATATAAGTAAACTTCTATTGTTGGTACATTTATATTCATGTATGTACCTCATTAGGAGACGCAGCTTAAACTTGATATCAATGTTCTGCGGAGGAACGCATGCGCCTGCATGCCCCCTCTCTCTCTCTCTCTCTCTCTCTCTCTCTCTCTCTCTCTCTCTCTCTCTCTCTCTCCTCCCAGAAGAGAATTTCAAATTCTTATTACTGTGATGCTTTTTAATTGTGTGTTTAATTACTTGATATTTAATTCTAACGTAACTACTAATATAATAATATAATCGACGCGAGTGAGCATTAAATAAACATAAAGGCATTTTTAGTTTCTCAGATAGATTCATGCTTACGTCGTCTTAGAGATTAACTTATCTTTCTTATCTTATTAACAGGCGAGTGAGAAATTACATAGAACATATGTGTGTGTGTGTGTGTGTAAATAGCTAAAATAGATCGACTGTCTTTTATTTGAAATCCTCATTTTCCATAACCTTATGGGATCTATTGATTTGATAAGTAAACCCGTTAATTATATATTTATACGTAAATAAGTAAATAAATTCAACACCAACGTTGCTTGCTGTTGCGTGAGGTTAATTAGGGATGCAGATGCGCGAACGCAGGTATACCCAACAGCATTTCATAACATTAGTGGTTCAGCTTATATGTCGAATGCTTTAGGCAGGTCACTAACGGTAAGTGACACGCGGAATCTTGGGGTGATCGCTGTGGCATGTCACATCGCTAAGAGGGAATGAATTGAGTATTTGGTGAGAGAGAGAGAGAGAGAGAGAGAGAGAGAGAGAGAGAGAGAGAGAGAGAGAGTCACGGGAACAAGAATGAAAATTAGCATTTCTTTTGTTTGACGTACGTTCATTCTCCAGAGAGAGAGAGAGAGAGAGAGAGAGAGAGAGAGAGAGAGAGAGAGAGAGAGAGAGAGAGAGAGAGAGAGATTTCATGATCCACGGGAACGAAAGTGAAAATTATAATTTTTTTGTTTGATGTTGATGAGAGAGAGAGAGAGAGAGAGAGAGAGAGAGAGACCTTTACCTTACCTTACAGACCTTACAATTCGTTCGGGTTGCCCCAGGTCCCTCAGTGTGAGGCGCCTTTGATGTCTACCAGAGAGTTGCTAACGCATCTTCCGGTATATTTTGCATCTTCCAGTCTTGATGGTCTGTGATGCATCTTAGATATTTGTCGAGCTTATTCTTAAACACATCTACGCTCACTCCTGTTATGTTCCTCAGATGAGCTGGTAGCGCATTGAATAGACGCTGCATTATCGATGCTGGTGCGTGGTGGATTAATGTCCTGTGTGCTTTCCTTAATTTTCCTGGTATAGTTTTTGGCACTATTAATCTAACTCTGCTTGCTCTTTTGATAATTTTAGTTCCATGATATTTTCGGTAATTCCTTCTATCTGTTTCCATGCTTGAATTACCATGTAGCGTTCTCTTCTCCTTTCAAGACTATATAAATTTAAGAATTGTAGTCTTTCCCAGTAGTCAAGGTCCTTAACTTCTTCTATTCTAGCTGTAAATGACCTTTGTACACTTCTCTATTTGTGCAATATCCTTTTGGTAGTGTGGGTACCATATTATATTGCAATATTCAAGTGGACTACGTACGTACGTTTTATAAAGCATAATCATGTGTTCAGCTTTTCTTGTTTTGAAGTGCCGGAACAACATTCCCATTTTTGCTTTGCATTTTGCCAATAGAATTGCTATTTGATCATTGCATAACATATTCCTATTCAACATCACACCAAGGTCTTTAACTGCTTCCTTGTTTGTGATTGTCTCATTATTAGGTCCTTTATATGCATATAGCATTCCTACTTTATCACCATAGTTCATTGATTCAAATTTATCAGAGTTAAATACCATCCTATTTATCTCTGCCCATTTATATATTTTATTTAGGTCTCTTTGTAGCGAGTTCCTATCTTCATCACAAGCAATTTCTCTACTTATTCTTGTGTCATCATGAAACTTCTTACTACTGAGTCCTTAACATTACTGTCTATGTCTGCAATCATAATCACAAACAGCAATGCAGCTAACACCGTACCCTGTGGTACACCGGATATTACCATAGCTTCATCCGATTTCTCATCGTTTGCAATCACTATCTGTTTTCTGTTTTGCAAAAATTCTTTTATCCATCTTCCTACTTTGTCAACAATGTTATGTTTTCTAATTTTTTCGCTAATATATTATGATCTACCTTGTCAAAAGCTTTTGCAAAGTCTAGGTAAACCACATCTGTATCTTTTTCATTTATCATATTTTTATATATGCTTTCATGGTGGACTAACAGTTGGGTTTGTGTACTTTTTCCGGTACAAAACCATGTTGTCCTATATTGAACAATCTATTTTTCATTAAATGTTTCATTATATTTTTTTCATTACCCTTTCATATACTTTCATAATATGAGATGTCAGACTCACAGGCCTATAATTACTTGCCTCTAGTCTTGAACCACTTTTGAAAGTAGGAGTAATATATGCTAATTTATGCTCATCATAAATCTTGCCTGTATCTATACTTTGTCTTAATAATATTGCTAGCGGCTTTGCGATTGAATGAACCACTTTCTTTAACAATATGACAGGTACTCCATCTGGTCCTGCTGCTGATCCATTTTTAATTTCATTAATAGCCTGCACAATATCAGCTTCTGTAATATCTATATCTGATAAGTATTCAGTATTTTCATCTCTTATTTCTGTATCATTATCTTCATTTTCAATTCTAGGTGTAAATTCACTCTTATATCTTTCTGCTAATATGTTACATATTTCCTTTTTTCATTCGTTAATCGCCCTTCAATTCTTAGAGGGCCTATTTCTACTCTTATTTTATTCATCTTTTTGCATATGAATAAAAATTTTAGGGTTTTGCTTGATATTTTGTAGTGTCATTTCTTCTAGGTTCCCTTTTTCATTTTCTTTTGATTGTATAATCTTTTGTTCTGCATTTTCTATCTTACTTTTTAGTTCCATCACTTTCCATGCATTCTTTTCTTTTGCAAGAGCTTTTTCCACTTTCTAATTTTCTGGAACAAGATCCTTCTGTCTCTTGGAATTCGTGACTGATGATTACTTTTTTTCTTCGGTATATATTTTTCCACTATTTCCTCTAATATTTTATATAATATATCGGTATTTACCTGTATATCATCACTTACAAATATATTTTCCCATTCTTTGTTTAATTCTTCATTTATTTTTGACCAATTTATATTCTTACTATAGAAATTGTATTTTCCATATCCTTCCCATTTTTTCGTTTCTTGCTTTTCTCTGTTTTCATATGTTCTGGAACGGACTGTTAGTTCTATGACATTATGGTCCGAAATACTCGTGTTATATACTATTATTTCTTTAACATAGTTCACCTCGTTCACAAATACTAGATCTAAAATATTATCCTTTCTTGTTGGTAGGTGATTTATTTGCTGAATGTTATGTTCTAGTAGCATATCTAATAGCTTTTCAAATTGCCTCTTATCTTCTGCACTACTATTGCTCTCTTTTTATATGTATAAATACAACCACAGTCTCCTATTCGTTCTTTCCATTCTACAAAAGGAAAGTTAAAGTCTCCGGTTAGGAGTATAGTCCAGTCCTTGTGATTTCTACATATTTCATCCAATTTTTCAATTATTATGTCAAACTCTTTAGTATTAGGGGGTCTATATATTACAATGTTCATGATCCTCGGGAGCGAGAATGAAAATTAAAATTTTTTGTTTGTTAGATGTTACTTCTTTAGAGAGAGAGAGAGAGAGAGAGAGAGAGAGAGAGAGAGAGAGAGAGAGAGAGAGAGAGAGAGATTTGTGGAAATGCTGCCTGAAGTGTAGATTGGTTGAAAGAAAGTTGCATTCATAGAATTCAAGACATTTGCAAAGAATATTACTGTAGTATTTGCAACCTATCAGGAAAACTGTGGAAATCTATTACAGGTTAAATTCCAGAGAGCGGTTTTTTTGTAACTTAAAAACCCATTTGAATGATATCCTTATCAAACATTGCATTTTGAATTTTGTAATTTCTACAGAATATTGCATATGCTCCATCCGAATTCTCTTGGACCTAAGTTTCCTTTTATTTATTATTATTATTTTTTTTCTTCCTCCTCTTCCATTTTCCTCATGCCTCTCACAGCGAAGTATTTCCAACATCCGTCGGTCTCAAACTGATTGACTTTTGCTCAGGAATTTTGAGAGCCTCCAAAAATTTCGAGGCGTTCTTTGGCATTGGGCCTGGAACGTCTTCGGGACGTTTTCAAGGTCATGTGGTAAAAGATAAAGCTGTCGTGGAAATGCGAATTTTTTTTTCGTTGTTTCAATTTTTTCTTGTCATGGATTTTTTCATTGAAAAGTAGATTTAAAGTGTTCCGATTGTTTTTCTGTAAAATATTTTTTTCATAAAACTGGAGCTCTTCGTAGTTCTATAAAGCTGTCATGTAAATGTGAACTTTCCATCTTTGTTTAAATTTTTCTTGCCATGGATTTTTTTAATCAAAAAGTAGAATGAAAGACGTTCGGTTGTTTTCTTTTGAAGATTTTTTCTCGTAAAATTGTAGCTCATTGCAGTTACATCAAGTTACACATTAATTGGTTTGTTTTTTTATCCATTTTTCATGAATTTTGGTTAAAAATTGCAGATGGCGAGTTAAGTGTCAATTCAGACATGAATGAATAGCTTACATTTCATTTAATGTACTCAGCATAGGAGGTTTTGTTTGTAAAATTAGCTTCCAAACAGTTTTCATTCATTTTGATGTTCCACTATTTTCGAAGCACTGTTAATCAACATATGACATACATCCATGTGATATCGAGGCCTATCTGGAGCTAGTATTTGTACGTAACAAACACAAACACACGCATATATATAATATATATATAAATATATAATATGTATACACAGTAGTTCCAAATAAATCTGGGAAAGTTGGATGATCTAGAAATAAATTTTCAGTTTCATTAGGAGATTATGATTAAACATATTGATATTGATCTTTCATATTAAGTTAGAAATTCAGCGTAGACAAAAGGTTCTCACACCTACCAATCCTTTTTCAATAAATTTCTATTTGCTGCTTCCATGTGCTGTCACGCGTCTTAGAATGAATATACTCATGTGACCAGCGCCATTATTACATAAAAATAAAAAGTGCTCTTCCTTTCTGAAGACTATTTAATGCCTAAGCGATTTATTTTTTATTTGCTCATGGACGAGGCACTTGCCTCAGCATTTGAGAAAGTTATCTTGAATATAAACAAACGAAAGATTAAAGCTAGGAAAGAATAAACTACTGTAGCGAAGCACAGATAAAAGGAAAAGTGAAAAAAGAATTTAATTACAAAGAGGGTGAGAAGCAGGTCATGATAAAAAGTCAAGAGCTTAAGTTCTTAAGGGGACGGGGTGTGGGGAGGAGGTGACGAAGTCGGCGCTCGAGACCCGAAATTAAAAGTTTTGAGTATTCTTGGCCCGGAGAGAAACTTGGAATCCTCGAGTGATTGCACCACATTTCGTGTCGCACAAGTTGGTCCTTCTTCGCTCCTCCCCTCTCGAGAAGTTTTCGCTGGAGATCCTTTCAGCTGTAAGCAGATAGGTGTAATGAATTCAAGGGGATGATATTGGGAATGCATATGGCTTTTAGCATTACAATATTAGTAACAACAGCAATAATAATGATGTTTATCGTAGAGGAAACTTAAAGCCGTACTTCAATTGCTTACATTTTGAGTTTGTCAGTTTTTCTTTTTCCAATGAAACGTCATCTGGCCTTAGCCAGAATGTGACCGTGGCCAGGAGAATTGTGGGGTTTGGGGTTGGGGGGGGGGACTAAAGCGTTGAATTTGAGGACTGGATCAATCGGTTACAAAAATAGTCTTCATGATTAAGAAAATAAATTTTATCACAATACATTGCCAATTCAAAATTGGTCTGGTGGTTGTAGAAGTAGTAAGCAATATTTATAATGTGAATACAGGAAATATATAGATTTATAGGGGAACACGGGACAAGAGATACATAGATACCTATTCCCAGGGCTATAAGATTTATATCATTTGATGATGACTGATGTAGAAGATGGAGAATTTTGAAAATCACTTTATGATGCTGGCCTAGTTAATGGTGAAGAACGGGAGACGGAGAACGTGACATCAGACTCCTAATTAAATCAGGAAAAAGTTTGGTCCCCTGATAATCGTGGAGAGAACTGGCTTTCAAGTAAGAGAGAGAGAGAGAGAGAGAGAGAGAGACGGAAAGAAAGTTGCTTTGCTCTCTATTCTGTATGGAACTTGATACGTTTAGCATCATCGTTCTTGCCATAAAAAAACGAATTATTGTCATTATATGACTAACTCTTAGGTGAAAATATGGCATAAAATCTACACAAGAATAAAATTTATTACTCTGTGAATAGCACGAATGCGAAATTATAAAGGTACAAAATTAATAAATAACCAAATGATTTTGTGAAAATCCGTAAAGTTACAAGTATCATAAATAACCTGCTATTTAGTGAAAATCTTGATAGTTGCTTTGAAAGCTGAGCCAAACAGTTGTCTGGCAAACAGTATAAGGAAAAAGAACAAATATGGCATTTTTATGGCCGTCTGGTACCACAGCAAAGGGCATCTTAGGTCACAGTTTAATGTGTGGTCCAGCCGTTCAAAAAAGAAGCTTATCGGCCACCAACGACCACTTTGACAAATGTTTAGAGAATGTGTCAAGAAAATGATTACTGGGAAAATATGAATTTAAAGTAACTTACAAATTATTATTATTATTATTATTATTATTATTATTATTATTATTATTATTATTATTATTATGCAACTGTTTGGTTACAGCCTTTTATTATTATAACTTCATATTTCGTATATCTTAATTTTGTTTGTGCATTGTTTATCTCTGTAAATGGCCCTGAGCTGAATTAAAGATATTATTATTATTATTATTATTATTATTATTATTATTATTATTATTATTATTATTATTATTATTTTACTCTTGAATATTTTGTAATTCTCAACAGTTCACATTTGTTGAATACCTAAATATCTGTGAAAGATCTGAACTCAAAGTAACCTTGTATCTCAGTATATATGAAGATCTGAAGAGTTTAGTTCCCCGTTTCAAAGATTTTCAAGTCCCCAGTGACTTTTTAAACTTAGGAGGTGTGGGTGCGCTATTTGGAGGATGGCTTCCTTCCTGGAATGCCTTCCAGATTGTATCCATACCTTCCTTCCGTCACTCTGACCCTGGGCGAAAGTCAAGGTCATACAACTCTGAACTTTGTAACTTTCTGGTTTTACGAATTTTAACCCGCCCGGGCGAACTCTCTAGACTTCCGACGCCATCTGTTACTTCCTGTGCTTTTGTCACAGCAGTTCGAGACTCTCTCTCTCTCTCTCTCTCTCTCTCTCTCTCTCTCTCTCTCTCTCTCTCTCTCTCTCTCTCTCTCTCTCTCCTTTGTTCATGAATACTTTTACTCTTCCTTGTTTATGCTGTTTATTCAAACTTTCTTGACACATTTACAACTCTCTCTCTCTCTCTCTCTCTCTCTCTCTCTCTCTCTCTCTCTCTCTCTCTCTCTCTCTCTCTCCTTTGTTCATGAATCCTTTTACTCTTCCTGCCTTATGGTGTATATTGAAAAGCTACTTGACATATTGACATAGTTAATTAAAGCCTCAGAATACAGACTGTGCATAACTCCTTTTTATTTTCCTTTATTTGTTATATATGTAATTAATACCATAATGTCCGTTTTACATTTCACAACGTTTGCACATCTCCAGGCGTTTTTCTTTTTTTGCATGTTTTGCCTTATTACTTGCTCATTATTCCTTGAAACAAGGACTTACCTTTGCCGGTCAACATATTGCTTTTTGTGTACTTGTTTGAAGAATCTATAACTTTAACTATTTTTATCAGTTTATGAACTTTAATCTTATGTATCATTTGTTCGTAACCATAACTATTTTTTCAGTTTTTCAACTGTAATCTTATGTATCATTTGTTCATAATTCTATGTTTATAAATTTTTTAACTGTAATATTATTTATCATTTGCTCATATATTCCTGTATGCACAGGTTTATGTATTGTTATTTTACTTGTAATTTTTATGTTTAGAATGAAGTATCTTTCAATCCATCAGAGTGACAGTGTGATTATTCAATAGCAAATTACTTTGTATAAATTTGAATGTAACCATAATCGTAATGATTATTACGTGACTGAAATGAAGTATGTTTTGCTTGATAAAGATTATAAATATCAAATCCTTTATTTTTGAGAAATGCCTCATGGGTCCAATATCCCAATGCAATAGGTACTCGAGATTATGAATTTTATGTACACGAATATTCGTATATTTTTTGTTAGCGGTTGACTATGTACTCGTATTTTGTAGTGACTTATTGACTTACGTATTTTCTTTTCTGCTTTTCAGGTATGGTTATCATTCGTACCCCGGTGATGATTGGGATTGAATTGACAATGGAACAGTGTACCTCCATTCAGTTTCGACAGTGTTAAGTGTTGTTCTGTCTCTGGTTCTTTCTGTATGCGTTCATCTTGTACAGAACGCGTTTTGTGGGTGAGATTTCAATACATATAAGCATAGCTTTTCTTTATTGGTTAATGATATATATATATATATATATATATATATATATATATATATATATATATATATATATATATATATATATATATATATATATATATATATTTATCACGTTTTGCATTCCAAAGATTTTGTATAACTTCTTAACAAAGTTGTAATTTTGCTTAAATAATTATAATATTCAAATTACTGTATTCACGCATTCTTTATCGGA
>NC_089790.1:20365000-20402500 GCF_040412425.1 Macrobrachium rosenbergii
TACTATCCCGTACTTATGTACATCATAGGCCTACTAAATATGGTTGCTATTTTCCTGCTATGATATTATGAGAAGAAGTGTACCATTTTATTGCCCAAGAAGGTTATGTCTTCACTTCTTTTTGTCAGTTTGTCTGGCTGCCGGTTAGTCGGAGCAAATGACTAGATATGAGTCAAGATTTGAATCTGGATCTGGTGCACCGAAAGATGGTTTTGTAGGGAACAAATTTTCTTATCGGGGTCAATATGTAACAAAGTGAAATTGGTCAATCAATCGAACTATTTACAGCATTTTGACTTGCCTACTTAAGAGCCATGTAGGCCTACAGACTTGTCCGCACGGGTGAAGTTGGCGGGATTCCGAGGGTAGTTAGGCATCTTCTCACTCAAAATGTTTTCAGTAATACTGTTTAGGAAGCCTTTGGTATGCATGCGAGACAGTCAGATTTTTGGCTCAGTGATAAGATGTAACACGACAGTGAACCAGATCCTGATTAGACGAACTGTTTTATTGAAAAACACCGGGACGTGTCAAGCAGAACGAACGACTAAATAAAAAGAACCCATATAATAATTTGCATATTTATCACCCAACTATACATCATTATCAGCATGTGAGGAAATTTGGTCCAGAAAACCGTTAGCATTAGCGCCCTGTATGGCCGCAGAAGAAAATTACGGATGGTGTAGGAGCAGTGTTAGCATAACATTCTCGCTTTCAGACTGGAACATAATTTCGCAGTTGTGCAAACAAGGCTTTTGCATAAACATTCCACAGGCCAGGGAGGTAATTTTAGCGCAGTGGCCTTGTACACCTTTAAAGGACTTTGAGAGAGAGAGAGGTATTGCAGGAAGGCTGTGACTTCAGTGCTAGAAAATTCAGGAATGTTAAGTGTTGATCAGGCTTCAGCAACGAGAGAGAGAGAGAATAATATACAAAATTATTTCCCTTACAGACTGAACCGTTTAGTGTATGCGCAAAATCCACTCGAAATATTAAATTATACGAAATTATGTCCAAGTATACTGCTCTGGGGTTGGTAAGGAAATTACTTTGTAACCAACCACACCATCTCCTTAGCGTCTCATGATAGATTGAAATAGCGTCAGGGGCTGATCTCACCGGTACTTTCGCTGTCAGAAAAAGAGGCAGGGATAAATCAAGAAACAGGAAGACATTACTTTTCTGACAATCGGCTACCTAGTGATGAAAACTCTCTCTCTCTCTCTCTCTCTCTCTCTCTCTCTCTCTCTCTCTCTCTCTCTCTCTACTGAAATCAAAACTCAAGTGTGCTCAAGACACGTGAAATTAAATTTTTTTTTTATTAAGTATCCCGATGCGTTCGAGATTTTTTATTTACTATTCTAAAAGTTTCTTAAGAACTTTAACTATTTAACGAGAAAAGAAAAATAGAGAAAACCTCATATACAGTATATATATATACACACACACACACACACACACACACACACATATATATATATATATATATATATATATATATATATATATATATATGTATGTATTCCTTTAACAGGGGATATCACCAGATTAAATACATAACGGTCACTGCCACATTCAATCTTTAATTAGCCAATCATTGATGAACCTCCTGTGAATAAAGCGCCCACAACAGTAACCACTTTAATTCACCTACAGAAGATATCAAATAATGGATGGACCAAGAAATGAAGGTGGTAATGAAGAATAGGAGAACCAAGAAGAAGAAAGGGTGATGATAGATTGCAGGCAATGGAAGAAGAGGATGAAGGAACTAATAATTTAATGAACCCTTTTTTTTTAGTAGGTCGATACCAGGTTCGAGCCACTGAGACTATTCGTTATGTAGGTAGAGGGACTTTCATAATGTAGACCTAGAAGTGAAGAAAAAAGACATTCTGATGACTGAACAATGGATAAAGAAAGTTAAAGGAAAAGTTAGAAAAAGCAACTCCTTAATAGTAAATAAAGCTAATTTCTTGATGATGAAAATTCTTCGTAAGAAGTAAGGAAATGATGATAAACTGAGGCCTAAAGACCTTACGAACTTTGCCGATGAGTTTTCTGACCCGTCTGAGAACTCTTCGAACCTTGATGGAGGGGATTATGAGGGATCAGCTTTTAGCCGAATTTGATGGTGAAGAAGGTGATGATGCAAGGAGTGAGGATGATGGATCGCCAGGTGAATTATTAAGACATTCCGTGTTGATGTTTCAAGATGATTATCATGACGAAGAGAATGATGAGGGTAAGATGAAGAGGGAGGCGAGGATGAGTATAATGATGATTTGGTCATCTTACTGAAATGTGTGATAGATGAAAGATTTGGAATAGAATCGAATACCTCTAGGTACTGGCGTGAAGATAGAATAAAAATTATCCTTTAAACAAAAAGAAAGAAAACAGGAAAATTACAAAGAAAAAAAACGAGAGAATTACATAGATGGAATATGAATTGTGGGAGGTACTTGCTGGTGGTCCTGTTAGCAAAAAACTGTCCCATGTTGATTGAAGGATCGGTGGCACTATGTTGATGGGGTGGGGAGCTCTAAAACTCGTGCTGGGAGTCCAGATTAGGGCCAGGCCGCAGGTTGTCTCTGCGAGCAAGACTGAGGGGGTGGCGGGACCTGTGTGTGTGTGTGTGTGTGTGTGTGTTTGTGTAGGGGGGTGGGGGGCTGGGTTCAGGATAGAGTTCTAACCCTTGGAGAGGCCATTGTGTCTGTTGGCTTTTGCATATGGTGAAGCAGCCTTTAGCTTCTGTTGCTGTGGGGTCCCTTTTGATGTGGTGGTTATGATGTGTTGCACATGTGGGAGAAGAATGCTTTCTCATTTTCTTGAATCCTGTTGATCCTTACAGGCTGCGTCTTACTTTATGCAAGAAACTTTTTGTTAACTATCTTGCAAGATTATTAGTAAAAGTAATGATATTACTATTAGCCTGTGTGTCTCTTAATTTCTTTGGATATTTCGTTTGAAAAAGAAAAATCTTCGCGTAAAAGTTCTTAATTCTCAAAAAGATTTCTCGTAGTTTCACAACTCGGTTAAGCACCTCATGTTCAATGTTTCTTAATGATTTTCATGTGGTTTTACGCTACCTCGGTACTAGCATGGACAATCATTCGCTTTTTTTTTTCTTGAGAAGTGTGTCTCCTGCTTCTTGATACTGTCTATTAAAATTTCGCTAATTTATTAAGAAAGAGCACTCACTCACTTCATATTTAAATGAAGTCATATAAAAACCTCAGTTAACTTGGCCTCTTCACGAGTACTAGTTCTGATGGGATAAGCTGTGTCAGTATAAAATATATGTAAATATATATATATATATATATATATATATATATATATATATATATATATATGTGTGTGTGTGTGTGTGTGTGTGTGTGTGTGTGTGTGTGTGTGTGTGTGTGTGTGTGTGTGTATGTACGGATGCATTTCAGGGAGATGTGAGATGGGATTCCTGAATAATTCGTCAAGTATAAAAACGTAAGGTTGATGATATTCTTGCCATTATTGTATTTCCCTTGTTCAAGTGCACTGCAGACATTCGAACTCAGTTTTCTGCGCAGGCGCGGTGTATTCACAGTCTGGATAACATAGGCATCTACCGAGGAAGTGGTAGAGGCTTGAAGGCGCTTTAGCCCGGTGCCACTCCTGAAGATGTACGGGAGGAGTTGAAGGTTAATAATATTACTAGGCCCTGATTCATTTCCTGTAGAAGAGAGTTATGATATTACCACCGCCGTTTCCTTTCCAGAACGATAGTTACAAACAGATATGGAAATCGGTTCATTGTATGTGAAAATACTGGCAAAGTTAGTTTATTTCATATAATATATATACATATATTTATACATATACATGTGTATATATATATGTATGTGTGTATATACATACATTCAAAACAATATAAAACCTACATTGACAACAGAGAATATAGTGTCATCGGTCATATTGCCAATCCAAAAGATTTAACAGTCCTCGAGTCGTTGTATTTAGCTTAACTTCTTTCTGTGGTGGTTTCTCTCCTATTATTTCTTTACTGTCTCACCTCTGGGTAGGTTGTCTTTATTTTTTTCATTTTTACTCTGTTATATTATAAATGAATTCTAAGATATTACTTATAAGTGTTTTTTTTATCTCTTTTTGATGCGCAGCCCTGAGGATGTAATTCTGTAGATAATTACAATTACTAAACGTTGGTAATAAAATAAAAAGACAGCCTAGTGATGTGTGGTATTCGTCCTTCTTCTTTTCAATATATATATATATATATATATATATATATATATATATATATATATATACATACTGTATATATATATACGAGTATATATATATATATATATATATATATATATATATATATATTTATATACAGTATATAGTTTTTCACATAATTGAAAGCTTTTTACCATTTGTGATTACTGAGGAGAACAAGTCTTAAGAGTAGTGATCTCAACCACTGTGTTGCAGGTAAAACGAATAATTATTATCATTTTAACGGTTGTTGCAAAGGCAGACTTTAAGTGTTGTTAACTTAATTAGATACACTCGTCTGATAGATATCGTCTAATATTCTAAGGATTAAAGTGCCTCCTATGGAAAGAAACCCAATGGATAAAACGAAAATATATCTCATTTTTCCTTAGCGTTCTCTACTCGTTAACATGGTTTAATTTATGTCATTTTATCTTCTAAATGGAGAGTAGTAATTTGCTGTTGAAACTGCCAGACGCTGCCCCAAATACAGCGCACAGAGACCAAGGGGGGTTGAACCTCCAGTGGTGCAGTCTGGGTCTAATGTAGTACCACCCATTTGCCATGAAATATGGTCCATGGCCTTGACCTTTTAGTGTCAGTGTTCGTGTAGCTTTGGCAGAGAATATCAACAAAAACAGGATAATTAAGTCGATGGAGAATGCAGGGGCATGGCAATTCGCGTTGGTGAAATTTATGTAGAGCTATTCCACTGAAGACTAATTATGGCAGACCCATAATGATTTTTTTTTATGCTTCTTAGTGATAGTATATATATTTTGTGCAGTGACAAAACTGTTAATTTACTTTCAACAGACTCTACTTCCCCTCTTACTTTTAAAAATTACATTGTCCATTGTGTTATAAGTGGAGATCGTAATTTGTACAGTGTATGTGCTAGTCAGATTTTTTGTTGTTTTTTTTACTTGGGCGCTGGGTGATGAAATGCAAGCAAGATGTGATGGAAAATGATGTTGATTGTTAAGAAATCCGCTTGGAATGTTTGAATATGGGGTTAAATTCAAGAACGTTGACATTACAGTAATAAAAGGCTCTTATTTACAATATAAACGTATGTATAGGTTGTAGTGGGATAATGTTAGTTTCAGAAAAGAGAAAAACTGAGCATTTTAGGAGGTAAATTATCCTCTACAGAAAGAATTAACAGTAAGACTTGGTATGTTAGCATAGTGAATCAAAATAGGCATTTCTATAGTGTACTGAAGGGATGTGGGTGGACCTTTCAATACTTTTGAGTGAGTTCACTCACCAGCATTTATTTTTTATTTCCCCCAAGAGTCTTTTGGCACCCCTCGTCGATGGATGCGGGTGAACACGATAAGTCTGTGAGCCGTCACTACAGGAGTTAGTTAAGAATAAAAGAGAAAGATGGATAGAAGAAGGTTTATTCAGTGCTACGGAATATATAAAAGCAGAAGGGAATTTGGTGATCAGTGAAAAATACAGTCGATCTGAGGTTTACTAAAGAGCGAAGTTCACTTGGCTATCGTTATTGCCTTAAACGTCTGGTTCTTTTCTATAATTAATAACATACGAAAGGACTGAATTAATACCATCTTATAAGCTACTTTCATGTTGATTCCTTGTGGGAGTCCAGAGTCACGAAGGCTAAAGGTAAAAAACGCTTTTAAACGTCAAATCTTTCATTGTTGGTCAGTTAATGACAGGATTGAAGGCTTCCTCATTGGGGTACATCACAATGCTCTCTCTCTCTCTCTCTCTCTCTCTCTCTCTCTCTCTCTCTCTCTCTCTCTCTCTCTTCTTCTTCTTCTCGCAGTTTTTCATTGTGACGATGGAAAATGCGTTTTAGTTTTCTGTAAAAGAAAACTATTATGCCGGCTTTGTCTGTCCGTCGCCACTTTTTTTCTGTCCGCCCTCAGACCTTAAAACCTGCTGAGGCTAGAGGGCTGCAAATTGGTATGTTGATCATCCACCCTCCGATCATCAAACATCCCAAATTGCAGCCTTCTAGGCAGAGTAGTTTTTATTTTATTTAAGGTTAAATTTAGCCATAATCGTGCTTCTGGCAACAATATTGGCTAGGCTACCACCGGGCCGTGGTTAAAGTTTCATGGTCTGCGGCCCATACAGCATTATACCGAGACCACCGAAAGGTAGATCTGTTTTCGATGGCCTTGATTATACGCTGTACGGAAAAGTCGATTGCACCGAAGAAACTTTGGCCTAGTTTATTACTGTCGTTCAATTAAAGGTCGTCAGACTAACAGCCTCAGTTTATATGAAAGGCATAATTATAACTTTTCAGTCATTTACTTTACTCCCATTTCCGCCTCCTTTCTTCAGTCTTGCTGTGTAACCTCTCTAGCTATTACTTCATTGTGCAACTCTGGGGTTGTCTCTCAGTTCCACCTTTACATCCTTGGACTTCATCTCATTTATTTTCTGGATCTATTTCACTGGGTGGCCGAAAGTGCCCCAGTGCTCAGCGTGACTTACAATTCTCATTTTATTTTCTTTTATAACTTTTTTAAATATAAATGTGGGTGGGATTATTATTTTTCATTGTAGAAAAGGGCTTTATTGTCAATTATTCTCGTAGCTACATTGATGATAATGAATATAAGTACCAATTTATTTTGATATTTTAATATCGAAATATCAATAAAACTTTTTTGCTTCATTTGAAAAAACTTGCTAAAATCAATTAAAAAAACAGCTCCGCAAAATTAGTCAGCCAGAAAGGAGAAGGGGTTAGGAGACGTACACAAGCGAAGATCCAAAATCCATCTGAAAAGTTTCTAAAAGTTTTAAAACTTTGGTATTGACGGGTGACGGACGACAAGTTAAAATTACCAGGACCTTTCCAGTTTTATTGCAGAACTTTGCTTCTTGCGTAACTTCGTTGTCTGAGGATTATTGAAGTCGCCGCGATCGTCTGCAAAGGATGTTCTTTAGCGAAGGATGTCGCTGGAATTTCCTCCGATGCTAGGTATTTTTTTTTTCCCAGGGGGGGTCCTGAATTCTGAAAATCCTGTGTGTGTGTAGCATGCATTTAGTCTTTTTTTTTTTTTTTTATAAAATTATCAAAATCAAGAATTAACTGGTGAAGCAGACGTTTCCATTTAAATTTTGAAGTAGGGCAAGGAGCGAAAAATATACTGCCATTAGTTGGTTAATTGTTGCGTTATTTTGCGTTTATTTGCTTTCTTGCTGTTTCTGCTTATACGAATCCATATTTCCCCAAGATAAGTAGAGAATAATGTGCATATGTGAGAGAGAGAGAGAGAGAGTTGGCTAGTTGTTGCATTATTGCTCTACATCCTTGCGATATAAACTAATATATTTTGCGTGTATTTGCTTTCTTGCAGTGTCTGCTTATGTGAATCCATATTTCCCCGAGATAAGTAGAGAATAAATGTGCATATGAGAGAGAGAGTGTTATACAACTCAGCAAACTTATAGGGTACATCCATTTTCTCAAATATTTATATAATGGCGCGTGAAATGCAATAAATTTAAAAAGGTCTTAATTACATATTTTTCTTTCGTTTTATCTTTTGATACTGAATAAATTTTAGATTTACGTTGTTTTCATGTTGGTACTTTTATTTTGAAGTTGATTGTTGTTTTCAGTTGAACTGCAAAAATACGTTTATACGAAAATGCAAAGATAAATTTGTACAGGAATGCTAAATATATTTTCACAGAAATATGACAGTATATTTTAAGCAGCAGCAGTATATGATATTACTCGTGAAATACAGTATCTGTATGTCGTAATTTAAACGTGTAACAGAATATTCCATGTCTTTAAACGTGTAATTCCATTTTGTCTTTAATGAACTAACTGAACTCCACCATTTTGTTGTTATTGGCCTTGCTGTTAGCTTAAGCTTTGTCTCCAAAAATCATTCTGTTTCTTTCCTTTACCATTCAGGTGCTTGTGTACTTATTATTATTATTATTATTATTATTATTATTATTATTATTATTATTATTATTATTATTATTATTATTATTGAGAAGATGAACCTGTTCATATGGAACAAGCCCATAGAGGCCATTGACTTGAAATTCAAGCTTCCAAAGAATATGAAGTTCATTCGAAAGAAGCAACAGAAGGTAATGGGAAATACTGAAAGAGGAGATCAGTTATTAGAAAACCAGATAAATTAAGAAATTAATAAAAAAAGTTTACAGAGCAGCTTCCTCCGGCATTTTGTAGTTTTGTTACCAAATTCTATGCCACTTGAATATCGGGTAGTTCAGGCTGTTCCGAAGATAAATAAATAATTTACACATCTCTTGAAACTGTAATCCTTTTGGCTCAGGTTCTGAACATTTTAAGCCACCCAAAACATATTACTTTCGCTTTATCAAGAGCTTTAATGTTACGTCTGTATCTGAGTAAGGATTATGCTGTGCATTTGATATCCGCCTTGCCTCAAGCTTTCTAACTTTCTAAACTTATATTTATTTATACATAATTATATATTTTGTGTTTATCTCATCTCTAGTTATTTGTTTTTCTTAGTCTCTTCTCTTCTTTTCCCCTCTTTCACACATTTGCTTTCTCTTCGTATTTCCTAATCTGTTTAGACGAAGGATTTTACTCCTTGAAGAATAATATATATATATATATATATATATATATATATATATATATATATATATATATATATATATGACTTAGAGAGACAGAGGGAGAGAGAGTATCTCTCTCTCTCTCTCTCTCTCTCTCTCTCTCTCTCTCTCTCTCTCTCTCTCTCTCTCTCTCTCTCCTTCCTTCCTGCATAATATATTTGCAAGGTGCATATCTTCAAAGTTTTCATATTTATGTGATAACTGACTGGAAACCATCTGAGTGTATTTCCAAAAGCTTTTGAGTTTATTGTTTGTTCATGTTAAGAATATTTTACCTCGGTAATCTAGGCATCTTTGTGAGAGAGCGAGAGAGAGAGTTGTAATTTGTGGTATAGGTTTATTGTAAGCGAAAACTCGTATCCACTTGATTAGAAGTGTTGTATTTATTTGTTATGGTTTGAGAAAATGAGTAATATCTAATTGTGTATTTAAAGTTTTCACATCTTACATTGCTTATTTGTTTCATGGAAAGTGTGCCCAAATGATAGGTAATAATTATTGTAGTTTGTGGTTTGTATCCTTTAAATTTTGTGACCGTATGTTAATGTGCTTTGTAAGCTATATTCATTAGACATCGTTGTATGTGAACAACATTGTTAAAGTTAACATAATATTAATATAACAGATATACGGCGTAACAACTAAGGCATTTCACCGTACGAGAAAAACACACATCCAAACGGTCAATCGTTTAATATTTCATGAGGGAGAGAA
This sequence comes from Macrobrachium rosenbergii, assembly GCF_040412425.1. NCBI lineage: Eukaryota > Metazoa > Arthropoda > Malacostraca > Decapoda > Palaemonidae > Macrobrachium > Macrobrachium rosenbergii. The sequence continues at coordinate 20,374,604 of NC_089790.1, forward strand.
GGGCCTATTTGTCAGCGATTAGAATCAGCTCGTTCCTCAAAGATTGACAGCGTATAATTCATACGTCTTCATCGATCATAAGCAGTTATTTCAATCACACGGAAAAAAAAAATAACTGCCAGAATATTTCTCCTTTATGGTCCCCTGCTAATGAATTTTAATCACTGACCATTAACACATTCCATATATTTACGTGCTCTCTCTCTCTCTCTCTCTCTCTCTCTCTGGCAAGGAGAAGCGACTTGGGACTCATTTCTCGAAAAGTCCTATTTGCTTCAGTAGTCTGTCGTTGTTACACACACAAAATATATGGTTACATGCATTTTGTATATGTATATATCTATCTCTATCTATCATATATACATAATACACACATATGTGTGTATATCATATATATATATATATATATATATATATATATATATATATATATATATATATATATATATATATATATATATATATATAAAATGAATAGATTTAGAGTAGTGTAGCCATCGTGGTCCAAATGACAACAGAACTCTTCGACTTTTATAAGCCATTAAGAAATGATCCGAGTCAGATGGCCTCCAAAGACAATATTTATGAATAGCATACTCGCTCTTATCGTAAATAAACTGAACAGATGACCATAAACCCATTGTTCCTCCTGGATTTATACACACACACACGCACGCACACAAAAACACACGCGCATATATACTGTATATGCATGTATGTATATAAAGTCCACAAAGAAAAATGAGAGAGAGAGAGAGAGAGAGAGAGAGAGAGAGAGAGAGAGAGAGAGAGAGAGAGAGAATTTATAATGTAAGCGTGGAATGCTTAGTAGATCAGAAAATTAGGGATGTGTCTAGTGTGGCAGACGGCGTTACTGATAATAGTGAACGTCAAATCCATCATTCCAATGTTCTTTAGGCAGTGCTTCATATTCGTTCTCACCGGGCATCTGTTTCACTCTGATTAGTTTCTCTCTCGCTCCTGTCTTCAGCATCTGAAGAAGGGAATGAGTTTGACTCCAAGAGGAAATGATAGGCCTAATTCACAGCTTGAAATTAATCGTAACCATCACATATTTCCTTCGGTGATATGTAGACTGTGCGGCTTTCAGTATGCATCTGTGGTCTCTGATAATGATGATGATGATGATGATTGTTGGCGTTTATTTTTGGTTTTGAAAGGTTGTATAGGTTATTAAAGTTCCATATGAACGTGAATACCAGCTGTGCATTGTCAGTTTCTTAACGTAGGTCACTCGATTTACATGTCACACATTATGTCCGTTAAAGAGAATAATAATTACGTTGTAGAAACTTGCATTCATGTCGTTTTTGTATCCCTGTCAAGAGAGAGAAAAATGAAACTTGAAAGCGGTCGAAAAGCCTATATGTCCCACAGCTCCATCCCTTGAGTTCATTCGTGTCGACGGGTATCCCCATAAAATCTTAGAAGTTGAGAGACGCGAATGCGCCTTGCGACTTCGTTTGTATTTGAGTATATGAAAGTTTAGAGCCGCATTCTGAGCCAGAAACTTCCCATAATTATTATCTCGATGTTAGCTCTTATACCACCAGCCAAAATAATTTAAATTCATAATTATCTATTTGGGTATATATATGGAACAAAAAAGAACACACAATGACAGAATGAACGCAGAATGACAGAATGTTCAGGGAAGTAAAAAAATATTGTATTTATCTAATTACTTAATTATTAGCATTTCCGTGTATGACACCCATCCATCTAGTTGACATTTTTTTTTTAGTACGAGGTAATGACCTCGTATTGACCGCTCTCTGTTGACCTGTCTTGGTGCTGTGCATCCTGAATGCTGTTAGACTCAGTAACTCATTCGTATTCCTCACATCCCAATTGTTTTTGAAACCTGTAGAAAATCTAGTTAATACACATGGGCGTGTAAAACTTCGACGTTGATATGGTGCAGGAATGACAAGGGCCGGTTTAATCATCTTTTTGTCGCAAAATTACGGAGAGAATGGCAATCAGATAGTGACAACTGAGTTATTTTAAGGAGTGTGTTCGAGAGTAACATTTTTATTGTAATTTTTGTACCAGAACTTGAAATTCTTAAGTTTTCATGTGAAAAATCACTTTATTTGATCTGGAGATAACTAGGTTCCCCACTCTCTCTCTCTCTCTCTCTCTCTCTCTCTCTCTCTCTCTCTCTCTCTCTCTCTCTCTCAAGCTGTTGATGATAAATGGGCAAATACACTCATACAAAAACGCATAATCACGAACATATCCTAAAAACAATATTAAAAAAAAGACATTTACAAACCCGAACTTGAATGTTTCAAGCTGTTAAAGTATCTTGAATGGTGCAAACCTTTAAAACTCCCTTTTCTAATGGAAAATTCAATTAGTGAAGAGATTTCACGTTCCATAAAATTAATTTTACTGTACTCGACCTTGGTCGGCCTTTCAGCGATAAAAACAAAAGGTAGCAGTTCATCCCTTTCAGAACAGAGTTCCCAGCGGCACAGAATGTCGACGAAAACGGTATTCTGCACACACTTCCCTCTCCTCCCAGGTGTAGGGTGTAGGTGTATGTAATCGTGAAGTGGCTGCTTCCCACATTTTTCAGAGGCGGTGAGACAAAGCTTAAGGCCAAACGGGTTAATAATCGACCCTTCAAGGCCTATCCTTCTTGCTGTTGCAGCCTCATCGCTCTTGAGCACTGCAATGATGGAAGGTTGCACGCGAGTGAATGGATTTCCCGCCCTTCTCTTTCACTTTTACCATGATGTTTAGTTTAGCTCTTTATTTTATAAGCGAACTCTTCTAGCGTTTGTCTTGAAGCTTATGTATAAGGTGGAATAGGTTGTCATTTAACACAACGAAGCTGTTCAGTAACGGAAATAGGTATTGCTTTAATTATTACAAGTGAAATACGATTCTGTATCCTTCTTTGTGTAAATTCACATCTGTCATGACCTTATAAAACCTTTGTTAGCTGAATGCAAAATACAAATCGCTAATCATGAGAATGATTATAATATTGTTGAAGTCAGTACGCAGATGTATAGGCGGTAGAAATTCAGCCTCGAGTTGCCGTGTCATAGGATATCCGTTTTCTTTAGTCGGTTTATAGTAACATAGAAAACGAGCTTAAACTCATCAATATATCCCTAACTCCTGAATAGAAGACATGAATGACAATTCATATAGAAATGTCTCGAGTTAGTATTTTTTTTATAGAACACCAAGTGACAGGCACTTGGAATGGGTAATGGAAAAGAATATAAATGAAAATTAAATGTAAATAAAACGCCAATAAATGTAAGTTAAAAGAAACGAACAAACAAACAGACGTGTATGTGACTGAGGAACAGATGATCATGGATGTGTCATAGTCTATTCTTTATTAAAACCAGCAAAGAATAGACTTGAATGGCCCATTGAAAAGTTAGTTGATAAAGAGAGAGAGAGTGAAAAAGTGTTAATTACAAAGAAACGAGAGGTATTCGATGTTTAAGATAACAGATTGCCAAGGAGTAGAATCAATAAATTCGTACAAAGGCAAACGAAAATATTGTACCAAGGGTTCATCAAGGCATACCCAATGAAGGTAAAGGTGAGGAATAGGGCGAAAAGTTAGACTTACTAAAGGGAAACAAAGCCGCTTTGTTATTCTTTGTCTTCTTTGTTCTTTATCTTACAATAGAAGGTTATATTTAAACTTCTGTAATGCAATACTTAAGAGTTATTGTTAATGCTTATGAAAGGTAGGAGACACTCTCTCTCTCTCTCTCTCTCTCTCTCTCTCTCTCTCTCTCTCTCTCTCTCTCTCTCTCTCTTCTTATGCTGAGAAGACTGCTTCATTTCCTTGGTTCCCAGTGATTTGAAATTAGTGTATGCCTTCAACAGAATGGTTTAAACACTCATACCACTGAAAACCATTTTATATATGTAGTTTATTTCCTTTACCTGAGGAGTAGGTTAATCGTCATCATTTTCAACTTCTCATCACTTCAGGATATCTTTTTCAACTTCTTATGACTTGAGGATATCTCTTTCAACTTTCCACTTCATTTTGGTGCAGTTCAAAACGAATGTCTGTCATGATGCCATTTTATTTTCATTTGACGACCCGTAGAGTATAATGAGTCTAATGTGCCTTCCTTTGTCTCTCAACAGCCCGGCACAGTGGAGGCACAGCGACATGTCTTCAAGGCGAAGAAGATCAAGAAGTCTCGGCCGTGCCATGTGTGTCATCAGCCTATTGTCAAACTGGGCTCCTGCTGTAGAGGTGAGTTCTTTTATTTCAAGGCAGTCGGGTAGGTTTCGTAATGTCATTCATGTAGTCGTTATCGGCTTGTCGACTGCATACTTCTTGAGCTACTACAATGTGGCTTTTCCGTTTCTTCAAGTGTCCACAATAGGAGTGTTTATTGACCCATACCCGGTTATTTTATTTTCGATTATTTCATAATCTTTGCTCACATAATGACTTCATAATGAGCACTTGATCCGAGCGCCCTATTCCTTGTTTAAATCCACGCTGCTCTTCCTTAGTAATTCATGTCGTCTGTCTTATATTCTCTCCTGCGATCATACCATATACCTTTCATTGGAAACTGAGTAAGTCATTCTCTTTTATATTTCTAACAGTGATCACTACCGCCTTTGCTCTCATATATAAGAACCGTTATTCCTCTCTTCATTTCCTTGGGAACCTTTCCCGCATTCAGGCAAACTTTACACACTTTAGTCATTCATTCAATCACGCTTTCACCACCATGCCACAGCATCTCACTTGTAATTCCATCAACAACTAGTCCCTTGCATTCTTTGACCTCTTCCACTCCTTCCACTGTGACATCAGTCATACCTACCTTACTTCTACCCATTGCATCTACAAAGTACTCACTCCAACGACAAGAAATCGGCATTCCATTGTCTATATAGGTATATATTAGCTTCCAGTTCCAGGTTTGAGATTCTTAATATTTATAATACCTGCTATTACATGGTACTCAAATGTTTCCTTCTCCTTACAGTTTGCAAGTACCTGGTGCACAAGGCCTGCGAACCAAAGGTAAGCCTGGTAATTATTTTGCTATGAAGGTTTCTGCTGGTGGGTAAATGTGGATATGCACAAGAATGGCGTGATTACACCTTATTTCTTCCAGTAGTGTTATTATTCTGTGAAGCCTAGGCTGGCTAAATAACCTTTTGCGTTTTACGTGTATAGAACTGAAATATATTTAGTTCAAGTAACGTTTCTTGAGCCTTTCTGATGTAGACATAAATAAATATGACACGCCAGTTGTAATTGAAACATTTTTTCCTGTGTCATTTTCATAGATATTTCTTTGCGACTTGGAACAACTTATTGACTTATTTGTTTTCAGAGAACTGAAATTTGTCTACTCGCTAACGCACAAGGTTATTTTCTTCCTAGCAGTGTAATTTTGACTTAGATTTGCTTCTGTGTAGAAGAATGTCTGATCAGTGATTGGCATGCACATTAATGCTGTTCATGTGTATAAAAAGTTAATTGTTTTACTTTTAATATTATTTTGCCACTTAAAAGTTTTAAATGAATGTTGTCATGAGGTATGTCATCTTCACCCATTTTGATGTAGTGTTTTATAGTGGTGTCACGAGCATGCGCTTTCTCAATCATGAGGAAAGATGGTAAATACGCTTTGATATAGGAATGGTTTGCTTTTGGAACGCTGTATTGGAAATGAATCTTAGTTAACTCATTTTTGTAGAGGATAATTTATCCGTAGAAGATCTGGAAAAAGAAAAGGTTGCTTCAGTGAAATTTTATTTTTTGTTTACGGAAATGTCCTTTTTATGAAAGTATATTAAAAAAAAGAATATATTTGTTTCGGATTCATGGAAAAGAAGAGGTTGCTTTAGTGAAATTGAATTTTTTTTTCACTGAAATGGTCTTTTTATGAAAGCATAATGAAAAATAAAGAATATTATATATTTCGTGTTCATGAATTATCTGGATATGTAAGAGTTGTATCTATACCAAACGAATAGATGATTCTCTTAAAATAATTAACGCAGGAAAATTCTCTTCAAAGAATTACTTCAGAAAATTCTCTTCAAAGAATTACGTCAGATAAGATATTATTCTTTCAAAACCTTGCATCCAACCACTGTACCTTTGTTCCTATAATAGGTATGGGAAGAAAGGTACCGTGGTTAACGTAGGAACAAAGGGACTGGGGTTTTGCTTTATAAGGTGGCATAACACTTGTTTTAATGGTTCAACCATAAATTGGTACCACTCGTCATTCCAAAAATATGTACAGGAGGAGGAAGACTTGCCCGAAGAATTCTGGATGGGAATACTTTCTGCAGTTCAAAATTGTCCGGGGCTGACACATTCCAACGATGCCCCTCGCGTTTTATATATTGCGTTGCAGTCCTGATTTCTCTCTCTCTCTCTCTCTCTCTCTCTCTCTCTCTCTCTCTCTCTCTGTGTGTGTGTCTGGCCTCTTGTAATCCACTTATGAAGCCGCGTTCTCCCCCACCATTCTTGAAATTCCACCAGCAAAGTGTCTGCTCCTATTTCTATATTCTCTGTCTCTGCTCCTATATTTCTACCACACCGAACTTTCTTGCCGTTTTCGATATGTGTTGTGCTCTCTCGTTCGATTGTTGTTATTGCTCTATTTTCAATAATTATGTTACTTTTTTCGTAAACTTAAAATTATGATTTCTCCAGTGCTATGTCATTTACAGGTTTTGTGTTTCGAATAACTTGCAATGATTGAAGTCAGGACATATAATTTCATATTCTTCGTTTCAATTTAATTAATTTACACGTTTCCCAGGCTTTAAATATTGATTGTATGTCGAATAGCTTTAAATTAATGAAGTCAGGACATATAATTTAGTTTTTTGCGTTTTCATATTCACAAATTGCCATCATATCTGAATTCATTTGTTTCGTGCCATATTTTCTCATTTTCATTATGACGTGAGCCGTCAGTCTATATGATTTCATATTTTTTTCGTTTTCATATTCACAAATTGCCATCATATCTGAATTCATTTGTTTCGTGTCATATTTTCTCGTTTTCATTAAGTCGTGATGCGGCAGTTTATTACGTTCTCTCAGTTCCTCTCTCCTTTTTTTATGCGTTCTCTCGTCTTTCTTCTAATCGGAGATTCCTCGGATTTCTTCTTTTGAGACGGAAGAAAATCTTGGCTTACCTTCGAGGGAGGCTCGAGGAGTTTTGCCTTAACTGCCTGATCGAATTGGGCGTTACCTTCATAACGTTTTCTTTAGCACTTTAGGCTCACCTTTTTTTCTTTTTTTTTTAATTTCCGGTATGGTTGGGGGTCTCTCTCTCTCTCCTCTCTCTCTCTCTCTCTCTCTCTCTCTCTCTCTCTCAACTTCTGCGTTATCAAACCTTGAAATATTCTGAATTGATCTGCTTGAGATATATTGAATAAAATTGAATATTCAGTATTACGATACTGTATGAATGAAAATATCAGTTTAGTGAATGATAGTAAGGAAGCTTAATGTAATATATTGAATGAAAATTAATTTTAAGTTTAATGAAACTGAAGGATACATACTGAATAAAACTGAAGCGACAATTGAATGAAAACTGAATGAGATATATTAAAAGGAAATGAATTATTCCTCTGATAAAAACGAATTAGATATGTTAAATAACATTGAATCGGGGATGGGGGATATGGAAATAGCTAGGATGCTAGCCTGCAAGAGTTTTAGAGATGCCCGGCCTCTGGTTCTGCCGAAGCAAAACTGGCCTGAAAGGAGAAGGAGGAGGAGGAGGAGAAGAAAGGGGTCCTCCCGCGGGTGCGCCCCTAATACGGCAAGCGGTAGTTATATCCCTTCGCTTGCCTCCCACAACTGCGAGGCATCTTTCCTACGGGGCGCCTTTTCATCACTGCATCAAACCCGTAGCTTATGGAATAGGCATTGGCGAATAGATCAGTATTGATGAGAACATTTGGGGAAGCTGTCTTTTTTTGAGATGTCAGAGATGCAATAATGATTGATTAGTGTTTTATTTATTTATTTTTTTTAATTCGTAGTGTACGGAGTTATATTGACAAGATACAGCTATACTGATAAGAACATTTAGGGATATTGTCCTTTTTTTGAGAAGTCAGAGATGCAATAATGATTGATTAGTGTTTTACTTTTTATTTATTTATTTTTTTTTTAAATTCATAGCCTATGGACTGATTTTGCAAGATAGAGCTGTACTGATGGGAATCTTTAAGGAAATGATCTTTTTTTGAGATGTCAGTAATGGAATTATTATTAATTAGTTATTATTTTTTTTTAAAGTATTGTAAGAGCTTAGGTTTCGCAGAGTTTCATGACAGGTAATGGGTTCATATTGGAGAACCTTTCAGGAAACTGTCTTTTTTTGAGATGACAGTGATGAAATTATGATTAATTAGTTTTTTTTTTTTTTTTTTTTTTTTTTTTTTTTTTTTTTTAAGGAGAGTTTAATAAGTTAATGGCTCATCTTTCGCCTGGCCATTAGTCGAATTCTCGTCTTCCCTTTTCTCCCATAAGCTTTCATTAGTTTCCGAAACTTAGAAATAACAGATCAGGTCTTCGACAACGACGTTCTCCAGGACCCTCAGTCTTTCATTTTCACGTGCACTTACCTGTAACATTCTCTCTCTCTCTCTCTGCTGTATTTAAAGGGAATTTGTAGTCACAAACGCAGTTCTTGAAGGAGCGTTTCACCTTATAATGACCTCTGGTGCTCTTGAACAATTGAACCAGAACTAAATCCACGATTAATATCATTATACGGTTGTATCTGTAAGACCTGACGAACGCTGAAGCCCGAGTCAATTGCAAGGGTTGCAATAAGACCCTTTTCATCCTCTTGCACAAGTCTAGACCCAGAGGGGGCGATCGTTTACCCGATCTTTGAACCGTTCCTTTGATATACATCAAATCTGACGACGTGTGAGGAGTAGATTGCCAAGTGAACGATGTTTTAGTCGGTTTTAGACAGATGTCTGGCTTAGCTTTCATTGTATGAAGAGTAACATCTTTTTTAGTATTTTTCTTCTCTGACGTTTTAAGACAGTAATTGCAAACAACTGTACTATGATTTTGGCATTAAATATTTTAATGTGTGCCCCTATTGCTTCGATCACTTGGAACAGCATGCAGTAGTGTAATAGTATTAATCAGTTAATGTAACTGCATTTTAACGTAATAGTTCTCAAGATTAAATTTCCACCTTCGTAGCGAAAATTGTTTGTTTGGACGAAATTTGACCCTGGAGGCAGCAAGAGGGCCCTCTTCATCTGATCTCCGAAGTTCCCTTTAAGCGTTCGCGGTGTCGTTTGCTTGATTTCACCATTTTAAAAAGTGCTTCCTCTTATCTTTACTGTTATTACAAGCCTGCAAGGATGCTACTTATACCTTGATCCAAGAAGCAGTCAACTGCTATTAGGGAATAGGTGACCTTGAATCTCGAGGTTATTCTCGTTGCTTATCCTGTCACATGTGAATCAGTTGCATTCTTTCAACTTAAATCAGTATTCTCTTCGTCGGTGATTCCTTTGTGATTCCTTTCTGAATATATAACAAATATTAGGGAGGTTAGTCTATAACGAAAGTTTAAATAAACAATTGATGTTTGCAAGCTGTGTAACTAGGCAGTCGTCCCATGACATAATTTATTCATGTGTCGATTACAGAATTGTTTACCGCATGCGCATTTGCCCGTCGTTATTTTGATTATCAAGTTTCTACTGCGGTACTTTGAAAGGAAAAGCTCTCACTTTGTACTTGGTAAAGAAACAAGCCGGTAGTGTTGGGCATTTAATGGTTTATGTCTGCAAAGACTGTAATATTTCGAGGATATTAAGTTATTATTTTCAGTTTTTCATTAATTTTTTAAGAAACTTGTTTTACGTTTGTGAATTTCGTGAGACGTATTCAAACTTCTCAAGCTGATGTTAGTAAAGCTTTAGATTTGAAAGTTTGTTGTTCCTTTTTTTTTTATACTAAGAAACTTTTTTCCTCTTTCTTTAAGGGTCTATCTTAAGGATCTTTCAAACCAATGTAGATTAAGCCAAGGTCTAAAGACCTTGGATTAAGCATCCTTGCTACGTGAGTAACCCTAATCCTCTGGAATATGAAACGCTCATTATTCGAACAAATATAGTGTTTATGCTTTCAAAAGGTCAAGCCTTTGTTACTGTATAAAATTTATTAATCTTGGACCACGGCAAGTCACCTTCCGTATAGGATGAGGGGGCAATCACTCTCTGACCAGAACATAGATACTTCAGGCAAGTCAGGAGAGCTTGACAGTACACTGGAGGATTACTGACACCTCGGCAGTTACCTATCTCCTTCTGTTGCCTGAGGCGACAAGCTATCTGGCAATTTTCTTGTCTTGATCAATTAGTGTTCTATCTGAGATCTCGCACATAGGCTACAAATTATAGCTTCCGGGAACTGGTCAGATTTAGATAAAAAAAGACTTAATCTTTCCCAGGGATGGGATGCTAGGTTTTAGTCTCAAAATGAATTTTGTTAAGACTTTATATCCTAATTTTAGTCATGTACCAGAGAGGAAAATATATACCATAAGAAGTATTCTAAGAAAAGTGGAAAAAGCATGGTTACTATACTCAAATGTTATATTGGGGTACTTCTCAAGTCCCAGTACTGGACAAGGAATTAAGTTAGAAGTATAAATGGATTAAATTGATTAGAAGCCTGTAGGCTTGTGAGGTCGATTCAAGAACAAAAAAAGAGAGAGAGAGAGAGAGAGAGAGAGAGAGAGAGAGAGAGAGAGAGAGAGAGAGAGAGAGAGAGCCTCCCTTTAGACAGCAGTCTTGACTGGACTTGAAAAAAAATAAAATCATCTGCATTGCTCACGTATTGTCTAAATTCTGAAATTCTGCGGAAACCCCATATTAAATAAAATCATTATTACGTGAGACTTTTAACAGTGTTCTCAAATTAGTATTGCCTTTATGAGAAACAGTGTGATTGATTTTAAAATGAGTGAAAATATCACAAATATTGTTGCTCATGGACCTTGTAACTTTCTTATCAGTAGCTAAACTGACTCGTCGAACGTGCAGGATTTGTTTACCAGAGAAAACGTGCAAAAATGATTCAACTTCGTCTGTTTTCTAATTCTTCAGGTTTACAAACATGAAATATACACGTGTAATATACGTGCAGACTTATTAGCTCCGAATTGACGCTCGAAGGACAGAAAGTAATGCTTCGAATGGCACACAGTTAACAATCGTGTACTAGCTTCTGTCCTGTGAGGCATATTCCGAATTGTGCCATGGTCGCTTGCCACGAATGAGGAGGAGTAATGATAGGTTTAAACTCGAGCCCTGGTCGTTATCGAGTTAAGCTTCGAAAGTCTTTTGAACGGACAGCATGATCGAGTTTGACACCCCCGATCATCCACTTGATCATGTAACTTTTTGAGAGAGGAGGTGCTTTAGCTATTAAACGGTATTTCACTCGTGTTGGAGGAGGCTGGAGAGACGTCCCAAGTTCATATTATATATATATATATATATATATATATATATATATATATATATATATATATATATATATATATATATATATATATATATATGTATTATTTACAATAATTTTTTTAGTTTGATTAACGAGGATTGCTTTAATATATTATATATATATGTATATGTATATATATATATATATATATATATATATATACATATGTATATATGTATGTATGTATGTATATATATATATATATATATATATATATATATATATATATATATATATATATATATATATATATTAAAGCAATCTTCGTTAATCAAACTTAAAAATTATTGAAAATAATACATAAGACAGACAGACCATACAACACTCGATGACTTTCAGTAGGACCAGGCAGTCAACGTCCCTTAACTTCATGTAACTGTTTCAAACTTTGTATGTGAACTTGACTTAAGATTTCAAATATGCAAAAGGCCTTAAAATAACCTCAAGTAGTTGTGCATATTCATAAAACTCGTACAGTAACAAAAATCAGAATCCCCTTGTAAAAGGGACACAGAATAAAGTGTCTGAAATATATGGTTGCAACGTACAAATTGTGTTTTATGGGAATTTTATCTTCATATATATATATATATATATATATATATATATATATATATATATATATATATATATATGTATGTATATATATGTATGTATATCTTTATGAAGGGATCCTTTATTTTTATTATTATGTGAGTTTTATAAATATGCATCACTACCTGAGATAATTTTAAGGCCTTTTTTTATATTTGAACTCTTAAGTCAAGTTTATATACCAAGTTTGAAACAGTTACATGAAGATGAGGGACATTGACTGACTGGTCCTATACGGAAAGTCATTGAGTCTTGTATGTGTGTCTTATGTATTATTATTTTCAATAATTATTTTTTAGTTTGATTAACGAAGATTACTTTAAAAATATAACTGGCTATGAGCGTAGTACAAACGCTTTTCCAGGGATCAATAACTGTTATCACTGCAATCGCCATGAAAATTTTGTTGTTCGATAGTTTAGAACAGAAAATTAACTAATCCAGAGTAATAGGTCTTTTATCTTCAATAAATCAGTTCATTTGTGATTTAATCTCGTAGGTAACGATGGTATGGTATAATTTAGATGTGTTGTGTCTTTATTCTAGTAGTGTGTGGTAAATTATTCCTCCTGTGTATCTAAGATTCATATTCCACTTGAGAGGTGGACTGGGTCATGCTGCTGATAGTGGATGGAGAGAGAGAGAGAGAGAGAGAGAGAGAGAGAGAGAGAGAGAGAGAGAGGTTAGGGTTGCAGAAAGATGCTGCCTTGAGCAATGGCAGTCTGTCAGGTAAACATTCGTGTAGACTCGCAAACGTTTACATGTGCACTTACTCCGCTGGGCGAGAAACCTTACGTGCTGCAGGAAAATAGCACACATGTTTACAGCCGATGAAGTTATTGTGTATTGCACCGAGGCTGTTGTTTTGTATACATTTCAGCTCGTGTTTAGTTAACGTGGCTGCCTGTCGTATTATTCCATTGGCCAGGCCGTTCATTCTAAAAACGAGTTTCTGCCAGGCTTACACTCCATCTGTAATGCTGAAGCCTTAGGCCAGGAGGAAGATTTTTGCTTACGTTACAAGGTGGTGTTATTAGGTGTTTACGAGAGGACTTCCCTTATTCATACCTAGAGCATTTCTAAACATGGATCAATTTTAGCTATCTTGTTTATTACCTTTTCCCAGGAGCTGCCACGCACCGCAGGGATATTACAGGTGTAGGCTATACAAGAATCTCGGGTGGAAATTTGACTGACTGCTCATTTTCCACCTGTTTTCGTATTCATTTTTGGGTATTGAGTGGCGTGCCTTCCGACTGTCAGGTGATTGGCTTGTGCTGAGTCACTGATATAGAGGTCATGGTCAGTGGTAATAATATTCCGTTATATATCACAGTAGTGATTCTGTAAATAGGTTACTTGAAGTAGCGTGAAAGAAATTATGCTTCTCAATAGTTAATAATTTTATTGAGTCTTATTGATGTATATGAAAAATATACAGATTAAGAAACTATCTTTTTCATTTATACATCAATAAGACTTAGTAAAAAGATTAACGGATGAGAAGTTTAAGAAACAAAAGTTGAAAGAATGACCCTTCTGAAGAACAGAAAGACAGATTCCTATGAAACAGGAATAAAATTATAAACAATTCATCTCAGTCCTTCGTATTTTCTATGCTTAACCTCTGAGCAATACCAGTGACTCACAGTTGTTGAGCTGACATCCGCGTTCTGCGTCGAACAGCCCTTGCAACGATGACTGTGGCCCAGTGAATTATTGGCGTCTGCTGAAGACGTTCGACACTATTAACATGACCCCGACCTTGTCTCTCTAGACGTCTTGTACCAGGGAAGAATTGAAATGGGTCCCCCTTTAACCATAGGAGGTGTGTTGAATTATAATTTGCTACAAGAAGATCTATTCAGAAGAGTTTTATATATCTTTCGTTAAATGGTATATTAAGAGAATTTGTTGTCACGGACACGAAAAATAAATAAATAATGAAAAAGAGTTGCTAAAGAGCTTAAAAATAATCTAAATTATCCTTGAAGACTGTGTTGTTAGGCTTCTGAGACCCACAAAAGCAACATTAAACCAATGGAAGGGACGAATTAATGTAGATTTTATTTTTCCACTTGCGATTCTTCGTGACAGAACGGTCTAGAACTCTAGATTAACCCCACCCTAACCCACCTTGCTTGTGTTCGAATCCCACCACGAGACGGAGGGTTTCCTCTCATTTGTTCCTCTCCTAGACTCAAGGCTTGCATTGATAAATGTTTCCAGAAAAGTGTGAGGCAATGGAGAGAAGTTAGGTTATTGTGGCTATTTCAAATCAATGCATATCTGGCAAAATATAACCAGCAGATTATGTAATAGATAATATCTTGAAAGCGGGTTACCATTCTAGTTCTCTTCATTATTTTAAATGAGGTAACTGGTCTAATTCCCTCGTCTACCCTGGTTGTGACCCACCACAGTCGACTGAATACCATAAACATAATTCATTGCTTAGGTCAAGAAAACCACAATGAGCATCAGACTGTTCCTCCTCTCCCGGAATCAAATCTTTTGTGTCACTGCAGTGGCGTGGTGGGAATCATGGCTGCAATACTATGAGGTCCTCGTCAAAGGGGGTGTGTGTGTGTGTAAGTGTGTGTGTGTGTGTGTGTGTGCGTGTATATTAAACTGCTACCTACACGCACGTCGTGTTAGCTTGTTAATGTCTTATATGCATGTGTGTATATATATATATATATATATATATATATATATGTATATATATTATATATAAATATATATATATATGTATATATACGGTATAAATAAATATATTATATATATATATATATATATATATATATATATATATATAATATATATACATATATACTGATAGACAGATAGATAAGGATTACACTTCATATTAAGGTGAAATTTCTGGTTGCGACCTCGTCATCGGCAACATGCTGAAGCTCTCTACATAACGATGCGTTTTTGCACGAATGTTACGTGCACTGTGCGTTTCATACACGACTGCCTTATCCTCGTGTTTAGACAGTACGTCACTTCCTGTTAGCTTTTAGCCAGGTTTGTATGTAGTCGTTGCTTAAGAGTTAGCAACTCTGTATGTGAGAAGGAGTCAGTATAGAGGAATATTAATCTGAATTAATACTTCACGGAGGATATTAAACAGGACTACTTATAATCATATGATATAGTCTAGGATATAAATTACTTATTTCGAGGTTAAGGACAATATTAAGTAGAATTTCATTGAACGACATTGACTTTAAAGTTAATAATTATCGTGGGAAAGGAAACGAACTCCCTAGGCTATGTGCTAGAAGGAACTACCATAGGAAACTGTTAGGAAATTTTCATAGGCTATGAACTGTCACAGAAAATGAACAGAAACTTTCGTAGGCTATGATCTGTTACAGAAAATGAACAGAAACATCCATAGGCTATGAACTGTTACAGAGAATGAACAGAAACTTTCATAGGCTATGAACTTTTACAGGAAATGAACAGAAACTTTCATAGGCTATGAAATATTACAGGGAAATAACAGAAACTTTCATAGGCTATGTATGATCTGTTACAGGGAAATAACAGAAACTTTCATAGACTATGAACTGTTACAGGAAATGAACAGAGACTTTCATAAGCTATGCACTATTACAGGAAATGAACACAAACTTTCATAGGCTGTGATCTGTTACAGAAAATGAACAGAAACTTTCATAGGCTATGAACTGTTACAGGAAATGAATCGAAACTTTCATAGGCTATGAAATGTTACGGGAAATAACAAAAACTTTCATAGGTTATGAACTTCTACAGGAAATGAACAGAGACTTTCATAGGCTATGAACTGTTATGGGATATGAACAGAAAATTTCATAGGCTATGAACTTTTACAGAAAATGAACACAAACTTTCATAGGCTATGAACTGTTACAGGAAATGAACAGAAAATTTCATAGGCTATGAACTTTTACAGGAAATGAACAGAAACTTTCATAGACTATGTATGAACTGTTATAGGGAAATAACAGAAACTTTCATAGGCCATGAACCGTTACAGGAAATGAACAGAGACTTTCATAAGCTATGAACTATTACAGGAGATGAACACAAACTTTCATAGGCTATGATCTGTTACAGGAAATGAACAGAAACTTTCATAGGCTATGAACTGTTACGAGAAATGAACACAAACTTTCATAGGCTATGAACATTTACAGGAAATGAACAGAAACTTTCATAGGCTATGAACTGTTACAGGGAAATAACAGAAACTTTCATAGGCTATGAACTGTTACAGGAAATGAACAGAGACTTTCATAAGCTATGAACTATGACAGGAAATGAACAGAAACTTTCATAGGCTATGTTCTGTTATAGGAAATAACAGAAACTTTCATAGGCTAAGAACTGTTACAGGAAATGAGCCGAAGTCATTGTCAACGTTCCCTTCAGATAAGATCTGAGTGTTTGAACTGTATCACTCGGAGAAAGATAAATACTGAGGTTATCGGGCGGTGTGAATAGACAGTTAGGGTTATCAGAGTACGAAAATTATCGCTCCGTGTTATCTTAGAATGTTATTAACTTTGGGTTCCTTTATGAAGTGCGAGGCGGAGTCGCAAGATGTAAAGGAGAGTTGTATATTTTAGGGAAAGATATATACAGTAAGTATTTTTTAGGAAGGCAAACCATTTTGAAAAGATCCTTCATAGTTAAAGCTTGAAATGATATTGCGTATAACTAGCGTTGTATAGAACTCTGAGCAACTAAGCAGGAGAGAGAGAGAGAGAAAGATACGGAGGACAGTAAGGCCAGAGCGTCGTATATTAATTTTATTTAAGAGGCTGTAATGATTATCTCCCTTTCTCGTAATGTAGGGTCCCATAAACGCACCTCTAGTACGATAAGAAACCGATACCTGCTCTGAATGAGAATGGCCCATTGGCGGAGGAGGAGGGACAGTCAGGCATTAGCAGCACCACAGCTGTGCAAACTATAGAGAGAGAGAGAGAGAGAGAGAGAGAGAGAGAGAGAGAGAGAGAGAGAGAGAGAGAGAGATACTCTTTTCCGCGAGCGCAGAGCCGACCCCTCTCGGCGAAGAGCGTATATACTGATGCTACTATACCTGTTGGGGGGAGCGAGTGTGTGTCTGTGTGTGTGCTGGGTCTAGGGCTGCTCTCGTCAGTGGCAGTCCAGCTACAGGTAGAGAAAGGGAGGATTGTGAAGATGGGCCTGTAGACGCCAGACGCACATGGCCTCTCTCCTCCTCCGCCGCCTTATAACATCTCGCATACCCTCTTCATCCGCCCTATCTCTCTCTCTCTCTCTCTCTCTCTCTCTCTCTCTCTCTCTCCCCTCTTTCTCTCTCGCGTTCCAAGTGAGTTTAGCGTCCGTGTTGATCCCAACTTTGCGTCTAAAGTGTTGTGGGATTCAGTGGATTATCGAGTGTGATCTAGCAAAGTGAGGATACCGTGAAAGGATTTATATTTTCTCTTTCATACAGTGTAACCGTTATGCTAAAAAAATGTTTGGGAAGACGTGAAGTGAGTCAAGTGTCTCAAGACTAGTGTTACACATTTTTTTAAACAGTAGAATGTACTGTTGGGAGCCGATGCGTGGTGCCGACTTCACACTAAGTTCATATGTGTGGTATATAATCGTGGTGGTGTCTAGTGATTTTCGTTTTTACTAATAAACTCAGTGGTTTGTTTCTAAGTATTGTAATGATGCAACTTTAACAGTAACTTGAGAGAGAGATTTTTCTACCCCGCAAATAGAACTGGTCCTACCATTGGCATTAATAATTCTCTCATATTTTACTGACCATTGCTTTGAGCATATCTTGGTTGTAATAATATTGTATCCGTTTGTTGTATACTGTTTGCAGTGGTACCAGTTGTCTTTCGTTGAGCAACGAATTGCGTGCAACAGAAGGAATGTTAAGTAACAAGAATCATTTTTCTTATTATTGTCTTAAGATAGGGTGACTCATTGGTCATCGTTATGGGCCATCACGCCTCTTATCGGTAGATTGTTTTTTGGTATTTTTCAGTTTTGTGATGCATTCACGAAAGATTCTGCCACTCCTTTGTTATGGTTCCTAGATGTTTGAGGTTCTTGAACTTCCTTAACCTCAGAACATTATAGTGAAGAGTATGTTTACGATTGTCTTGTGATATATATTTGTGTGTGTGTATGTATATATATATATATATATATATATATATATATATATATATATATATATATATATATATATATATATATATGTGTGTGTGTGTGTGTGTCTGTGTGTGTGTGTACCTATGTGCGTATCGAATACATACATTCATCCGTCCATACATTCTCGACGAGAAGCACTTAGTAAATGTATGCAACGTAGCGCGGACGCTGCCACAAATCTGCCCAATGAATAAGTGCCCCTAATCATAGCTTTTGGCTTCTCCATGAGATGACGACTCTTATTATATAATAAAGATCCTGCTGAATCAGTGATGCTGTTCAAGGAAGCATAAGCTTCAAGCAGTCGCTTTGTAATACGATTACATTTCAGGACCTTTCGATTTCGCTGTATTCTGTTGCGGTTAGGATGCGAAGATAGAAATGTTTACTGTAACATACAGGTATCCTTCTTTCTCTCCTTGTAACTTATATATATATATATATATATATATATATATATATATATATATATATATATATAGAGAGAGAGAGAGAGAGAGAGAGAGAGAGAGAGAGAGAGAGAGAGAGAGAGAGAGAGAGAGAGAGAGAGAGAAAACTATATCCAGTCAGTGTAATGCATAAACATGTGTGTATGTTTGTGCGTACAGGTGAGAGAGAGAGAGAGAGAGAGACTGAACTAATTATATCCAGTAAATGTAATGCATAAACATGAGTGTATGTTTGCGCGTACAGGTGTGCGAGAGAGAGAGAGAGAGAGAGAGTGTTGGTGTACGAGCATCGTCGGGAGATCAACCCGTCCCCTTGGGCTCAAATCCTTTGCCATTGACCTTTGGTAGAAGTGCAATGGAGCCTGTGAACTTCGTTTGTAGTTCTTTTGTAGAATCACCGCAGCTTTTTCGAAGTGACCCCTTGTCCCCTATGCAGTTCATTATAGGGGCTGAGTTGGGGGGTTCAATGTCGAGTTTATTTAACGCGCAGAATGAAGGTCCCAAGAAGATTTAATCAAAACTACCTGGCTATAAGTTTGTGAAGGAATCCGGGTCACTTCTTGTAAATTAAACAAAACTGGCTGTTTAGCCTGCAGAGTGAAGTTTACTAGTAAATTAGTTAATGCTACCTGGCTGTAAGTTTGTGAACGAATCCGGGTCATTTCTTGAAAATTAGGCAAAACTAGTTATGACGTTTTGATCGAATTTGCGTCATTTCTTTGTAGTGCCTTGTGATGTTATGCTATTTTACTGAAATCTCTCGGTAGTCCGTTGAAGCTTATTGGCGAGCATCGCTTCTGTAGAAAACTGATTCGTGTAGTTATATTACAGAATTTGTAAAGGGTATTTGTGTTTCATAGTGATATGTTGAATGAATACACACTGAATAACTTTGGGATTTATATATATATATATATATATATATATATATATATATATATATACATACATATACTGTATATACACACACACAGATAGAGAGGGAGAGAGAGATGAGATTATTTGTATTTATATACTAAACTATAGAGTGTACACGAATACGTATATATTTAAAATCTACTGATCAGTATTTTTTACCAGATGCTTATTTCATTTCACCAACCACAGTGCCCTCTCAACTTCTCGATTTCTTAAGATTTTGAAGACGCCTGTCACTACTAAGCCTAGTTCCAAATCGAGAAAGAAATGAAGTTATTCTGATGCCCGGCCGAGATTCGATCTTGGGTCCGGAGGTAACAAATAATTATATGGCCACGTGTGTGATTTATTTACAAAATGTGTATGTTCCTATCGTATATTTGTTTTCCATCCCCTTCCCCCTACAACATTGCTCCAGCGTTCGTCTTTTCCTTGAAAACTTTCTCTTCTCTGAGCAACCTGTTTTTCTTTTCTTTCTTTTTTTTTTTTTTAACGATATAGGAGAGCACGGATCTCAAGGCTCCGTTTTTTCCTAACATATGTTTTGGCAAGGGGGCGGGTCGGGCTTTCTGGGTAATTGTATATAATGTCAGCGTACCCGTCGGGAGAATCTTTTCTGATTGTGAAGCTGGCTGGCTCCTCATCACCAGTGATGCATGCAAACATCAATGAAAACACGGGGTGCTGCTTCTGTGATGCTAGCAACTTTCTTGCGAACCCCCGAATTATTGGCACCCTCTATCATGCCTTGTCACCGTCTTTCCTCTCTCTCTCTCTCTCTCTCTCTCTCTCTCTCTCTCTCTCTCTCTCTCTCTCTCTCTGACTTATTTGGGAATAGAGTAATTTTTGCCACTGTTCTCCATCAGTTCAGTTGTGAAATCTTGTGTTTTTGCAGTGACATTAAACTCTAAATGGTTATGTGAGTGCGTGTGTGTGTGTGTGTGGGCATATTTTTTTTTGTCACCTTTTTTGTGACCCTTTCTTCTTATTGTCCAGATTTTTTGTTCATTTGTTTTCGTCTTGGTGTGCACTAGTCTCTTAAAAGACATCCATTTCATGCCTTTGTTGCTTACATTGGTTTGAGAGGAACATTTACTATTTTAAGTTGTGCTCCTGTATAATTTTCATTGTAAACAACAACCCAATCCCCTATCTCTTAGTGGTATTTGCTATATGTAATGTAAAGGTTTAGTCTGCTAAATATAAATCTAAATAAAATATAAACAGAATGGTCGGGAATATTCGGTGTTCAACATCAGCGGTTTCTGAGAAGCGTGACGTGGTATAAGGTAATTTAGCCTTTTGTATAATGTCTGTATAAATGCGTTCATTTATTAAATACGAACTGTCATATACATTTTGTACAGGAAAAAAAAACCATATGTAGGATGTTGCAGATAACAGCTTCCTTGATGACACATCGAGATAGTTGCCGATTACTTAACCCAGCGTGAAACATAATCTGTTGCCGTTCTGCATGGGATAAAAAAAGGAAAAAAAACCAGGGTATATTCCCCCAAAGTTTGTTTACTTATTTTTCGGGTACGTCAGGAACAACGAGGACTACCAAGATGAAAAAGAAGACTTTCGTAGTTCCTAACATGACGTAACGTTGAATATTTCCGGGATTTTTTTTTATCGAAATTTATGGTTACTTATATTTTCACTGTGTTTTTCGCCTTTCACTTTGAAGAACTAATTGTAGTCCAGCGATAGGCCTGAACTCCAGAAAAGTAAGATTAGATTGTATTTATTTTATTGCAACACTGTGTGGGATGTTAGAAGCCGCTCATTATACTAGGACTCGTTTAGAAGTAAATTCGGATTTTGGGAAAGGATGATTTAATATAGATTTTGATTAGCTCTCTCTCTCTCTCTCTCTCTCTCTCTCTCTCTCTCTCTCTCTCTCTCTCTCTCTCTCTCTCTCTCTCTCAATAATATATATATATATATATATATATATATATATGTGTGTGTGTGTGTATGTATGTATATATATATATGTGTGTGTGTGTATGTATGTATATATATGTGTGTGTGTGTGTGTTATATTATCTATGTGTGTGCGCTTGTTAGTGTCATACCCCGAA
Source organism: Macrobrachium rosenbergii (assembly GCF_040412425.1). NCBI lineage: Eukaryota > Metazoa > Arthropoda > Malacostraca > Decapoda > Palaemonidae > Macrobrachium > Macrobrachium rosenbergii. The sequence continues at coordinate 20,396,419 of NC_089790.1, forward strand.
ATCGTTTTGGTAAATTCAGAAGGTACCCAAGAGAGTTTGCGCAGTACTTTCCATCCTCGAATCACCCTCATCTTGATGAAGTTGCTAGCCGTTGATTATTCTGTGCAGTAGACAAGTCTTCCTTTTTTTTTGTGCAAGCTCCGATTCTGAAACGATGCAGCAGTTGGGGTCGAGTCTCTAAAACCTGTGTTCTCGAGCCCCGAGGAAGATGATGTGGTAGACATTAGGTCCTCCGAAGGGCAGATGAGAGAGAGAGAGAGAGAGAGAGAGAGAGAGAGAGAGAGAGAGAGAGAGAGAGAGAGAGAGGCCTGCGTAATTAAGTACTTGGCGCAATACGTCGTTGGAGGGGCAAGTGAGGGGAAGATGTTCACGAAGCAGTTTTTAATGATTATTTATTTTTCATCACCGTCGCATTAGCGCTGCTTGAGGAGAGAGAGAGAGAGAGAGAGAGAGAGAGGTGGGGGGGTGGTAGCCAACTCTGTGTGAAGTTTGGCATTGGCATATTCCTCATTTAGTAATTTGGGTATTGGTCATTAATGAGCAGTGTTAATCAGTTAACAACACATATTCCCTTCGGGGCTTATTAGGGCTTTTGTAATTAAGCTTTAAAATATGCAAGCTTAGCGAAAACTCCTTTATGTTGGATCGATTAAATCTTTCCCTTCAGGCGTAACCCAAGGAGGTATATTAGCACTGCTTATCTTTGAAATTATTACTAGTCTTGCATAATATACAAAGTTCTACTTTTTATTTGTATTATAATCTTTGGTGTTAATGTATTCTATCATAATTAAGTTTTAATCCCTCAATTTTTTCTAGTTGAGTCTTTGTCGAGCCATTTATCTTATTTTCCAAATTAATTTTTCCAAGGTCATCCGTAGATGTTCAATTAGTGTTGAGGTTTTATGACATTTAAAATGTCCCGTTCAGTGAACTTCCTGTCTGTCATGTGAGACAACCTTCCATCGTTCCCCAGGCCGTTAACAAAAGAGATGTTCCAAGTAGACCAATAAACAATCATAAATATAATAATGATAAAATTCTTGATTGTCAAGAATTATTTTGAAAGTCGCGGAATTTGGTGTTTTATTGGGCTCCGACATTTTTTTCCTTTTTGGGAGTATTGACTTTCCTCCCACATAAATAGGGAGACGTTATGGTATAGGATGTACTGTACATGTACAGTAAAAACAGTTCTATAATAATATTGAAGGGGCTAAGTCAGGACGGAGAATTTTTGCCGGTTTGTAGTGTTGGTGAACGTGTAGATTTTCAAATAGTGATAGTTTAAAACTCATTTTTCGGGCTGAAATTACTTGTTAACCAAGTTTTTCTTAATGGAGTATGTCCTTGTGCTGTAAACGCGATTGATTTTCACCACAAACAAGTAAAAAATGCGCCAAAGTTTCTTCGGTGCTATCGAGTTTTTCTGTATGAGCTTTCAGCCACGGCCCGGTGGTGGCATGTCCTACAGCGTTGCCAGACGCACGATCATGGCTGAATTTATCGTTAAATGAAATAAAAACTACTGAGACTAGAAGGCTGTAATTTGGTATGTTTGATGATTTGAGGGTGGGTAATCAACATTCCAATTTGCAACCCTCCAGGCTCAGTAGTTTGTAAGATATGAGGGCGGACAGAAAAAGCCATCTCAATAGTTTTCTCTTACAGAAAACTAATTAATTCGATCTCTGATGATTTGGCGATTGAACATTAATTAGATTTTGTTTGAATTTTCGCGGTAGTATCCCAGCAGTGTGGTTTCAATAAGTTAAAGTAGGTTTTAAAGTTTCCACGATGCGTTTTAAGATTTAAAAGAATTTATCCGTATTATTTGATAGCTCAGTAGTATTGTAGAATATATTTAGAGTTCAGTATTGAACTTTATCCCCCCAACGACGCAAAAATAATTTCTGCACGATAGAAGTATTCATTCTGATTTCGGAAAAGTTCGATGTCGGATCCATTTCTATAGTTAGTTTCATTATTGTTTTGTTTTACTTTTTTTCCGAAGTTCTTGCTAAATAATTTGGACCTTAATATGACGTCTTCCACCCCGGCCCCCACCGTTTTGCAGTCTCATTTTTTCACGTAAACGTTAAAGGTGAAGTCACTTAATTGGGCTTACGTCATTCAGTATTGTCAGGACTGTTGAATGAAGTTTGTGAAAATAATGGTTTTTGGTAAAAGGCTCGGAACGGTGAAGGTATATTTGCTGTAGTATGGATTGACTCTAGTACTTCAAAGTAGATTGTGTAATGTTTCTCCCTTATTGATAATGTATGTCAAAATGTCTGGCATTATTCAAAGGACTGGAAATATGAAAGATAAATATGGAATTATAATGTTGCTTTAATTAAGGCAGTTAGGATATCTTTACTTAATTAAGACAGTTACAGTATTGTAATTTTTGCTGGCTATAAACGAGAAATCGTAATGAAGCTGACGCTGTAATATATATATATATATATATATATATATATATATATATATATATATATATATATATATATATATATTAGAAATATCAGCACACAATTACGTGTGGAACAGAAATAAATTTCTGTCTCATATCAGGATCGAACCGAGGTCTTTCAAATGAAAGACCAGTGCACTGCCAACCAGGCCACACAAGTCAAAAAGAAGTTTGAACCTGAGTGCAACTGTACCCAAGGAATTACCTGGGCAGTCTAACTGCTTGCATACCAGCGTGTTTTCCTCAAGTTCCAAACTTATATATATATATATATATATATATATATATATATATATATATATATATATATATATATATATATATATATATATATATATATATATATATATATATGTGTGTGTGTGTGTGTGTGTGTGTATTTATATAAGTACATATGTGTGTGCGTGCGTGTGCGTGTATGTATGTATTTAATGAATATTTTGTCATTGCTTGAAGTCTGATTGATTTACCGGATGTCACTAATATTAAAGTAGCTTCGGTGTTGAAGCGTGCGTTAGTTGACCTGAAATATGAGAAAGTAGGCTACGCTAATTAAAATGGAAGTAATTGGTGCTAAATATTTCGGTTATTTAATTAGGTGAGTCTATGTTTATGCTACCTGGATGTTTAAAGCTTCGAAACTTTTTATTATAGTTGTCATTGGAGACGATATTTTGACGTTACAGTTTTGCTCTGAACATAGACTGATTTTCATTCGTTTTTTGGAGGAAATTTTTGGTAATTGATTGAACTACTGAAAGAATGGGTTGGCGTCGTCATAGCATTTTTTTTTTTGCGGTAAATCAAGATCGAATTCGGCTGAAGAATACTGATATAGGAATAAACGTTATTAAGGATTAACGAGAATATTAGATAAACAGCATATTACAGGGTACAGGGAATAAAGGCGCAGCATATTTAACATCTATTATTATACATTATAAATTATTATATGTTATAGACGGGTTTATGGAAAGCCGGCGGTCCCCGAAAGGTGTTTCATTTCAGTACGTGAGTAATCCAGAGTTTCATATTTAGAAACCACGTATACCGTGTCCATTTCAGCACTGGCAGTAACAGTGAGGACTTCAAAATATACCGAAGCAGCCTCTCCCGAAAGAAAACCGGCTCTGGCCTAATTCACTAGAATTTTGGCGGCCATTCAGACACGAATCCGAACATCGATGCCATCTAGATTCGATAACGGATTTGCATGAAACCCCTGGAAGATAGGCCATTGTCCAATCCATTGCATTTTCGAGAGATCGCGGTTCTGATATGCACTACATCCATCAAGAGGAAACCTGTTGATGATATCGGGTCTCCTTTATTTAACGCCTTCCATCTCAATTTTTCTTTTCTTTTTTCTTTTTCCCTTTTGGTCATGTCGAGCTCGATCTTTCTTTGTGATGACGTCCAACCTCACTCTTTTTCTATTCGATTATTCGATTCGCCACCGTCAGATGGACGGACTTCTGCCCTTCCACGGGCCGTGTTTTTGTTGTTATTTATTCCGTATCCTGTTGGTCGTACCACGAAGACCCCCGGAGGAAGGGCGGAGGGCGCTTGCTCCCGCCGAAGGCGCTCGAGGGATCTGAACTACTGTAAAACCCAGCTCACTCGAACGTATGGTGGTGACTCTTATTAAAGAGACGCTTTGCACTGTGATTGGTCGGGCGTACGCTCTCGACCTATCGCAAAATGTCGCAGCCGGGGGTTGCATTTCTAAGCAGCGGTGTAGGGTGGTGCTGGGGTGCCCCAAGGTGGTTTTTAGTCTCTCACCGCACCTGTGTTCTAGCCGCTCTCTGTTATTAGATTGTACAGGGGTGTTAACCTCCGCCATTACACAAAAACTGGGCACCTTTTGGTCAGTCTTGCATGCTCCAGTGCACCTGCATTTGGTTTGGTGGTGTTCTATCCTGATATTGTAATACGACCCCTAAACCTCTGGTTTAGTAAAAAAATTATGATTAAATTGTTTGTAATTCAGTATTCTCCCAATATTGCAGCTTTCTCCGTATATATATTTTTATTTTTTGATCCAATATAATTCTTGTGCTTTTTTTCCTTTGGCCATTTTCATTCATCTTCTTTTTATTTAATTCAGTTATTGTGATTTTTTATTTTAATACTTTTTCTTTAAAGTCCAATATAATTCCTCCCATCGCTTTTCATGGGATGTTTCGACGCGCGTTCGGAAAAGATCTATTGATAGCCCATTTCCATTGATTGCTGATCCTGCTTCTCTTCTCATTTTCCAAGGGTTTATCCGTCAGAGTTCCTCTCCTCCTCCTGCTCCTCCTCCTCCTCCTCCTCCTCCTCCTCCTCCTCCTCCTCGCTCCCTCCCTCCCTTCGTCTGATTCTTCATTTATTCAGGACTGTCAGCTTAGGTCGAGAATTTTTCTTCAGGGCTCTTCCCTTGAAGACTGGTATAGAGTCCTGAGTTTTTCCTATGTCTATCTATCTATCTAACTATCTATCTATCTATCTATCTATCTATCTATCTATCTATCTATCTATCTATCTATCTATATATATATATACTCGTATATATATATATATATATATATATATATATATATAAATCACGTGATAAAAATTCATTTATATATTGTGTAGAAGCAAAGATATTACTTCTGATTTATTGTGTGTTTTCTTTAAGGGTCTCAGATTATATTTTTTATTTGAGATATTTGTTTTCTATCGCAAGGTACCTTTGTTGTAATCATTGTCTCGCACACTGCCACGTAACACCTGCTAAGTTACCTTCTCTCATTTTTCCCGTCGGCGTGGTTACCATTTCAGCGAATGGAAATGATATCAACTTCCTTTTAAAGATTCCAGCCTTTTCATTCTGTTCTGTACTCTTTTTCCCCTCCTCCTTTCCCTTGGGTTAAGGTGTTCTTGAGAGCATTCAGTTAGTTAATTACATGTTCCTTTTTCATCCATTGGAAAGGAACGCCCTTTCTGACCTATGTACTGTTCTTGTGTACCTGGCAATATAGAAGATATTCAGTGAGAGAAAAGTCAGCCTTCATATAGTTTGAAGTTATTCTTATCTCGTAAAATTGGTTTCATTAATTGCAAAGTGAATCTCTTTTAAGGAGAGAGGGTATTCTTTTAGTTAAATTCATCTTTCATTTTCAACGTAGTTTGACATTTTTAGTGTATCCTATATTATTATTTACACGTTTACAAAACCAATTCCTTTGATAATATCATACGAAAGTCCCATGTAAGTGGAAGTTTGAAGTTTGTATTGTATCCTATATTATTTGCTTATTTATAAAACTCATCCCTCGATAATATCATTAAGTCCTATGCAAGCGGAAGGACTCGGGAGCTCCTAGATCGATCTCGGCGCTGTGGACTTCTCTCTCTTTCCCTGGGGACCTGTCTCCTTCAGACATTCCAGCCAAGGACGATGACCACCTGAAGCCTGTGCCGAGCCGAGCCGAGGCGAATACAGGTGGTGTTGCTGCTCCTCGCTCGCTGGTACTTGAGGGAAAAGAAAAAAAAATAAAAAGAGGGTCTTACCTGCGTAAGATTCATTCACTTTTGTATAAAAGATGGCGTTCGCGGAGGTTTTCCTTCTTTATTGCCAGT
>NC_089790.1:20407500-20455000 GCF_040412425.1 Macrobrachium rosenbergii
TTGGTGATAGTGAGTGTGATGGTGGATGGTGAAGGTTGTTGGTGATGGTGGCCGTGCTGCCCACCTGCGCGGCGGATTACGCTTCCGTTTGGGACACAGCCTCCGTGTCGTCAGGTGCTTCTTCCTCTTACGCGGAGATCTTCGAGGTCCAGGTAAGTCACGTTCACTAATCTCTCTCTCTCTCTCTCTCTCTCTCTCTCTCTCTCTCGTGGTATTGCAGAAAAGTTTGTTAATGGTGATGGCATTTGCTCGTTGATGTGATTATCCATAATTGACTTTAGTACTCTCTCTCTCTCTCTCTCTCTCTCTCTCTCTCTCTCTCTCTCTCTCTCTCTCTCTCTCTCGTGGTCTTGCAGAAAATAGTTTGTTTTGCTAGTGTTTTGTTTTGTTAATGTGATGGCATTCTCCAGGTAATGTGATTATCAACAATTGACTTCAACATCGAAGTCTAGGATGGAAAAATTATCATCTCCTTTTTTATCCTGTTTCAAGAAGCCTAATGTTATTGTCATATTTTCCTTTCGAATTTTTATTGTCTTTGGTTTACGATAAGCAGCTTTGTTGATATACCTGACGCGTTAATGAAAAGAAAATATATTCCCTTAGCATCGCTTAAGAGGTTCTCAAATGATATCACAGAAACGATATTTTGTCTTCAAATCCGGCATAGGCATTCACTCTTGGTCTCAAAGTCCTCCTTGTTCTTCTGGATGACATCATCGAGAAAGAATGAAAGGAGAGAAGGATAAAATTGAGCAAATCATCTCTGTCTTCTCTTCAACTGCAAGTCTCGACATTTGAGGTCGAAACAAAGTGAGGGCACTCGCTTGTGCTGTAATGCTTGTGGGTTTAATTCATGCCCTGTAGGTTGGGGATAATTTTTTGCTTATCAAATGGAAAGTTAGGTTATAGTAATGTGGGTTCTAATCACAGGCGAGATATATATATTGTATACAAATATATATATTATATATATATATATATGTATGTATTAGACTTGATCACTTACACAATTGTTGTGTGTATTAATGCAGTTAATAACAGGACCTCATTTAAACAGGATGGTATCCAGCGCAGATTTTAAATCAATCTTGTAACTTTTTTTTAATTAAAATCTCCATTAGTTACCATCCTGTTTAAATGAGGTCATATATATATATATATATATATATATATATATATATATATTAAAATCTGTTTTGAGTGCTAATTTGTGTAGATGCACTAGATATTACGAACATTTTTTTCCGGCTCACTAGTGTTAGTATGTTAGTTTATTTGTACAACGAAGGGTACTGTGAATCTATTCGCAAGGTATCAGTTGATTGGTCAGGCCAAGATCCACCCCCCTTGGGACGTTATTCGAGGTCTGCACTCAAGAAAATCATATTTCATCAGAAAATTACGCTTCATTTACGAGTGGAATGTGCCAGTGCCAATGCTCTCTCTCTCTCTCTCTCTCTCTCTCTCTCTCTCTCTCTCTCTCTCTCTCTCTCTCTCTCTTGGTTTCCTATATGATACTGGGAAACTGTAACAATGTAGATTTCCCTTGACATTAAGATATAAGTTATGATCGTTTACAGATAAGATAAAACCCTACTTTTTTATATATATATATATATATATATATATATATATATATATATATATATATATATATATATATATATATATATATATATATATAGGTAGATAGAAAGATAGTAACTTTCCCTCATGAACTGAAAAGGTGCAGAATGACCATAGTGTATTTAATGTAAATATCATCAGCTTCTTGAGACGGGGGTAGCAAAGTAATTTTGGAATGAATCCCTAAAAAGTAACTCATCCATTATAGAATAATTACTTTCTTAGTAATTTTATTGATAATATCCCAATAAACTGCTATCACCTTCAACCTGAGTTCTGATTGGACCCCATCAAAGACTGATATGATTCACGATATCTGTTAATACCTTAAAAAAAAAAGTTAATAATGCTCCGAAGTTTCTTCGGCTCAATCGAGTTTTCTGTACAGCCGCTACAGCGTATAACCAAGGCCACCAAAAATAGATCTATCTTTCGGTGGTCTAGGTATAATGCTGTATGAGCTGCGGGCCATGAAACTTTAACCACGGCCCGATGGTGCCCTTAATAACTATATCGTTGCCAGAAGCATGCTATGGTTAACTTTAACCTTAAATAAAACAAAAACTATTGAGGGTAGATGGCTGTAATTTGGTATGTTTAACGATTGGAGGGTGGATGATGAACATACCAATTTGCAGCCCTCTAGCCTCGGTAGTTTTTAAGATTGAGGGCGGACAGAAAAAGTGCCGACGGACAGACAAATAGCCATCTCAATAGTTTTCTCTTACAGAAAACTGAAAAAAAAAGAGAGAAAGTACGAAGTCATTGATCTGACGTCAGATGTGTGTTGAGCTCTGATGGTTTCTTTGTAGCCATCAATTCATCATCGCTGGTTAATCAGTTTGGCTTCATTTGCTCTTCTTTATCTGATTAACTGAACAAGAATAAAGGACGCACTACTTTTTTTTATTTTAATTTCTTTTTGCATTCAAATGTATTTCATTAGGAGACGTACTCCACTCATATGCAAGAACTTTTTTTATATTTCCAGTTTGTACCTATAATGCGTTCGCATTTATGCCAGCATGTTCTATAATGATATGCGTATAAACGATGCTTGCGCGCGTGCGCACACATATTTATATATCCTATGAGATTTATTTATATATGTTACGAGAGTGACAGCTGTATCGACATGATCATTTAGAACCGTAGAGCCATAGGTTTAATTTTTTCATATTCCCAAAAAAAGACAGATTGATGTATTTTCTAGGGTTGTCGTGTCAAAGTACAAACCTCATTTCAGCTGGTTGGGAAGAATGTTTAATATCTAATTTGCAATGCTGGCTTTAAAGCTTTCGCTTTTGATAACTTTAGGATAATTATTAGCAGAAGTGGCGTAGTTTACAGTTTGCCATCCTACTCAAGGTCCCTTGAATATATTGAGTATATTTAAAGGACCTTGATCATACTCATGAAATTTTGCCTAGAGTTACATATGGTCGCTTTGTATTTGTGCGGTTGCTGCCTTAGCATATGCTTCCCTTTTCCGTATCGAGTTGCTGTCCCTGATATTTCTACCTTTTCTCTAATTCGATTTTTATCATAATCAGTCACCCTCATCACATCTTTCTTTCTTCTTACTCCATGCAACCCACGTTTCGAATTGCTCTCTCTCTCTCTCTCTCTCTCTCTCTCTCTCTCTCTCTCTCTCTCTCTCTCTCTCTCTCCATTTATCGTCTGTGATCTTGATAACTCGTTTCAATCGGCGAACCGATAATTTGGTCAGGTTCGAGGCATCAGAGAACCAGTTTCTTCCCATCATTGTTTCTGCTCCCAGGTGTAATTCTTCTTTTCGGTTTTAGGATGGAGTCTCTCTCTCTCTCTCTCTCTCTCTCTCTCTCTCTCTCTCTCTCTCTCTCTCTCTCTCTCTCTCTCTCCTCAATCAAAATGCCTGTTTGGTATTCCCGTTATGCACTGTCTTGTTTTAGAGAGGTCATGTGGTTCACACTTCCTATATGCTCCCATGAAATTTTTCACATATTTTATATATAGATTTTTTTTTTTTACAATATTTTTCCCTTTCGTTCATTTTGTTTTCGTGATCTTATATTGCTTATTTTTATCTTCTTGACTTTTGTTTCCTTTTCCTTATAAGACGGTATTGAATCTTGAACGGTATACTGCAGTGGTTCCTAACCTTTTTATTAAAACGCCCCCTCTAAGAGTTGGTCCATCCCTCCACGCCCCCTTGCATCTATGAGTAAAATTCCCTCAGATTTAAAGGAAGATACAAAAAAAGAGAAGGGGTGTTTTTATTCTTTTGGGAATGAATTAGAGAGATACTTGACACTGCTTCTTAGCGACTCTTGTTAAGAGAATAACGAATATAATTAGGGAATTTTTTATTTTTCCTTGGGGCTCGCGTCCCCCAGGTTGAGAACCACTGGTGTACTGTATATATATACACATACTTGAATACATATATATATATATATATACAGGGTATATATATATGTATATATATAAATATATGTATATATACATATATATATTATATATATATACACTATGTGTGTGTCTGTCTGCCTGTCTGTCTATCTGCCTTTTCCAACTGTTGCATCCTGAATGTTGCCCATGAGTCACAACCGAAAGTGACAACTTAATAACAAAAAATAAAGGACACAATAGATTGACGAATGCCAACGATTTTCTCCGATGATATATTTCTGACTCATACTCCTGTCACCCCCCCCACCTCCCCCAGAATCTTGGTTATGTGTATGGTGTACTTGCTTGAATTTCATGTAAGCACACAGTACTCCTCAGGTCTTGCTTTGGTTAACCAGTTGATAGTGTAGAAATCAGCATCGGTGCTAATAGGTCTCATTATTGTTTGTCAGACAGCTTCAAACCGTACTTGAAGTTATTATGAAATATAGTGTAATCTACGCTTGATTTATATCTGTAAGATTAACACGCCTTCTGAATTATGCTGTAGAAGACTGCACACAATTTTTAATTGAAAGATTAACACGTCTTAATCCAGTGAAAGTTTACTCAGTACAATCGAAATAATGGACTCCAGATCCTAATCCGGTGTACATTATTTTACTGGATCCACGACTGGAATAAGAAGTTAACTCTGAATTCAAAGTTACAGCTGATTTTAAGTTATGACTTTTTTTACAGCACAGTTAATTCTCCACCCTCCGTTGGCCTATGAGTCTGTTGTGGCTATATAGGAAATCAACTGTGGATCAGAATTTGTTAGTTGACTTTAAGTATGTTTTGTACACGGTTATCATCAGTGGTTGTTGTTGTTTTATTAAGAAAATATATTACTTTTTTATTTTCCTTGTAATATTGAGGGAAATTCAGGTTTAAAGATTTTTTCATGCGGTGGTATGATCCTATGCATGGTCAGGTAGGTGAGAATAAATTACATGAACGCGAATAGGAAGTGAGCATTATAAACCGTTAAAAGACGAATTGAAAAAGACCATGATTAGCAGTAGCCATAATAAATTTTATGAACATCCAACATCCTGTTCTTCAGTTGTGTTCGTAAAGCAAGAGTAGATTCGATAAAATATTGCGCAGCTGACAAGGGAACAGTTCTAGCTGACAGTATATCTAGACTGTCGGTCGTAAAAAGAACGACACTGATGTTATATATCCTCCTGTCCCTTATTACTCCTTTACCCTTGCTAGTCTTATAGGGACCTCCATCGAGAATAGTACCACCTTTACTGTTTTTTAAACCTACTCTATTCTTGTTTGGAATTTTGATCCTCTTCAAGATACCATTCAGTCATGGCAGTAATTCGTATCGCTAGGCCCGAGTTCGACTCTCCGGCCGGCTAATGAAGAGTTAGAGGAATTTATTTCTGGTGATAGAAATTCATTTCTCGCTATAATGTGGTTCGGATTCCACAATAAGGTGTAGGTCCCGTTGCTAGGTAACCAATTGGTTCTTAGCCACGTAAAATAAGTCTAATCCTTCGGGCCAGTCCTAGAAGAGCTGTTAATCAGCTCAGTGGTCTGGTAAAACTAAGGTATACTTAACAGTAATTCGTATGCAATTGTACCATTTTGTGGTGAGTAAATTTCGTGACACATAGCTTATTAAAAGTTGATGAAATTCCGTCCGGTATTACAAATTTTTATTGTCACCACACCTTCAGGGAGCCTTATTTTGAAAACAAATAACTAGGTAATAACTAGTCTGGTCCATAATTTTGATCCTCTCCAAGATAGCATATACCCTTGGAAGTAATTCAAATGCAGTTATACCATTTTTCACTGGGCAAATTTCCTGACACATACCCTATTAAAATTTGCTAAAATTTGTCTTATATTACAAATTTTTATTGCGACTATACATCCAGAGACCCTGGTTTTGAAAAGAAAATAGCTACTGATAATAATTCTAATTCGGATCCTCCCATGTCTCTCCTTAGACAATTGGCTAGCTCAGTGGTTCCTATCAAGGTCTAAAGATTCATCTATAGACCTTAGCTTCTTGAAAGATCTTTATCATTACCGCACTGAATGGGTTTTGCCCTTAATTTTCATTTATTTCCATTCATCCTGTAAAGAGCTGAATATTTGCTGCTGCCCTGGCCGTATTTTACACTTAGTACGAGTCGTTTAGAGAAGAAAAAGATCTATTTTTTTTAGACCTCCGTAAAAATAAGCAGGCTAATGAGTTTTGGTTATGAGGAAAGAGAAAACGTCCCCAATGTTCGCTGCGAAGTCATTAGGAGTAGGCAAGGAACCCCAAAACATCTGTTCTACTGCTCTCCGCTACTTGAGAAAGGGTCAGCATAAGCTACTTCGAGCTAATTAGCTCGAGGTAGCCTTACTAGACAAACAAAACTCAGCATATTGATATAAAAAAGAATAAAAAAACCCACGATCTTCCGGTTATGCCTATCTTAAAGGGGAAGAGGATAAGTGACGTACTTATGAACTGTATATAAAATCTTGAAGTATACCCTGAATATGCAAATGAAAATGGGGCTCGAATTCTCTTACGCAAATATACACCAACTCATAAAAGAGCACGGTGCTCGCGTCATTAAGGCTGAGGAAAGCCAACTAAAGAGGATCCTTGCTATATAATATCCCTCTATCTATCTGCTTATCTGTCGATAGATAGATAGATAGAGAAATAGCAGGCAGGCGCGCAAGTATATTTTAAAATGTAGTCTCTTTCCTATGTAGTGTGGACTGTGTTAAGCTTCCGAAATGCCCTTAGAGCAGATGTATAACTAGTATATTCTATAGTCTGTGGATCATTGACTTTGTATAGCAGGCTAGTGTTATATAGGTCGTCTTATCCTTATTTTGAAATCAGAGAAGAACTCTGCAGGACTTTTGACCGAGAAACTCTATAGGAATGCCCAGAAGAGTCTGGGTAGTACACCGAACAGTGGCGGATTTAGGGTGGGGGTGGGGGGGCGGCTGGGAGGCGGCCGCCCCCTCCTTCAGCGATGAATGGCGCCCCTAAGAATGGATTATTATCACACATCAATGTTAGCAAAAATCGAAATTTATAATAATAATAATAATAACAGTAGTAGTAGTAGTAGTTGTTGTTGTTGTTGTTGTTATTGTTCTTGTTGCTGTTGAAGCAACAGTAGTATAAAGAACAGATTTTCAGAAACCAAGTGTAAAATAAAAAAAATCAACAATGAAACAACGGGCTGAGAGGGACTAGGAATACGAGAAAGAAAGAACAGAACAGCTGATAAGTGTGGAAAGTGATGAAACAAAATTCCTAAGTTGCAGAGAGAGAGAGAGAGAGAGAGAGAGAGAGAGAGAGAGAGAGAGAGAGAGAGAGAGAGAGAATCTTTCTTGAAACGGACGCGTATAACAAGCAGTGTTTATAGTAAGTCTTTGTTGAATGGTATGAATGATCCATATTTCAGTTTTGATCAGTAGATATTCTCTAACTATTGAAACTGGAATGTATTATATATCCCAATTTCAATCAATCAGTAGAGATCTGTAACTGGTTTCCATCTAACAAGAATTATTGGTTACAGGATTTTCATATTAACCACCATAAAAGTGCCAAAACTTGCTTGTGAAATGTTTTAACGCGTTTTGCTCCCGTGGCTCCGCCCCGGACCCCACTGGGGAAGCTACCGCTTACCCCAGACCCCCCAGCTTATTGCCTCGCGCCTTCGGCGCTCGCCTCCCCTTACTTTAACAAACAGCCCCCACCCCCTCCCTAAATCCTGGATTCGCCACTGACCCTGAACAGAATCACGCAACGTTTGTTGTGAATTATAAGGATTTTTTAAAAGCAGCAGACCTTTACATTTTGGAGACACTGATCACAAACGGCTGTTGAAAAATAAATTTTCCTTAATGAGATGAATGAAAGATGCTTAGTTAAGAGAATATTGACAAAATATTGACCGTCGCTTCCATCTATAGTAAATAGACTCATGTTTGTAAGGCAAACAAAAAGAGGTATAGAAATGCTATGTTAACATGGTAATTTATTAAAGATTCGTTATGATAATTACACAAAACCTTACAAAGACAAAGCTGAAAGATTTTTCCCATAAATATTTTTGAAGTTCGTATATTTACCGTACGACTTTCCGGTTGAAATGTTTTGCAGGCTAATAAATAAATGAACCTTTTATGCTGTTAATTTGTTTTTGAAGTCCTTTAAATGAGGTTGTTCATATCTGAGTGTTTCAACCTCCATGACACAATCCTTTTTGTCAAACCACGTTTGAATTTATCTGGAAAAAAAGAAAAAAGAAAAAGATTCAGGAACGGAAATTGCCATGAATTGACGCATGGCACCATTCCCATAAAGGTTGGTATTTATTGCCCCTTATTATTGCTTCGTTTTATGTCCTGTCCTCTCTTGCTCTCTCACTGTTCGTTTTTTCTCCCTTCTTATATTAGCTTATCTTTTATTATACTGATGCTTTCTACGTAGTTTGTCTGTTTCTTAATAATAATAATAATAATGAAAGAGGCTGAGAGATCAGTCCAACGAATTTCCCATACAGCCATTATTATTATTATTATCATTATTATTGTTATATTATTATTATTATTATTATTATTATTATTATTATTAGTAGTAGTAGTAGTAGTAGTAGTAGTAGTAGTAGTAGTAGTAGCAGTCAGTAGTAGTAGAAGATAGAAGAGGTGGTTATACGAGGTATAACGCGTAATTCTCGTAAATTCTCTCATGTAGAATCTTTATTATTATTATTATTATTATTATTATTATTATTATTATTATTATTATTATTATTATTATTAGAAGGAAGAGGTGGTTATGGTGATATCTGATAAATACCCTCAGTTATAGTCTCCTTGATAAAATATGCACATTTACATTTCCATATAAGGTCATCGCATAGATCATGTCTGTAACACTGATTTTGATGTCATAGTAATGCATATCCAAGAGTGTTGGCATTAATGTTGGTACCAACAGCCACGCTCCGTAGGATTTCGTAAACTGACAGCGGATACCCCAAGGGCCGGGCCGTTTGTTTGTTTTCGCTGCAAATGAGGTGTCAAGAAGCATCGAGCAAGCGCCGACGCTCTTTCGTTCCTGTGTACATTTATGGCCATTGGAGATATTGAACGCATGATACCATTAATTGTTATGGTAATTGGATGTTATAAACTTGTTCTTGGATATTGATACTATTGATGTTAAAGGTATGGAAATAAACTCTTTTTCACACACACACGCACACACTCTCTTACAACAACAAAATGGCATAAATACTTGCATAATTACAGTATGTATTTTGTAGCTTGGAATGACATTATTATTTTCAGTTAGAATAACAGAATAACAGTTGTAGTTATTGAGGATAATTTTATAGTTACAAGTTTAATTTTGTAGTTATAAGTTCAAATTTTGGGGTGTCACTTTTAGCATAATACCATCATGTAAGACAAGCCATCCTCCTACAGTGCCCTTTATAAGACGCCAAAGATTATTATAGGCTCAAAATAAAAACTTTGAAAATAAAAAAAAAAAAAGTTGGCCAAAAAGAGTCCCATCAAGCGGCACCAATCTACCGTGACTCTTGTCTGAACCTCCTCACAGAGGCCTCATCAAACCATTCTTCCTCCAGAAGAGGCTTCCTCTCTCTCTCTCTCTCTCTCTCTCTCTCTCTCTCTCTCTCTCTCTCTCTCTCTCTCTCTACACACCATTACCGCCCCTCACCCTCTTCCCCCATGATTCTGATCTACTTCCCTGCCCTCCTCCTCTCCTCCTCCTCCTCCTCCTCCTCCTCCTCCTCCTCCTCCTCCTCCTCCCCCCCTCCTCCTCCTCCTCCTCCTCCTCCTCCTCCTCCTCCTCCTCCTCCTCCTCCTCCTTCCGCAGTGGCACTCATCCCCTATCCTTTCAGATCCTTCTTTTCGCCTGAGTGGTTCCTGTTGTAGGACTTTATCCCTTGCCAAAAGAGACTACGAAAGCCACGCGAATCGAAACGTTGATATTGAACCCTTTATTTCAATGAAGTGCAAAAGGCATTTTCGCAAAAGGTTAGATTTTTTTTATCTGTTTTACATTTTTTATTTATTTCTCTTTTCGTTCCATTTCGATTCGCGATCGCCTGGTTGACCCTGCTCGCGTCTTTTGTCGTCATCCGTTCCACGTCTCGTTGGAAGCAAGGCATGCGAGGATAGAGCGATTTTTATGGGTCGCCGAACCTTATCCGTCGTATTTTCGTGTTCTTTGATCCAATTTTTATTTCTAGTTTCTTTTTTATTTTGGCATTATTTTTCTGTCCGTTATTACCCACACATCACTCGATCTTTTATCCAATAGGAATCGATTCCCTCGGGAACATAGACACCACTCATTTATAGGCGTCTTCATTTCCGTAGGTGGTGATAAATCTCTCTCTCTCTCTCTCTCTCTCTCTCTCTCTCTCTCTCTCTCTCTCTCTCTCTCTTTCCTTATCCGATGTCATTTTATAGTTGGCACCTCCCCGCTACGCCATGGGTGTGAGGATGATGCCAATTTGCGATGTTCCCTTCCGTATCTCTCTTCCCACTTTTCTTATTTATCCGTTTCTTGTCTCTTGGTTCGTTTCGTTGGGTGGAAGAAGAGGTGAATTATCTAATTTGTTATGCCCTATGTTGTTACTCTTAGCATCGCTTTGCTTGATAATCAGAATAGTGTCCAGAATCCTCAGAGGGAAAAACTGCTTCAGAGAGAGAGAGAGAGAGAGAGAGAGAGAGAGAGAGAGAGAGAGAGAGAGATTCAGTGACGGGAGATGTATACCACTCCCCCAAGAAGACGTCTCGACACTCGTCAGCTGGGAAGCTTAGTGGCCAGAGGTGTGTGTTTGTGTCTGCACATCACGCCTTATTCTCTCCACCTCCTCCCATCTTTCAGTCATTTTTATCCTCGTTTCTGAATTCGTGGTTTCATAAGTGACTAACTCGTATAAAGAGTGTGATTTTTCATACCGTGTTGCTGTGATGTTCACGCGGAGTTTGTCTCTGTGGCCCGAGAAGTAAGGTGCTGGTTTTAAGTGCTAGAGTTTTTTTTTTTTCCACTTCCCTTATTTGTTGTTGTGGCTGGTAGCTTCAGTTATAGGCAGAAGAAAGTGAACATTCGGATTTTATCCCTTTTCCAGAAAAGGTTGCTGCTTCATAATGTTTTGTTTACTCAGGGACTAAGAGCGAAAATAACCTATTCTGTTTGTTTCGTGTGAAATCTTTCAAGAAAAATGTCTCTTGATTAGTACCACCTGAATGTTACGGAATTTTTGAACATAATTCCTAATGTTTGATTTGCTCCCTTGAATTTTTATTATTCGCAGTGCCGCTGTTATATTCATAATAACACACACATGCATTGTGTTCATGGAAAGGTAAATGTTGTGACGCTCACGTACAAGGCTTAACTCTGCAATTATTCGGACACAACCGAGACACCACAATTCAAGTAGCACTGAGGATCATTTTGAGTAAAGTGTCTGTGACGACGCGGAATATCGTAATGTACACACGACTGCTCCCACAAGCAAATACGGTAGCTGGCCAAGCTGTGGTGATGGTGGTGGCGCTTGCACATCGTTGGAGATTTTGGTGGTGATCTCTGGTCTTCCTACGTCGTTTGTTGTTGGTGTTTGTGTCCCGGATGAAGTCATGACGAAGATGTATACAAGAGGACCTGATGGACGACTCTTAAACTACATTCCAGTTTGGGTGAGTCCTTAGAATACCAAGTATAGTTCAACATTAACATTATGAAAGCGGAGTGTTTTCTCTCTCTCTCTCTCTCTCTCTCTCTCTCTCTCTCTCTCTCTCTCTCTCTCTCTGTGTGTGTGTGTGTGCCAGTAAATATGCTCTGCAACGCAGGAAAGTTAATGACATTATTAAGGGACAGTTATGATAGTTAAAATATATTTTATCTCTCTCTCTCTCTCTCTCTCTCTCTCTCTCTCTCTCTCTCTCTCTCTCTCTCTCTCTCTCGTATAATGAAGGACATAATGTAAGTGCAGAAAGCCAAGGCCTCTAGTTATCAAGGCTTGACACTATACATCAGGTAAGTTATTGTATGGCGTTTATTTTGGAGATCAAGACCTAATATATTTATATATAAACATTTTTGCAATAGAATTTTAAACTTTACAGAATTTTAGAGAGCTTCTCTTCTTTTTTGTATTTCCTGTTACCTTCTGTAACTTCTTTCAAATGAACATCATATTCTTTGGAAGCTTGAATTTCAAGTCAATGGTCCCCGTGGGGTTGTTCCATTTGAATAGGGTTCATCTTCTGAATAATAATAATAATAATAATAATAATAATAATAATAATGATAATAATAATCTCTCTCTCTCTCTCTCTCTCTCTCTCTCTCTCTCTCTCTCTCTCTCTCTCTCTCTCTCTCTCTCATAACTGATTTTTTTTCAAATGAACACCATATTTTTTGGAAGCTTGAATTGTAGTCAGTGGCCCCTTTGGTGGGCTTGTTCTATATGAATAGGGTTCACCGTCTGAATAATAATAATAATAATAATAATAATAATAATAATAATAATAATAATAATAATAATAATAATAATAGATTTTGACAGGCGTGACTTTTGCCATTCAAATTCACCTCGGTCTTAGACTTGGTGTCAGATGCTGTCTAGCCCAGCCTATTCTATATCCTAATGCAGTCGAGATTGCGTCATCATCTGCCCTCAACAACCGCAAGTCAGCCACTTTCCATATTTAATTGTAGTTATTTAGTTCCTGGACATCCTGTCGAATGTGCCCAGATGCAATGCCAAGGTCATTTCAGTGGCCCCATTACGAGGCGCAATTCTGTCGCGATCTGCCGTTTTAGTATTCAGTTCCGGAGTCAGGGCTGGCATTATTGCTTTCAATGACTGCAGCAAATATGCAACAAATAATATCCAAGAGTAGTGGGTTGTTGGGGGGAAGGGGGAGGCTCGTTGAAGTGTTCCTCTCCCCAAGTGGTGGACCTGACTTACAGGTAAATCGTCAGATTATTCTCTCTCTCTCTCTCTCTCTCTCTCTCTCTCTCTCTCTCTCTCTCTCTCTCTCTCTCTCTCTCTCTCTCGTGATGCGTATCATTCACTCCGTTCACCTTATAATAGCCTACAATATGTTCAGTACTCAACATGGAACGTCGTTTCTCTCTCTCTCTCTCTCTCTCTCTCTCTCTCTCTCTCTCTCTCTCTCTCTCTCTCTCTCTCTCTGTCGAAGTTAAGTATTATTCTCTCCTTCCACCTTACAGCGCATCATGTCCAGTATTAATCATAAATCGTCGAAAGAGCTTTAGTTAAAGAGTATGATTTCCGGACTCCTTTTCAAAATGTCTTTTATTTTTTATATTTAATTTTTTATTTATGTATTCATTCTGGACTCGGTTACAAAGTGTCGTTTATTTATTTCTTTTATTTATTTTTTATTCATGCATCCAGGATCTGATAGAGAATTAAGACACTTTGGATAGGGGCTTTTTACGTTGGCATTGGTTAATTTAGTGGCAATGGCATTTCCGGCTGCATGAGTAATGATAGAAGGAATAAAAGCCTGGGGAGGGGTCTGCATATAAGATCACCACCAAGGGTGATGCATGAACGCAAAGGTTATCTCTCTCTCTCTCTCTCTCTCTCTCTCTCTCTCTCTCTCTCTCTCTCTCTCTCTCTCTCTCTCTCTCTCTCATATATTGTATATTGATGTCTGCCGCAGTGTGATCATCCGTGGAAATTGAAGACATCGCGATGACTCTTCTTTTCTTCATCTTCTGACCTTCGGTCTCGCTTCGTATCTTTGGTTCTGTTTGTTTGGAAATGGAGAGCGCATTGGCGCACTCATGCGCACGCGCATACATGTATGTTCTGTGTGTGTATATATATATATATCTATGTGTGTATATATATACATGTGTGTGTATACATTATATAAGTATTATGTATATCTGCGTATATATATACACATATACTTATACATATATGCATATATATATATATATATATATATATATATATATATATATATATATATATATATATTAATACATAAATGTACACCGAAAAATGTAATTAATGTTATTTAAATGCCAACACTTTGTTCGGGATAGAGATACCCTCGGCATACTTACATGAAAGTTTATGTTTCATTTTTGTGAGCCTGAAAGTTCGGTAACACGCACCTTCCCTTTTAGTTGAAATGTATCTTTTTATGTTTTTTGTGTAAATGAAACGGAATGCAATGAAGTAGGTTAGATCTACGTGACTTAGCCTTGGTAAATATCAGTAGTAGAAAAATGAACGCGTTGGTTCTATTTTGGGATTCCGGAGAAACAGGAGATGATGATAAATTCTTTTATTCATGAAGAAGTATCATTTTGAATGTTAATTTTGGTCTGTTCAAGTTGCCACTGAAAATAATGACGGTGCCCAATTAAGGATCAAAAGAGAATGAAGCCAAAAGCGGAATCCACAGAAAAAATGTTTTTTTTTTTCCAAGACCTAATGTCATTCAAGTGGATTTGAGAACCAGGTTGATTATATAACTGATAGCCTTTGATTTTACTTTTCCGAAAATAAAAGTGGATAAGTAAATAATGCGCAAAAAGTTTCTTCAGCGCAATCGAGTTTTCTGTACAGCGTAGAATCCAGGCCAACGAAAATAGATCTATCTTTCGGTGGTCTCGGTATAATGCTGTATGAGCCGCGACCCATGAATCTTTAACCACGGCCCAGTGGTGGCCTGTACTATATCGTTGCCAGATCCACGATTATGGCTAACTATAACCTTAAATAAAATAAAAACTACTGAGGCTAGAGGGCTGCAATTTGGTATGTGTGATGATCGGAGGGTGGCTGATTAACATACCAATTTGTAGCCCTCTAGCCTCAGTAGTTTTCAAGATCTGAGGGCGGACAGAAAAAGTATGGACAGAAAAAATGCGGACGGAAAACTAAAAAACATCTTCCCAGAAGTAGAAACAAGTATGGATAAGTCACCCTGATCTGAAAAGAAAATGCTCTGAGCGAACTTATCTTCACTCAGGCGAACATAATCAGGTTCTAATTACGGGTCCAAGCTTGGTAACTTTTTACTTAGTAAGGCAAAATAAACGAATTAGTCGTGAGGTCTCGAAGTGCTTATTCCATGAGTGTTCTATAGATTTTTGAAAGGTAGCTGAACAAGTAATTAGGTAAGATTTTCTTTAAAGAAGCTTGAAATTTCTATTGAAAATTTGGACACCAAAGATTGGAAAAGGGACGAGTTAGCTAAGGAGTTAGAAATTGCGTTTTAGATATGGCTGAAGTACTCAACAAAAAGGTTTGGTTAAATGGCCTTCTAGTGGACTTTGTCAGACGCTGTTGTTCTGTTGAGAATTATGACCTTTTATCCAAAAGGTCTTCATAGTGGATGATCTGATATAAGTAAATGTAAATGATAGATTTCCAGTTGGTCTGTCCCAGAGGAACTGTACTACTGACAATTATGGGAAGGTTTTGAAATGTTTTTTTTTTTTTAACCAATACTCTCTATTATTAACATTAACCAGAAGCTATGATGAAAAAGCGCACATTTAATTTAACACTGTTCAGAGGCCTCCATGTTTGTACCAGTTTAAACCGCGTTTATATGCAAAAACCTGTATCATGAAAAAGCTCTCTCTCTCTCTCTCTCTCTCTCTCTCTCTCTCAAGCCAGCATTGTCATTGGTTTTACCACTGTTGTTTCAGGCATGTCTCCTAGTCTTGGTAAAATCACTTTTATCACCAAGGCGGACAGTGAATACCCTTTCCCACACTTTCACCGGCTTTTATAGACGCTTCGCTTAATCTCTCGTCCTCTGGTAATTGACTTACTTAGCTGGCCTTATCACTACTAACCTGGTCCCTGTCCCCTCTCATTTGCTCCCTCTTAACTCATCTTCTCATTGCATATTCGTTTTGGGCACCTGTTTCTTTTCATGCCTCCTTCTGAATTGCCCACCTCCCAAGAGGATGGAAGCCATATTGGGTCGAGGTTTGGGAGTCTTATTTCTCTCTGTTGTGTTTGTGATTTGGCTCTCTCTCTCTCTCTCTCTCTCTCTCTCTCTCTCTCTCTCTCTCTCTCTCTCTCTCTCTCTCTATATATATATATATATATATATATATATATATATATATATATATATATATATATATGTGTGTGTGTGTGTGTGTGTGTATGTATGTATGTATATATATATATGTATTTATATTAACTTTTTTATTTATTTATTTACATTCATGCGTCCATTTGATGTCATTATATGTTATGTGTGTGATAAATTTAGCCAACTTCTGTTCGCTCTTTTTTTTTTTTTCTTTTTTAGATTTCTTCTGAATGTGACTAGGTAACAGAGTGAGAAAAGTGGAATAAAACGCTCTTGTCATAATGCAGGTTTTCTAATGTAGATAAATGAACTTGTTTGTGTTCGTCTCAGAAGAATATCTTCTTAAATTATTCTTTTTCCCCTTTTTTTTGTTATTCAGTTTTGAAGGTCCTTTTTCATTGAGGTGAAGCATGTGGTGTCAGGCTTGATAAAACTGCTCATTGTATGTGAGTGTGTGTGTGTTTTGAACGAATTTTCAGCTAAATCATTCTTGTACTCGAAAATTATTTTTAGATGCTTACATACAAATTAAGTATATAAAACTTCACGGGTTTTCTCTTAAAGTCATATGTTCAGTGTAGATTCTTGCTGGCATTCATTTAACACACTTCGAAGAATGAACAGAACAATAAAACAGGTTTCATTATTGGTGGGAAGTTTCTTTTTCTTTAATAAAAAGATTTTTCCTTCTTGTCTAACATTTTCTTTGTAAAGTGTGATACGGAAATTAGCAAAAATTATTGAAAGAACACGTTTCCAATTAATATATGGCTTTATTTTACGTTGTTGGAGGCAAGTAGAACTCAGGTATGAAATATGGTATATAACGCATTTTAGGTACTTTTAACAAGTTATGAATAAGTGTTCTCTTACGCTGTGTTTTTGACGTTTCACAATTTAGCGTTCTTCTGTGGAAGTCAGCTGTGCAAAGCAAAGGGTTTCTAGGGCAATGATAATCATAAGATCAATAACAACAACAATAACAATAAATTCTTCAAAAATTATGAATAGCAAAAGAGAGCTACAAAGCCGAAATTTATGTTAAGAAAAAATTTACATTAAGAATTAAAGAGTGTAGTTTCCGAAGTCCGTTCATCTCGCTTCATGAATTTTCTTCATCATCATAATGATCTTCATTATCAGTATCATTATCATAACTTTGAAACTCCGTCCTTCATGAGTGGTCCGTATCAGGTGACACGAATGCTTGTGGACAGGCTGATGCTTTCCTGTGCTTAATCGGTGCATGACCTAGGCAGAGGAGAACATCCCTGAGTGGAGAATGTCTCTCATGTTTTTATAACTGATTGATTGAAAATCTCTCTCTCTCTCTCTCTCTCTCTCTCTCTCTCTCTCTCTCTCTCTCTCTCTCTCTCTCTCTCTCTCTCTCTAACGTATTTATCTTCTTCATTGGAAATAGTAGCACAGTAATGAAATACCCAAATAATCTCTCTCTCTCTCTCTCTCTCTCTCTCTCTCTCTCTCTCTCTCTCTCTCTCTCTCTCTCTCTCTCTCTCAGTGTTCCACATCCAGTTCGAATTGCGTCCTGTAATGGGGTCGTATACTACCTGTCATTTCAGGTACACCAATACAAGCAGCGATTCTAGCTCCATGTAGCTGCCTGTAACCGTTTTCAGTGTCAAGGTTGACATCATTGCTTTCAATAACGAATATAAATAATGTCTATATTCATACAAGGTTGGGCCTCAACTTGGTAATCCTCCATTCCTGTCATGAGTGGAGCTCTTACAGGTTTGTTTGTTTATAGTTCAGACTTTCCTGACGAGAGCGAGGTAAAGTGATTGCATTTCCCGAAAACACGGTGGTCAGTTAACTGTAGTGGCTGGCAGCCGGTAGATGGGGTTAAAGCTGAGAGAAGCGAAAAAAAAAACAAGTAAAAAATGCGCCGAAGTTTCTTCGGCGCAATCGAGCTTTCTGTACAGCATATAATGCTGTATGAAGTTCTCAGCCACTGCCCATGAGACTTAGCCGCGGCCCATGAAACTTTCAGCCACGGCCTGGTGTGGCCTGTGTTGTTGGCAGCTATAGCTATGCCAGACGCACGATCATGACTAACGTTAACCTTAAATAAAATTAAAAAAAAACTATTGAGGCTAGAAGGCCTGCAATTTGGTGTGTTTGATGATTGAAGGGAGGATGATCAACACACCAATTTGCAGCCCTCTAGCCTCAGTGGTTTTTAAGATTTGGGGGCAGACAGAAAAAGTGTGGACGGCAGAGAAATAGCCATCTCAATAGTTTTCTTTTACAGAAAACTAATGACAGAGGAGGTAATCTGTACCCCACAGGGATGAAACCATTCGTCGGATTATGCGATGTTGGGTACGTCTCTTCTCTTCGTGATGGAATGTGGCTCTAGGTGATAATCGCAAATTTAAAACCTGATCATTTATGATCGTCATAGAGGCTGGTATGTCGTTTGGGGCCTAATGCGTATGAATGACGGATGGATTCATATTTCATCAAATATAATAGAGATTGGACGTACAGGAAATCTTATCTTCATGGTATGTCATGAAAGATTTTAGGAACATCCTAATTTGAGAGCACTTTGAGAAAGTAAAAATAACATTCTTGTGAACATTATAACTGAAGACCATGAGGGGAAAATGAATTATTGTTCTTGTTAATATATATATGAATATATCGCAGTATAAAGTTTTTTATAATAAAGATATGAAAAACGTGGAAAACATGGAATTGCACATAGATAAATAACCAGAAAATGTATAAAATAAAATTGGAAAAGTAGAGGATTTGGCAGAATTCAGCGAAAACAAAGCCGTAAATTTGCAATAATCAAGTTTCTATGTCGCAAAATACCCTCAAGAAAATGAAATATGACGGAAGAGGCCTAAATCAGGATCAAAGTTATATGTAGTCCTGTTGCTTAGTAAACCAAATAATGCAAAAAGGTTTAAAAAAAAAAAAAAAAAAAAAAAGAGTCCGCAACGAATTTAAGTAGTTCGTCAGTGCAGAACAGTCGGCAGTTTTGCTATCTTTCTGTATTTCCCTTTACCCCGTTACTTCTTCCTAATGAACACTTTACTATTCTTTGGAAGCTTGAATTTCTAGTCAATGGCCCCTTTGGTGGGCTTGTTTCATGTGGATACGGTTCATCTTCAGAATAATAATAATAATAATAATAATAATAATAATAATAATAATAATATCGAGGTAACTCATATATCCAAGACAAGGTATTTGTACGTGGTTCATACCCCTGTTCATAAAAGACAAAAGATGATGTAACTTCAAAACAATTTCCTGGGCCTTATGAAACTTCAAGATTATATTTTGCTTTTTAGCGTCTGTTTTTAATGGCAAGGTATAAGTCACTTGATAATTATTGTGTAAGGTAAAACAGAACATTGTTTTTTTAAATATTGTAAAAGCATCTTTTGGGGAAAAAGATAAAAAAAAGTGTATGTTTTTGGTCTGATAACGTTGAACCTAAATTTTCAAGGGTGCATTAGAAAGCTTCTTATTTGTCATTTCTATTCGTTAAATAAGTTTACTCTTGGACATTGATATCAAGAACTAAAGGAGTGGAAAACAATGCATCTTCCAATTCAATAGTGTCGTCAACATATCTACAGAGAAAATAAAGTTTAAAAGCACTGGAATATTTGCAGCCACATTTTTCATATTCTTTTAAAAAGATGATTAACTTGAATGCAAGAAGGAGTCGCATGCTTGTTTGTAAATGACTGGCCCACCAGTAATTTTCAGACTGCAAGGGAGAAATTCACACTGAGTGAGATTTGTGGCGTTTTGATATGTGTAAGAGCAGAGATGGACATAAAACCTTGTTAACTCTCTCTCTCTCTCTCTCTCTCTCTCTCTCTCCTTGTTTGTGCATGTATGTAAGCTCTTGTAACATATACGCGCGTGCAAGACTACAAACCTGAATAAGAACCGTAAGCTTTATTGTCATAGCACGCGACCATGATTTTTTAATCTTTTATTTATTAATTCCGTTTGGCTGAGGAAACAAAAAAAAACAAGAATAAGACGCCGCCGCTTTGCACAACTCTCATTAAAAGAAAACTGCACCAAAAGTCTTCGTGGCATTTGCGCCGGCGCGCTGAACAAAAGCCCCCTTCATCCTCCAAGGCTACGTCTCTCTCTCTCTCTCTCTCTCTCTCTCTCTCTCTCTCTCTCTCTCTCTCTCTCTCAAAAGGTATCTCCATCTCCGTTAGCGTGCCTCTCTCTCTCTCTCTCTCTCTCTCTTGCAAACCTTAATCATGAGGTGATCGAGAATATTGCCCCTGGAGTTCTCCATCTCTCCGAAGGCAGAGATGAGAATCATTGGGTGGAGTGAGGTTTTGTCCTTGTTTATTTCTCCCTCGTGGAAATCTATTGATTGAAAGAACATTTTATTTACTTGGTTTCAGAGTCTAGGTTAAATGTTCCTTTTTTTTAGGGAGTCGTTTCGAATGAGAATTAGCTAATGCACTGTGGTTGGCTCGCAAAGGTGTCTTGGGTTAGAAACTGCTAAATGTCTGTAACAAATAATAGGATGTTTCTCTCGTGTAATTGCCAGTTGCCAGCCATGCTTTAACAGTGAAATAGGTAGCATCTGCTATTTGTATTATGATAAGTTTTTCCTTCTGTTGACCCAGGAGGAAATTACACCGTGGAGTTGAAATTATTTATACTTTTCTTCCAGTGTCATATCTACTGTATTGCTGGAGTATTTTTCATATTTAAGACTTGCAAGCTGTAGGCACCATAAGACTGAAAACTGGAGAGAATTTCAAATGCAATAAAATTACTCCTGTATCCTCTGTTTCCCTTTGATATGAAATATTTGATATTTAAAGAACTCCTTCAACTTGAAAAATAATAGTCAGGTTAATTATAATGACCATTTTCCGCAAAGACTAATTAATCTATTTTATAAAGTTGCGGAGACAGTGAGCTCTTTTTTTTAATAGATTTGAAACTACATAGTAACTTTACTGTGAACCTTGAGTGAGATATCCTAAAAATAAAACAGCGTATTTCATTTACGGCTTCCATATGATATTCGCATTTTCTCTTAAAATGTATGACTGAATGAAAGCAAACCTATATAATATCTTTTCCTGACGAGGTCGCGTATCTTTCGCAGATAAGATTGGAATCTCTTTTAATAGACCCCAGAACCTGTGCGCGTGATTTAGTAAAAGTCCTGATTGGCTGGGATGATGATTCAACTCGATTCTTGACAAGCTGCAATTTTCACCCTCAAGTCCCCTTTACGTAGGGGGGTCCCATAGACGCCCTTTGTTACAGGGAGAGGATATGGGGAAAGAGAATAGGGGAGGATATATATGTATAAAGGGTTACGAACATCGCAACCATTGACGACTGATTGGCTTTGCCGTTGAAGAAAAAAAAAAAGAGTGGGTCTTTTTTAAATTTTATTTTAGTTTTTTCTTTAATCTTCCAATCTGTGTGGGTTGATGAATGAATGCTTGGGCTGATTATAATTATCCCCATTGCCGCCCGGCCTCTTATCAGATGAATTCCGCTTGATAGGGATGCCGTTGATTTCGTTTTCATGAGGGTTCTGAAAGAGTAGGTTCTGACGAGTTTCCTTCGCTCGAGAGTGTGTTTGTGTGTGTGTGTGTGTATATGTTTTATTTTACAAATTTTTTGTGATATAAGGGTTTCAGTGAAAATTTTTTTTAAGGATTTGAGAAAATGAAGTTCGTTTCTGTGGGAATTATTAGTTATGTAGGTTAAAGTCTTTAGTTTTTATATTTTATTCTTTAGCTTTTCTGTTGTTTTATTCAGTCCTTCGATAACCTTGTTTTATTGTTTTTTTTTATATACACATATGTATATATATATAAATGTATTGCATATATATATTTATATATATATATATATATATATATATATATATATATATATATATATATATATATATTTATATTTATATGATTATTTTTCAATAGAATGTGAGGACGCAGGATAAAACTGAGGGACTTGTTACCAGTAGTTGCTGTCACATGCGATCTTCTACCTTCCCGAAAGAAAAGAAAAATGGAAATGATAAGTGATAAGTTGAGCTAAAATCGGAAGCAGATTTAATCACTTGATGAAGTTACATCCACAAAGATACTCTTGATATGAGTGATTAATCTGGAATTTGTAACCAGTAGGATGGCTGAATTAACAAGGCAGTCTTTCACGAGCATCACATTTTTACTTTTCTGTAAAAGAAAATATTGTTCCGGCTTTTTCTGTCCGTCCGCACTTAATTCTGTCCGCACTTTTTCTCTTCGCCCTCAGATCTTAAAAACTATTGAGGCTAGAGGGCCGCTAATTGGTATGTTGATCATCCACCCTCCAGTCATCAAACATACCAAATTGCAGCCCTCTAGCCTCACGAGTTTTTATTTTATTTAAGGGTAAAGTTAGCCATAATCGTGCTTCTGGCAACGAAATTAGGATAGGCCACCACCGGGTCGTGGTTAAAGATTCATGGGCCGCGGCCCATACAGCTTTATACCAAGACCACCGAAAGATAGATCTATTATCGGTGGCCTTGATTGCGCCGGAGAAACTTAGGCTCATTTTTTACTTGTTAATCTTTTATTTTTGAGTCAGATGAGATCTTCGAATACTGGATAAAACTTGCAGTTAAAATTGCTTGTGCGTTCCAACATACCTCTGATATGTTTGAAGTGACAGAAGCATTATAGATATTTCCT
The DNA here is from genome assembly GCF_040412425.1 of Macrobrachium rosenbergii. NCBI lineage: Eukaryota > Metazoa > Arthropoda > Malacostraca > Decapoda > Palaemonidae > Macrobrachium > Macrobrachium rosenbergii. The sequence continues at coordinate 20,430,432 of NC_089790.1, forward strand.
AGTGATTTGTAAGTTCTTTATTCTTTGTATATGACTTAGGGCATTTTCCCGATGACGTCATGACTATAGAAACCTTATTCAGAAATCACATTCTCACAGTATTGTGTAGAAACAGTGATTCTCGTATGGTTGCCAGTCCTAAAAACTCAACTATTTACGTTTGTACAGTGCTGTGGATTGCTCGTCCTGCCTCTGTTTCCATAGTATACGGCGTAGGGCTTTGTATCAAGTGGGTTTGTCATCAGTTGGGAAGAGAAAGGCTATAACAGTTGTTAATCTTTCGAGATGAGATTGCTAGACATACACCCTCATCTGGAATCCATCTGTCGTATGTATATATATATATATATATATATATATATATATATATATATATATATATATATATATATATATATATATATATATATATATATATATATATATATATATATATACGTACATACATATATATTATATATATTTATATATATATTAAACCCCGAAAAGAAAAAATAACACAACAGTTATATAGTATTGACACAACCTCTTTGGGTTGTTTAAAAACCATTTGATCATTGTCATATGCAAATCTTATTATTTTCCCAAGAAACCATCTGGAGCCCTTTGCCTTCTGAGCCCTGGAGCAAAATGCACCTGCTGCCCGATTCTCTCACATGCCCATCTTGCAGACTGGTAAGACTGCTGTTTGAGATGTTAGAAAGATGTTACATTTGCATGGCTGATTTGCCTGAGTTTGTAAAGAAGGTCGAATGGTCACATGAATATGCGCGTGCGCAGACCCGCACACGCATATTTTATATATGCGTGTATATATATATATATATATATATATATATATATATATATATATATATATATATAAATATATGTACATACATACTTTTATATATACATATATATATGTATATAAATATAAAAATATACATGTACATATATAATAAAATATATATATATATATATATATATATATATATATATATATATATATATATATATATATATATATATATATATGTGTGTGTGTGTGTATGTATGTATGTATGTGTCTGTGTGTGCGTGCATTCATAAGTTTAAGTTCATGCCTGATCCATCTGATTTTAATATATGTTGACATCGAAGGCATCCAATAATTATTAGTTTGGCTAAACGAGAGATACCATTAAAAAGTAGTGAATTGGCAGCCAAGCCGACGGAAGCTTGGTGGCAGCCCAAATGTCGCCTTAATGTCAGATCAGCTTGGAGGCGACTCGCCGCTGTGTATGCCGACGATCGCTTTTCAGAGATTAATACACATCTGTAATAGGAAAATACGCAATTCAAAGAACTGTTGGAAACCTTGTGCTTTTAATCCTTATTTATCAGTACATTTTATGCGTTAAGGGAATGCTGTAATTTCTTGTGTCTCTTTGTGTGCTAATAAATGTGCCTCGCTGTCGAACTTCTCAGTTCCAGAGGTCCTGTATTCCTCTTCACACCGTTGGACTGTGGAACAGCTTCCCAGAGGATGTCGTGCAGTTGGAACTTCAGAAGTTCAAGCGAAGATGCAATATTGGCACTTCTACCCTAACACAACTCAACATGTATTTTAATATTTTACTTGCATTTTTATTTACTTATTAATTTGTTGATTTATCTGTTTTTCTAATAACTGATCTGCTCTTTCTCTGTTTCCCATTACCTTCTATTACTTCTTTCGAATGACCACCATATTCTTTGGAAGCTTGAATTTCAAGTCAATGGCCTCTACCATGGGCTTGTTCCATACGAATACGGTTCATCTTCTGGATAATGATAATATTAATCCGAGTTACCTTGGCAGCGATGGTCGAAGTCAAATTTCTTTCCTCAGTTGGAAATTGCGCTAAACTTCTCTTAGCCCTATGATATGCGGAGGCTGGAAAAATAAGGAAACGTTCGATTACATGAATTTTATCGTTTTACTTTGAGAAATTTTTATTTCAGAGCCGAGGAGCAGCTTAAATGCACATGAGAGAGACGCCCATATTTTATTTGAATAGAGCGAAATGAAACAGCAATATAATGAAGTATTATGGAAATAGCTGTCATTTTCCACCCATCTTGAATGGACGCCAGCGGGTGGCGTTGTTCTGGCGGTAAATGGCAGTTTTCCCCCGCTTCTGTCTGTTTACTCTTATTATCTCCGCCAGCGAAGTAGGAAGGGGATTTATTTTCACACGTGTCTGTGTGTGTTTGCCTCTAGGACATCTCAAGAACGGATGACCAGAACTTGATGGATGTGGGTGAGAAAACATCCAGGTAACTCTTGGTGAAACATGGATGGAGATCTCTCTATATGTCGTCACTGCAGACAATCTTGGCCTTTATTATTCGAATATTTTAATTCTTTAACTTTTTTTTCATCTTGTTTCCTGTCTTTAGGATAATTATTATGGACGTGTAAACAATTTGTGTAATTTGACTTTAGTAATGTTTCCTAGTCTCGCAATACTTTTACGTTCGTGAGTTTTCTGTAGCAAAGCGAATATTGTCATTATCATTTTCAAAGGAATTATTGGCCTGCAATTTCCTTCAGGATTTCTGGTGTTTATTCTGTTATAAGTGAGAGTTCCCGTTTCATGCTGCAAGAGCAATAAGCTGAGCTGTTTGCTGCGAAGAGTAAACAGCTGTTTGCTATTGTTTTTCTTTTATATTTATAAGTATTTTTTTTGTTAGAAATGTGGGTTGATGGACTTTGCTTGTAAACTGAAGACAATCACTTTTGTCAAGATATGAAATAAGTGATTGTGAAAATGGAGAAGAAGGCAGATAATTAAACTCTTAAGAAACTGGAAATAAAATCTTTTGAAGACTAATCCCATTGGCTGATTATCGGGTTCACGATATCCATGCAGCATCTATAAACTGAGAAGCATGTCGTATACAACGAGGCCTCGAAAGTCTAGGCGGCAGAAAATGAAGCATTCCCGAAGTGGGGGGAGGGGGTAGCGTTAGTGCCGTGAGTACACCTCATGCGGTGCACTGTAAACCTTTCTTCCGTCTTACTTTCCACCCTCTCCTAACAATTGTTTCATAGTGTAACTGCGAGGTTTTCCTCCAGTTACACTTTTTAAACCTTTCTACTCTTAATTTTCCTTTCGGTGCTGTATGGCCTCATAGGTCCCAGCGCTTGGCCTTCGGCCAAAATTGTATATTTCATTCCATTATTTAAACTAGAAACAGGTAAAGTAACTCCAGCATCATTCGTACAAGGTAAACTCGAGAAAATGCATGGAAGTTGAGCATAGCTCTTGATATGATGATAGAAATGTGTTACCTCTGTCTTTTGGGAGAAAAGTACGAGAAACCTAGTGCAGGAAATTCAAAGACTGAGAGAGATCGAGAATGAGGGTACGAGTGGGTATAGGCAAGGTCCTTGGGTATAGGGAAGCCGTTGTGAAGCCTTGCCTTTCCCCTCATCTCGCCCTAATCTCGCACCTTAAACCATCCATCCCCTCCTCATACTCCGAGGCTGAGGGGTACTTAAGGTTTCGGCGAGTCGGCAGGTGCTGACAAACTGTCTTGCGGGCGCAGAGGAACAACTGCTATTTATCTCTCTCTCTCTCTCTCTCTCTCTCTCTCTCTCTCTCTCTCTCTCTCTCTCTCAAATAGACCTCTTCCCTCTCTTTTACCCTCCGTTCCCTTCCCCCAAATAGCTTCGACAGATTTGAACCCTAGCGTCATTTTTAGGGTTCGTTTTTTATTTGTTTACGTCTGCGTTTTCCTTGTCTTTGAGGGGTGTGTTCGGTTTTGGTTGCCGTAAAAAAAGTTAAGCCCAATTTAGGTTTGTGGTATATATATATATATATATATATATATATATATATATATATATATATATATATATATATATATATATATATATATATATATATATATATATATATATATATATATATATATATATGTATATATATATAAATAAATAACATCCTATTTGTATTGTAAAGTTTCTGTCTTGAAATCGAAATGATTGCCCATGATCAAGCATTCCTCAACTGTTCAGTGAAAGCCATAAAATCCGCAGCTTTATTACACTGCTGGTAGTTGACTTCCTGCTTGTGTCTTCAGTCCTCTCTATAAGCTAATTTTACGGAAGTACCTAAGCCTACCCCTCAGAGGGAAAAAGATTGTGATCTCTAACTGCTGTAGTTCCCCAAGATTTATGTGTACTTTTTCCATCTTTGCGTGGAATATTATTCATATATATGTGGATTTTCTTCGTACTTCTTTCCTCGTAGTGTTGAATGAAAGACTTTTTGTCTGACAAAGAACTTTTATTCTATTCAAATTCTAATGTAGTTTCCAGTCTGCTTATTCTCAGGTTTTTTAAACCTTTCACGGTGTCTAAAAAATTAATGTTTTAAGAACTTTTTACGTGATTAGATTTACTGTTCTTATTTAACTATTTTGTGCCAAATAGCTTTTAAGCATTTAATTTGGTAACATTAAATTTGATTCATGGTCTTGTAACGGCTTTTAATAAAAGGAATTTAAGATCTTGTACAATTCCGGATATTATAAGGTAGCCTACTCATATAAACGTTAATTAATGTGATGGATATATATCTAAAATGTTTTTTCTCATGCGGGAAATAATTTTGAATAGTTAAATGACATCGCTCGTCATTGTGCAATAAAAATTTTACCTGGGATTTTTATGGCAGAAGCAACAGGCAGAGTATTCCAATGGAAACTTCTTATTTTATTTTGAAATTTATTTTGACCTGTTGTAGGCATAACTTTGAATTAAATTCTCCCACATGAGTTGTTCCGGCTATCATTTATCGAATATTGTATGTATATAAATTTTTATCTGCAGGAGCAAAATGAACTTTAAAAGCCATGAGAGTTCTTTTTAAACTAGTCCCCCTTAAAGTTGAGTGAACCCACAGAAAATGGGTGGGATATGGTGTTGTAGAAAATACTCATTGTTGTGGGAAGGTGGGTAACTATGATATAAATGATCATCGCAGTTCTGATAACTATCAGCCATGCCATTTTTCCGTAGGAATTTTTGTGCTACATTGTTAGCTACCCCTGTTGTTAATGATTATCCATGTGAGGGTGCTGGCATATGTTTCCATGATATAAGCGACAATGAATTCCCATGAATATTACGTAGGACTAACATAGGTAGGCAATATGTAGTTGGCCGCCCCCGGCTGGAAAAGGGGGCTTATGCTGTGTTATGTAGGTTAAGGTGGGATGTTAAAAAATAGGATTAATTTGTTATACTGACCAAAATCATATTTTTTCAATGTTTATTTACGGTATTTTTAACATTTTGCATCAAATATTTGATTTGATGGTATACATTATATAACCCAACCGATTTTGCTTGTCGAATGTAGGTGTGTCAGAACAGCTGCTGTACTTTTATAACCAGTTGAATTTATGCATAATTAAAACCAGCATCACTTAAGTTTATAATGTGGTAGCTGACCATCATTAAAAATAAAGGGTCATCCACACGTTTGAATTCACCCATATGAATCTCTCTCTCTCTCTCTCTCTCTCTCTCTCTCTCTCTCTCTCTCTCTCTCTCTCTCTCTCTCTCTCTCTCTCTCTAATCAGTTTCTCTTAGGGTGTTGTGAAACAGGGACATGTAGTTCATCATCCCTGTTTCTTCATGCATATCAAGTCCCTTTTGATTAATTGGAGATTATGTTAATTGATTGTGCAAGAGTATGTTTATCAAATTATGTTAATTGATTGTGCAAGAGTATGTTTATCAAGCCATAACTTTATGATAACGTCTTGTATTTAAAGTAACATTGTCAATAAACATGGCATCTGCTGTAACTGGAAAACTGTATTACTATATATCTTTATGGGATTTTGTATTGCGTAATATTTCACACTAGTTAATATTTAATTTGGCATTTGTTTATTGGCGTTGTACACATAATTCTTGTATAGTCTAAAATGACTATAATAACAGCGGCAACAGAAACGGCATGTTTACAAACGCGACGCCTGAATGTTTTTGTTGACCTCAATGGTCTCTCTGCACCAAGACACAAGCCACTTGCTTTACCCAAGGAGAGGCTATCATGTGTGTGTTTGTGTGTGTGTGTGCGCGCGCGTTTTCTCATCCAGGCCCTGGCGTCAGATGATGCAGGATTCACAAATAAGGCTTTGCTCCATCTGAGTTTTTTTTCCTTCCTCCTCCCTAACCACTTCGACCTCCCACTCCAAACCCCCACCACGTGAATTATTCCCCCCCTCCCACACCTACAAGAGGTCAATCAGGACACCTGCCCTCCCCCTCCCCCTCTGTCCGCTTGGTCTTCCAACCGGGAGGCTGACTCTTTTTGGAGATTCTCTTGTTTTTTTTTCTTTTTTTTTTTTTGTAGGTGCCTGTTCTGTTCAGCTCAGCTTGTGAATCTTGTCTGAAAATTGTTTACTTAAGTGAGTTAGTGTCCTTTTTGTTGAATTATATCGCCTGCTATAAAATCAACGTATATGGAATGTGGTATATTGTTGAAAAACGCTCTTGCGCTGTTTGTGTGGCTTGGTCCATAGATGTATTTTGTAAAAGCATAAACAATTGCATGTCAGAACGTTACATTTCAGGGTGGCAGAAATAAGGCAGAAATAAGGCAGTGATGAGAGAGAACTTTTTCCTTCCTCATATCAACAAAAGTTATTTAAGAAAACACGTTTAGAACTCACCTTCTACCTGTATTTATGTATTGTATGTGTAAGCACTTTATATTCAACATATCAGTATGGAGTATTCTAAAATTAGCGTATCAATATTATTTGGTATTCTGAAATTTTTTGAAGAGGTATCCATTTGTGTATAGAATGTGAATTCTAAGGAAGCTCCAACTATATCATTTAAAAGTTTTTTTTATGTCCTTCGTTCTTTCTGAATACTTTTTTATTGGGGGGGGGGCATTAGATATACAGTACTGTAATAGATCTTTGGGTATCTGGTGCATGATGTTGTAGATTTAGAGCTCCGGGAATGTCTGTTACTTGGTAGTATTGAGTAGATCCAAACCGGGTACCAGTTTGAGAGACTCAGTCAGTCACTGAGCCAGAAATGGGGTGAAGATTTTAAAAAGCATTTTCAAGTTCGAGATTTTCCTACTTAAGTTATGGCGGAGGTAGTAATTTCTCATATTAAAATACAGTCATCGATAACCATACTTAAATTTTATAAGCTGAAAGAATTAAAACATTATTTTACCACCGATGACAAATTTTCCTTTCCAGCGATGACGTCACTCTCCTTCTTTGGCGGCGGAAATTCTCCCAGGGCATTTTATCCTTAATCCTTCCAGTAAATTTGTGAATGTTGTATCTGCTTATTAAATATTTTGTTATATAAAGTTTCATGTTCCCTTCTTTTAAAAACTGCATATAATTGTTTTTCAGTAAACCGCTTGTAGATTATACCAGACGGTATTTTGAAAGCCTTGAGCTGCCAATGATAGGTCGAAGTTTAAGGCAAAAAATACATAACAATGCTAAGTGGCATCAATCGTTGTTCAATTCCTTGAGGAACTTGTAACGATTATACATAATACTGTAGCGACCGGTTTCACCTTCTGTTTATATGTATATTGAATTGCACTTTTCGAAAATTCGGCAATTTTACGTTATATATTGTACCGCAATATTTTAATATCGTGTTATTTTCATGAGCAAGTTTTTAATTATACCGGTGTGCTGGTGTGGCTTTGTGTACGTGCGTTCGTGAGAGCGTAACGCTGGCTGGATTTTATGCGGCATTAGCATATTGAATTGGACGAACTGGTCTGGCTTTCATCTATTCCCAGCACCCTCTGCTTCATCATAATTAGATACTTGTGTGACTGCTTGTGTTTGTAAGCATGTGCGTGTGTGTGTGTGTGAGAGAGAGAGAGAGTGTGCGTGTACTGGGGTCGATGCTGGCCAGTGTTAAGAATAGGTACGGATGTTATCTACTTTTAGCGAGCGGCTTACCAAAAATGCACCATAACAAATGAGTGTGAGGCTACGCCGTGTCTGGGGCAATAAGCTGTTCTGTTTTAGTTTTCTGTAAAAGATAACTATTGTGCCGACTTTGTCTGTCCGTCCGCACTTTTTCTCTCCGCCCTCAGATCTTAAAAACTACTGAGGCTAGAGGGCTGCAAATTGGTATGTTGATCATCCACCCTCCAATCATCAAACATTCCAAATTGCAGCCGTCTAGCCTCAGTAGTTTTTATTTTATTTAAGGTTAAAGTTAGCCATAATCGTGCTTCTGGCAACGATTTAGGTTAGGCCACCACCGTGCCGTGGTTAAAGATTCATGGGCCGCTGCTCATACAGCATTATACCGAGACCACCGAATGATAGATCTGTTTTCGGTGGCCTTGATTATACGCTGTAGCGGCTGTACAGAAAACTCGATTGGCATTTTTTACTTGTATATTGTCAGCCTACTTTGATTCCTTATATTCCCGGCCTAAAAGACAGTGATTTTATGTGGCTTGTGTTTTTAATGTAAATGTGAAAATGGTCATGCATAATAATATGGCGAATATTTTGAATATGAATTTAAATTTGATTGGAACGAAATTATTATAGCCCAAGAAAACGAATACATAACTTCTTTTTAATGTTTTTTAGTTGTTAATTTATTTTTTATTTAATTTTTTTTTTTTTTGTAGAAATTTCGAATTCCAAGTAGAATGATTAAAAAAAAAATCTCAAAATCTTTTTCCCCACGAAATCCGGGGATACTTACAGTAAGCTTTCGGATATTGGTTCTCAATAGCTTATGGATTAAGGCATCTTTTTTTTTTCCAGTTTTCGACATAAGCTTTCCATCTTACCGTGCACTTAATGATTACTTTTTTTTTTCTTTTTAATATTTGGCTATTCGTGGTTTTGCCTTATACACACACACACACACATATATATATATATATATATATATATATATATATATATATATATATATATGTATATATAAACATTTATATATATAATATATATATATGTGTGTATGTAGTATATATATGTGTATGTATGTATGTATGTATGTATGTATATAGGAGAGAAAAGAGAGAGAGAGAGAGAAAGGGAGAGAGAGATGGGGAATGCATGACCTTCGTAAGCAGGAAATACCATGAATTCCACCTCTTTCCTATAAGGCCTTACATATTGCACGTTTTTATGGCCATAGATTATTTAAATGAATTTCGTGCTTGACTTGTTTACCAGGATATTGTAGCATATTTTCATTTCAGAGAAAAGTGGTAGGTACTGCTTTTATTATTCTTCTAGTTATATTTCCCACTTTTATCTTAATGAGTTAAATTACTAAACGTGGCAGGATTTTTTGTCTCTAAATTTTCTATTAAAACGGATTTCGTTTTTATCTTTCGACAGATCATTTTCGATGGGTATCGTCCCTACGTTTGTAGTCAACATTCCAATGGCATTCATGTTCAGGCGTAATTATCTTGGGTTCTTTTTCCTTCTTTATCTTGGGTTCTGTTTCCCTCTTTATCTTGGATTCTGTTTCTTCTGTTTCCTTTTTTATCTTGGGTTCTGTTTCCTTCTTTATCTTGGGTTCTGTTTCCTTCTTTATCTTGGGTTGTGTTTCCCTCTTTGTCTTAGGTTGTGTTTTTTCTTCATCTTGGTTTTTGTTTCCTTCTTTATTTTGGGTTCTGTTTCCTTCTTTATCTTAGGTTGCATTTTCTTCTTTTTCTTAGGTTCTGTTTCCTTCTTTCTAGAGGACAAATTTCTTTGCGGTCTTTGGTAGCCATGAACGTGGTGGAAATGTGAACTATAAAACCGTTTGATTATCTGAGTCTGATATTTTTATTCTTTTTTTTTCTGTTCCTCTTTCCTTCCTCACGTTTTATTACGGGTTCTTATTCCATCATTTACTCATTATTGACTAGGCCATTAGCGTTCTGTGACCATTTTCCCCCCCACCACTTCTCTCATAATTTATTCAGTTCACATTGATGAGATAAAAAAAACTAAATGGTCTGTAACAAAGTAATGGGGGAGGTAGAACCTTTTTTTGTCGTAGTTTTTATTTTATATGTTTTGGGTTCATAGCTCTTCCATTTGGATGTTTTTTTTATTACTAAGAAGATATCATCTTATGCTTTCTAACGAGAGAGAGAGAGAGAGAGAGAGAGAGAGAGAGAGAGAGAGAGAGAGAGAGAGAGAGAGAGTTCACGATTTATTTCAGCTTTAACAACATCAACAACTTTCGTACATTGTTAAGAATTAATACAGTATAACACTATTTCAGTGCTGGTATAGCAGTAATGAAATAAAATATCAGACGAAAATATGTAACTAAAATATACACATACGCACTGACTATATATATATATATATATATATATATATATATATATATACATATACTGTATATATATATATATATATATATATATATATATATATATATATATATATATATATATATAATTTTTAAGCATTTTGATGACCTGTTTTAATGTGGCTTACAAATATTCTAATTTTTTGGGGGGCAATCTGTCAAAGTCCAACTTCCTAGGTATGTAAGGAAAAAAATAAATGTAATATGCTTTAGCTAGGGAACATATACAACGCGTTTTTAACATTTTAAAGTGACAAATAAACATGTTGTAAGTACTTTAGATTGCTTACAGCGTTTTTAAAATTATGTGGAAAAAATAAAACAAATTAAGTATGATATCTTTAGGTGAACTCTCAAGCACAATATTAGCTTTAGGTTTAGAAGAACGTATATCTTTGCTCGATGAAATTGTATATATGATGCTCTTTAGATATTTTTATAATGATACCGACAGCAGCCAACTGACAACGGTTCATCATTAAGTAGCGCTAATTGATCTAGAAAAAAAAAGACGGGTTCTGTATGATGCCATTAATAAGTCACCAGATGGCATTTGAAATGAAAAAATGTCAAGTTTGATATTGCCACCGTATTAATAGTATTGGCTTCCTGTTTGCCAATAAATTTTCAACCGTTTTATCTATAACAAATAAGATTGGTCACTGACATTAAGTGTACTAATATAACTTTGAGTTCCCAGCAATATAAACAGACTACAAGTATAATGTTATAACAAAATATTGACTCGGAATTATTCATATATTTTTTTCTTCCTGTGCTACTCATCAAGAGTATTCTGACACATGGAACTTCAGTTGGAACTTCAGAGGTTCAAACGAAAATTTATTATTATTTTTTTCTTTTTTAATAAGTGGTATCTTTTCTTTCTGTATTTCCCTTTACTTCCCCTTGCTTCTTCCTAATGAACACATTCTTTGGAAGCTTGAATTTCAAGTCAATGGCTCCTGTGGTGGGCTTGTTCCATATGAATAGGTTTCATCTACTAAATAATAATAATAATAATGGATGCTTCCTGTTTGTCAGTTAAGTTAAGATTGGTCACTGGCATTAAGTGTACTAACTTAACTTCGAGTTCCCAGCAATATGAATAGACCACAAGTACAATGATAGAGCAAAATATTGACTCGGAATTATTCATATATTTTTTTCCCCTTCTTGTGCTACTCATTAAGCTGATCTTGGCACACGGTTGCCTATAGTGGTTCCATGTTTGTTCCCAAACTGCTCTCGTGTCGTTCAGCTGAAAGACGAGTCCAATTAGGAAATGGAAGGACACACATTCGTTGGTTAAGGTTACGCTTCCCTTAAGTCATCTTCCCCTTGCAACCTTTGTGCTGCCTGGCGTGGCTTATTATCTAGGTGTAAAGTCTTATAGTATGCGCTCTAATGTCCGTTAATGACTATAATTATCTCCGTCGATTTAGGGAATGTTTGAGAAGAATATAATATTAATTCTTCAGCATTCAGGAATGATTGTTTAATATGTTCTTTTTGTGCAACATTTTTGAAGACACGTTTATTTAGTTCAAATCTGTTTCATCAGAACAAGAAGGTAACCTAGAAAAAGATTTAACAGCTATATTAACGCATATTCAGCCGGTCTCTCCCGGAGAGAGAGAGAGAGAGAGAGATTTTACCTCACAAATCTTATACCAGACAAATTACCCATTTTGATGAGAGTTGAAAATTGCTGAGAGAGAGAGAGAGAGAGAGAGAGAGAGAGAGAGAGAGAGAGAGAGAGAGAGAGAGAGAGAGAGAGAGAGAGAGAGAGAGAGAGAGATTTTACCTCACAAATCTTATACCAGACAAATTACCCATTTTGATGAGAGTTGAAAATTGCTGAGAGAGAGAGAGAGAGAGAGAGAGAGAGAGAGAGAGAGAGAGAGAGAGAGAGAGAGAGAGAGAGATTTTACCTCACAAATCTTATACCAGACAAATTACCTATTTTGATGAGAGTTGAAAATTGCTGAGAGAGAGAGAGAGAGAGAGAGAGAGAGAGAGAGAGAGAGAGAGACGATTGTCTGTCCCTCGGCCATTATGTACCAGTACATAAGAAAAGGTCGCCGGGAAATGAAAGCTCATGAAAAGGACAAGTTGTCTGGCCAAAGTGTTCCATTTATGGGGTTAAGGAAATCCCATGAAAGAAGATGTCCTACCCCTGTACTCTCGTAGCAGGTAACGCCGGGGTTTTTGGGGGGAGGAGCTTTTTGTAAGGAGAATAGGTCCTAAGGTCCTTAGATGTGATGTTGTTGGTGTATAAAAGGGGGGAGTCCTTTTGATAATCCTTTCATAAGGTGACCAGTAATGGTTTCTCTGTACTATATCTTTAACGGCCGAGTGGTTCGTTATTGGTTGTAACAAACCAGCAACATCTGTGATGGTTCAAAGTGATAAATTTATTGATAGTGAAGTTATCGTCACTGCTTTTTCTGCCGGTGCTGTTAACGCAATATTCCACCTGGCCTTCGCTGCTTTTCATTTAGGTGAAATCCTACCCACCTGTACCGTGTGTTCTCTACGCACAGAGAGAATATGGGACGAAAATTAACTTTTAAATCGCAATCTATCTACATTCCTGTTAACGTTGGAGTTACCGACGTCGTAATTTTTGAATAATCTATCTCCCTGAAATAAGGTTATTTGCAATTGCCAGTAATTATTCTATTCCACGGTTTAATGACATTATTTTCCTTCACTGTCAGGCTTCGGGATTCTTTTCCTGCTTCGTTTTGCGTTCTAATCAATAGCTTCCTTTTTTTTTTCGAGCCTGCGCTACGTAAGGAAAATTTAATTGCTCGTCCTAATGACCTTTTCATTAAAAAAGGGAGTTGGAAAGGTTCACGAGAAGGCGGGGTCGGTGGGGTGGGGGGGTGCCTTAAAGTTACCCATACTATTATTTGATCCTTTGAACTTGTTATTTCCGTATAGAGTTGGAAGGTCTTGATACGTCGACGCATTCTTCTGGCTTGACGTAAGTCTCCTTCTTGAGTGTTTACAAATATTTCTTTCCCACTCTTCATATGTCACTTTGGTCTCAGTAGATAGGATTTAACGTCAATCTTTTCGTGATGTTAATTTGAACTACATTTTTAAATATCGGAACAGATTTGTAAAGAATAAATGGCAAAGGAAGAAATGTTCTTTTTGCCAAAGAGGTTCCCAAGGTCCCGTACCTTCCACCCTTAAGGTCCTTCACGTGAAGTTCGGCATGAAAGGTTATTGCGAGTTGCCTTGAGGTTCTTGAGGGAAAGTTATATTGATTTGTTTAGAAAACGTAGTAGCATTATTATGGCAGTGTTAATACAAGAAATAATGTCACTATGTGGCATTGTGTAATAAATGGTATGGAATTTTGTTAGACCAAAAGTATATCCATATACAGTACATACTTATGTAAACATTTTTACCAGCTTTAAATTCAGATACAAATTTCTCTCTCTCTCTCTCTCTCTCTCTCTCTCTCTCTCTCTCTCTCTCTCTGTGTGTGTGTGTGTGTGTGATGCTACATTACGTATTTAGTTGCCATTAAGGTGTTTCCCTAAGGGAGGTGGGCTGCTCCTTAAAAAAAAAATAGTAATACTGAGGCCACTGCCATATACAGAAGGCTCACCGTGCATGCATGATTATATATACAATGTTAACGGGGAATAATCGTATGTACACAAAGTGTCGTCAAGATTGCAGGCCCTTCCTTCTTTTAGAAAAAATATATGACCAGAAATAAAATAATATAAATTAGATGTCAGTCTCATTCAGTGGCTTTCATGTTATTTAGAATATAGAATAACAGTGAAAAACATTGTTCTTTGGTCCTTTCCTTTCATTGTTTGCAACGGTCAGTTATGATTGTTTCTGACGTAACGTGTCCCTTTACACATCAAATGAGGGATTTGCGTGGGTCAAACCCCAGATGAGAAAGTCAAGAGGGAACGCGGAGTTTGTATCAGCAGGACATCCTTCTCACGAGAGAGAGAGAGAGAGGGGGGGGTGGGGGTTGGTTGTGGGGGGAGGGAGAACAGTAAGGAAAGCCAAAGCAGTATTAGGAGTAAGAGGAGGAGTTTATCAAGTGAGAGAGAGAGAGAGAGAGAGAGATGACTCCAGTGTTGGTCTGCGACCGGCTAGCTAAGTGTAGTGGTGACTGCTTGGCCGACACATCAAGGTGATGATGATAGTGAGTGGAGTCTCAGCGAAAACTTTGTGGAGGTGTGAGTGAGTCTAACCTCTTTTTTCGCGGCTCTGTTTCTGTGTGAAGGTTTATTTATAGACGTGAAGTTTCATGTTAATATTTAATAATGATAAGTAAATTTATCCGGTAAATTTCATATGATTCATATTCTCAACGTCATGTTGTAAATAGTGAACAGTGAACCGTTAATCTTGTACTGAGAGTGTGGTGTCACCCTGTTCATATATTTCTTCAGTTTAATTGCACTGACTATGTATAAACAACAAATGGGTGCAGGCATACCCAAAATGTCAAAGGTGGAAAGAACATTGGAATGGACATTGTGGAGCGGTTACCTTCTTTACGGTACGTACCGGATTTTGAATGGTAACTGAAAGTACCCCAAAATATCCTGTTTGGTCTAAACTAAGAACCGCTACCAGCCCTAAAGAGATGAAGTTATGGATTGGGATAAATGAACATGCTTGGTGT
Organism: Macrobrachium rosenbergii; assembly: GCF_040412425.1. Lineage (NCBI taxonomy): Eukaryota > Metazoa > Arthropoda > Malacostraca > Decapoda > Palaemonidae > Macrobrachium > Macrobrachium rosenbergii. Next base: position 20,445,476 of record NC_089790.1, read on the forward strand.
TTACTTGTTTCTGAGCAGAAGTGGGGGCGTTGGGTAAGATATTCTCACCTAGACGTCTGCCACTAAGGAAATCACAATACATTCCACTGTTGTAAATGTTGTTTTGTTGAATAAACTGCGGTTATTCAATCCCAGTTTTTATCGTATGTCTGTGAACTTTGCAGTGAGCGTAGAAAATGCAAATACAGAAATCCTATAATGACATCAGGCATTTAAACAACTCACAGGACGAATTACAGTGAGGATAGTTGAAGAAAAGAACAGTAATATAAAGTGACCATCTTTGCTTAGAAAGGATGAGGAGAGTTGAATGAAAAAATGAGGATGACTACAATAAACATCTTAACGCATTATGCTGCGGAGACTGGAGTACTTCAGATTCGAGAAGGTAACTTTAATCTCTCTGATTTCTTTTCTGAAGAATGTTGGTCTTCCTTCATCGTTCTGTTTCTTTGGGGTTTGTGCTCATTACTTTTCTCGTGTGGGTTAATTTGTGTTTTCTGTTATTTATTATCTTTTTATTGATTTTTCTCTCTATGTCGTAGAAGTATCATTTTATGTAAAAGTTCATCTTAAGGGAACAAGTTGTGTGAAACTTGTTATTTTTTTAATTGTCTTTTTTATATCTGTAAATATGCTTTAACCTGGTATTGTTTCAAGGTCAGTATCTTCAAGCATCTAATGTGGGTCTCCTCCAAAACTTTATAAAACTAGATCATTTCTGCAATGAGATGAAAAATTGTTTTTTAAAGATAGTAATTTATTCCCTGAAACTATTGTACATGGAGTTTCAGTAAGCAGTGATGTAAACCATTAAATACCATAATAATATTTTATTACGAAGTTTCTCCGGGGAATTATTCCTCTTGGCGAATGGTCTCGATATATATAAATGTGTGTATATATACATACATATATATATATATATATATATATATATATATATATATATATATATACATACTGTATAAATATATGTGTGTGTACTGTATGTATGTATATATATATGTAAATGTATATATACTGTAATATATATATACATATATATATATATATATGTATGTATATATGTGTGTGTTTGTGTGTGTGCGCGCGCGCGCGTGTGTGTAACAGGTCCTTTCATATGAGGTTTGTAATCATGTCCTGGGTTAGGCATTCGAGCAAGTGTGCAGTAAAGGAATAAACCCAAGATTAAGAAGACATAGCCCGACTTTAGACAAGGGAACGTTGGATACTAAAAGCAGAAATAATCCACATATCTTCAGGAGAATACGAACAGTCTCTAGGTTTCTATTGTGTGGCTTGTGGAGGCAGCGCTAACGCTATAACGTATCTGTTGTTATAAGCAGGGTCCTCGTCATAAGATGCCGTGTCTGCCAGCAGCGCCGAGCTCCGCGAGCGAAGGTGAGCGAGTGTCCTCTCTTTCTGAAGTATCATATAACTTGTCTGACTTGAATGCAGCAGATCTAGTTAGCATCTCGAGAGAGGGAAAGTGACCGACGGCGCTAAAGACGCCTTCCAGCCAACGTGTATCTCATCACATTTTTTTTTCTAAATTATTATTGTTATTGTTATTCAGAAGATGAACTCTCCTATTCATACAGAACAAGCCCACCAAAGAGACCATTGACATGATATTCGAGTATTATTATTATTAGTATTATTATTATTATTATTATTATTATTATTATTATTACTATTATTCAGAAGATGAACCCTATTCTTAAGGAAAGTCCACCAAAGGGACCATTGACTTGAAATTCGAGAATAATAATAATAATAATAATAGTAATAATAATAATAATAATAATAATTATTATTATTATTATTATTATTATTATTATTATTATTATTATTATTATTATTATTATTATTATTCAGCAGACGAACCCCATTCATATGGAACAAGCCCACCACAGGGGCCATTGACTTGAAATTCAAGCTTCCAAAGAGTATGGTTTTCATTAGGAAGAAGTAAGAGGAGGTGAAGGGAGATACAGAAAAAAGAGATCAGTAATTAGAAAAGGAAAAATAGAGAGAGGGAGACATGGTGCTGCCTCAGGTTAAGGCAAAAATGAAAAATTTGGGAGAGTTGAAGGCTTTTGTGGGTGTTGATCATTTACGTGTTTTGAGAAGTGTCAGGTATTATCCGGAAATAACTTCCTTAAATGCCTAAATGATGATGCAAGCCTTTTTTTTAAATGGTGCTCATAATTATCATTATTTTCATCTAACTTGTTTATTGGTGTTTTTGATGCAAATAGCTTTGCTTCGCAATATTATTGTAGCTTGGTTATGTTATATTGAACTAAATAATTGCTAGTATTTAAACAACCTGAATTGAGTGATTGGGTTTGATTTTGTTTGATTAAACTAGAAAACATATAAAACGTCATTAATACCGTATTATTTATATGATTTTCCACAATTTTTATCAGTGGACAGATTTCCAGTAAATTTCCTTTTGGTATTTATTAAAGATTTGACTTGGGAGGCGTGAACTTTCAAGTTTCAAGAACCTCATGACTAAGGGTTGAAGAACTTGAGTTGTGAAAAGGTTTTATGTGGCTCAGTGACAGTTCACTTATCGGCCAGTGATTCCTAATATTTACTGATTCCTAATATTTACTGGTTGATTTTCCTCCAAACCTATAAAGAAAAAAATTATGTAGATTTAATTATTTACGTAATATTCTTCCATTATTCAATACGGAAGTTGTCCTCTCCCCCTCTCTCTCTCTCTCTCTCTCTCTCTCTCTCTCTCTCTCTCTCTCTCTCTCTCTCTCTCTCTCTCTCTCTCTCTCTCTCTCTCTTTAATTGTGAGTAGTGAGAAGTCTCCCTTCGTTGCCATAGTAGGAAGAAACTTGGGTCCTGGAAGAAACGATCTTGGTGTATTCTCAGAAACTCATTGTCTCTATTTAGACCAAAGGAATATATTATGTATTGTGTTGGTCAGGTGTTTTGAGTGTTACAATTATTTCCCCTTGCAGTACATTAATATTTTCAGTATATATTGTTAGATATTAATCCTAATAGCCATGTACTTAATCGTCTTTTTTTTATAGTTTCATTCCTCTTTAGAATATGTCGTCGCGTTTTCAGTTATGTCCAAATGATTACTGACAGTTGTACAGATCACCGATCTGCATTTTACATGAACTGTTGTCACGCCTGTAACAGAATAGGTAAATGGGCAAACTTAAATAGGATGAGTAAATAAATCCAGAAAGAAAAACTAAGACCACAACTGCCCAGAAATTTACCTTTACCCCGAACTAAAATTGACGGTAGAGTGCAACTGTCACCCCTCAGGGTGAGGTCTTGGATCCGTCAGAGACAGTGACTATAAGTCAGGTCCTTCGATGATGTAATCAGTTTATCGACCCATATCAGTTTTCAGAGTCTAATTGACCTTCCGGTCCGCATGGCTACTTACGTTAGTTCGAACACGATTGTGATCTTCGACTGGTTTTTAAGGGTATGCTTTTTTGTTGTTTTGAAAGTAATTTTTTTGTTGTTTTGTTTTGAAAGAGACTTTTTTGCTGTTTTGAAAGTGAGTTTTGTTGTTGTTTTGAAAGTGACCTTTTTGTTTTGTTTTGAAAGTAAATTTTTGTTGTTGTTTGGAAAGTGACTTTTTTGTTGTTTTGAAAGTGACTGTTTTTGTTATTTTGAAAGTGACTTTTGTTGTTTTGAAAGTGACTTTTTGGCCTCCGTAACGTGATGCATTTTCTTTTTATTATTATTATCGTATTTCTATTATTTTTCCTTATTAGAAGCATGACAAAGCTACGATAAGTAGGTCATCCTTTTTTCTAGATTCACTTTTTCCATATGATGATTTGTCATGTGGGATGGGATTGCTCTTAATGAGAGAGAGAGAGAGAGAGAGAGAGAGAGAGAGAGAGAGAGAGAGAGAGAGAGAGAGAGAGAGATATTCATGCCGGGTGTAAAGACATTTTGTCCTGATAGAAGAGGTGCATAAACAAATCAGTCAAACTATATGTTTTCTGCTGTCAGCTTACATTCCTTATTCCAAATCTGAATCGTATGCGGGAAATTCTCTCTCTCTCTCTCTCTCTCTCTCTCTCTCTCTCTCTCTCTCTCTCTCTCTCCACAAAAAGTCGACGCTGTTGCCGATGGACTTGGTGGGGCAGTTACAATTGAAGCTCACGGATATGATTTGCATGCAGCACTAAGCCTGTAGTTGCACTCAGCCTCTGGTACTCGCATTCATTTTTAAGGGTCATTTTGTTGCTTTTCTTGGATTAAAGTTTATAACATATTTTTTATGCTGATACTGCGTTGTGCTTTGTTGTGTCATTCCGTGAATTATTTACTTTGGAATGTGTTATGAATGGGGTTTAATACCTAACCTATATGCTTGGTTAAGTGACAACGTTGTTCATAGTATTGTATATTTTTTTTTATAAATCATATTATAGGGGATTTCTTATCGGAATGTTATTCTGTCATATTTTTACAAATATTGATATAGAGGGTATATCATTGGAATGTTATTGTATCTTTTTTTTTTTTACAAATTTTACTATTTTCCCTTTTCATATTTTCCCCGTTTTCTTATTTTTTCGTAAATAGAGAACTTGTAAAGTGACCACCTTTTCGACATAATGCCAATCAAGTAACACTTCGTAAGTTGTAAAGTCTTGCCTCATCGGAAGACCTTTCATAAATTTTAAAGTTTTGCTTTGCGAAACGTCTGATTGATATCACTCAGAGATAGGTATTTTTTTTAAACTACTTCTGGTCATGCCATCAGATTGGACATGAACATAAGAAAGATATTGAAACGGGTTCAGATGCTCTGAACGGATGCTGAATCTCGTTTAGCTGGTGTTAGTTTCCAACGTAGGATAATTTCTCTTGAGGCTGTCACAGGGCTATCACATTATGTTCTGCTCCTTGTAATGAGTTTACCATCATGTCCTTTCACGGCTTTACGCTTCTTAATATACTAAACAAACGTTAGAATTAAAGGGAGCGAGTTGGAATACTGATATTAAATTTGACGTTCTTCTTCTCGAATTCTTTGACCTTCATGAATTGTGGGCAGTTTTGTGCATTGATTGATGCACTTGAGAGCATCTTCTTGCGTTGCAGGATGAAAGGAAAGCGAGGATTATGAGAAACCCGAGTCTGTTGTGAGGTTGTGCTCTTTGATTGTTATTGTTGTTGTCTCTGATAAGTCTTTCATTGTTGTTGTTGTTGTTGCCCGTGATAAAGGGACAGCAGCTGTTTTTCATAGGGCTCTTTTGGAGACCATGAGCTACCAGTGCTTCTGAGCTGAGGATAGCAAAAAGGAAAGATAAGTCAATTCTCTCTCTCTCTCTCTCTCTCTCTCTCTCTCTCTCTCTCTCTCTCTCTCTCTCTCTCTCTCTCTCTCTGTTTAACGCGCCGAGCTTGTTCTTCAAGTTTCTGCGTATACAAATATACCTGGGATTCTGGCTGCAAAATGAAGTTAGAAATGGGTTCTATTTTCCTTTCCATTTAAAGGAGCTTTTGTGGTATGTGCGGCATGTAACGGAAGGTAGTGTAAATTGTAATATTCTGCCAAATACTTATGGAAGGAAATAAAGGATTGATTGATTCAGTTTTGTGAATTGGCGTGACAATTCTTGTGAAAAGACAACTGTAATTAAACGTGAAGGATTTTTCAGAGCAATATTATTTCCAACGATTTTTGTAGATTTCTGTCGATGTATTTGTTGGTGTACCTTTCTTGGCTGCACGTAAATAATTACTCTCCACTGTCGTATTATTTTGATCTGAGGACTAGTTTTTTGATTAAGGAAAAGGTCCCTGAATACGTTCTTAAAAAGTAGTTTGTTAAAGAATGATCCTATGTACTTGGATATATATATGTATATATATATATATATATATATATATATATATATATATATATATATATATATATTCATACTTATAGGTATGTCATATATATATATATATATATATATATATATATATATATATATATATATATATATATGACTGTGAAATATTTTATGTTAAAACAGAATTCCATCCAATATAAGGACCCCGTAAAAACACCAAAATGTAGAAAGTTAATGCTATATTTCAGAGACCAACTGCCTCTCTCTTCAGGCAAGTAATGAATGAGAAGAGTTACAGAAAAGCAATATTTATACCAAAAGGTCCATAGGTCAGCCGTTACATCACTCCAGTTGACAATTTCTCTTTAATCTTCTTAATCGCTGGTTGGAGGAAGATTTTATCTAAAATCTGAGTCTCAGGCTCCTTTTGAGAGGCTCATCGTATTTCTTTGCGTAATCAAAGCTGATTCTACCATCTGGCTTTTGAACCAGCAATTGCTGCTATAAATTATATGTGACAAATTCTAGTTTATTCTGTAATTATGGTTATTTATGTGGTTAAAAATAGCTGAGCTCTGTTGTCCATATTTAACGGAACATTTATATTGTATTAATCTCTGGGGGAGTGATTTACCTGTAAAACTGATGTAATATTGGTCACAGCCGAGGCAAGGGATTTCATAAACTCCTGTGTCTTTGGGGACTGGCTTTTGTTGGACGTTAATCAGGGATTTGGCTAAGGTATTTGGGTAGGTAAAAGTGAAAGGGTTAGAGTTTCCAATCTTATATCGGTTTTACAGGTAAATCACTCCCCCTGAGATTAATATAACATAAACGTTCAGTTAGATTTGGAAACAGAGCTCGGCTATTTCTAACCACATAAATAACCATAATCAGAGAATAAACTAGAATTTGTCACATATAATTTACAGCGGCAATTGTCGGTTCAAAAGCCAGATGGTGGAATCAGCTTTCATTAAACAAAGAAATACGATGAACCTCTCAAAAGGAGCCTGGGACTCAGCTATTATAGATAAAATCTTCCTCCAACCAGCGATTAAGAAGATCAAAGAGAAATTGTCAACTGGAGTGATGTAACGGCTGACCTATGGACCTTTTGGTATAAATGCTGTTTTTTTGTAACTTCTCATTCATTACTTGCCTGAAAAGAGAGACAGTTGGTTTCTGAAATATAGCATTAATTTTCTACATCTTGGAGTTTTTATATATATTTATATGTATACACACACACACACACACACACACACACACACACACACACACACACACACACACACACACACACACAAGGCATCGTGTGGCTGTGTATGGTATCTGGTATCCGAAAATAGGGCAGAATTTGTTTGAGTTTTGTAGAGCTAGGCGAAGATGAGAAAACCGTCGGATGAAAGGGTAAAGTAGTGGCCGTTATGATCGTAGGCCAGAAATAATTTGTCAGCAAACTAACTTTTTCTTTGAACAAGTGCTTCCCTAAAACGGGGTTGAACTGACATGGGGGAAAGTTATACAGGAAGTTCGATGCTTTTTTTTATTTTATTTCTTTTCCTTTAAATCTTGTAACCTAATCAACATTTTTTTTCAAAAGGACTTTTCTTGTCTTTCCTTCTTATGTGTTTGTTATTTATTAAACCTTTCAAATTATTTATGTGGATTTTCAGTAGATCACTTTGTACATCAAAGTTTAATAGCCTATTGATGATTTGTATGTTACACAACTTTTACGTAAATCCTTGGAATTGAATGTAATGTAACCTTTATGTAGTTTAAGTGCTTTCGAAAAATTAATCAAATATCTTATTCTGCTAAAGATGTCGGGTAGTTATTATTATTGTCACTCACAGTGTACTAGTCTTTCTTTTGTGTTTTTGATGCCACGGAACTAGTATATTCATTTTTTTAAATCAAATATTAATCTTCAGGACAAATGCCTTTTCCTTTTTTTAAAGTTAGTTTTCCTTTTCCTATCGGTAAATTCTGTAATCCTTTTGATAAAGTAACTGTTATAGAAGAGAATCCACAGCCGTCATCTTCCACGTTTGACGAACTGAACGTCGCAACTAAGTCGAAGTACCTCCATGCATTTGCATATCATTATCACTTATGGGTGTATGGTAATTCGTTTCATCCCTCGTGGTATGAAGGAGGCCCGAACTGGTAGAGAAAAAGAGCTCTATATAAGAAAAAAGACCTTTAAGAATATAGTGCAGAAGGGATCTCTATTTCCTTGGGGATCAATGCGAGTTGGCGATTATGTAATTTAATCCGGTCGCTGCCGCTCCTTTTTTGAGCGAAATACTGGTAAGGAATGAAAGGAAATCAGAGAGAGAGAGAGAAAATCCTGTTCCTCTTTCCCCTCCCAGGTCCACCTCTTTCCTTCCTCTTTATTTCCTGAAGATCCTATTTCCTTTCTTCTCTCTACATCGCTGTCCTGATCCCACTTTTTAAAGGGAGGTCTCATTTTCTCACGGTACATTTTAGAACTTGAAGGGATTCTGGTTCTTCTTTTATTTTTTGTCTTTGGTTTTGTTTGTGCAGTGGAGGGAAATAGTTTTTGGAGGTAAAAAGCTTACTCTATATACATATATATATATATATATATATATATATATATATATATATATATATATATATATATATATATATAGATATATGTATATATATGCATATATGTATATATATTCGTCAGTAGTCTTCATTATGAAATCATTCTGTGCCTATGTGTGGTTCTGTTTCATGTAAGCATGTAAAACACAGAAACTTGCAAATATGCCTTATTGCGTGTATAATAATTTAACAAGTGAAACAAAGGCATTTTATTAAATCAGATTGCAAATAGGTACTGTTTGTACTAGGATGCTCCGAGAACTCACTAAATTTATATCTGACGTATTCCTTTGAGCATTTAGACAGCTAAGTGTAATATCTCTGGTTCTTGTGGTGATACTTGATATTTGTGATTATCGTTTGTGACCGTCCTCTCTTTCACTCGTCCTCTCCAGTAGTTGTGGGATCTCTTCCTTCTCCTCCTTTGACTGTAGTCCTACAGGACTCCTTTATTTACTTCGTATGGCAGATCTTTTGAATAGATCCTTCACTTGGCGGACGCTAGGTGGTGCAGCGAACGTTTTTTGCTGGTTTTTAAGAAGAAGAAGAAGAGAGAGAGAGAGAGAGAGAGAGAGAGAGAGAGAGAGAGAGAGAGAGAGAGAGAGAGAGAGAGAGAGAGAGAAGAAGAAGAAGAAAGGAGGAGGAGGAGAGAGAGAGAGAGAGAGAGAGAGAGAGAAGAAGAAGAAGAAGAAGAAGAAGAAGAAGAACAAGAACAAGAACAAGAACAAAGAGAGAGAGAGAGAGAGAGAGAGAGAGAGAGAGAGAGAGAGAGAGAGAGAGAGAAGAAGAAGAACAAGAACAAGAGGAGGAAGGAGAGAGAGAGATTGTATGATTTTTTCTTTTACAGGATGTTTGACTTTAATAAAGTGTATCCGTTAATATATTTCTTCGGTATCCTTCAAACAACTTTGAAGCTCTATGCATATATAAATCACTTGTTGATAGTTCAAACTATGCTCATATATATTCCTTTCAACTCAGTTCCTAATGTCTAACGATATACAAGATGCTGAATGACCCAAGTTCGCTGGAACCTGTGTCCATT